>NC_046362.1:20850586-21198086 GCF_011125445.2 Fundulus heteroclitus
TGATATGAAGAGCAGCATCATTTAGAAAATGTTTTGCTTTGCTGAGAACAGCAATACTTCTGGATATTTTTGTTTGAATGTATTTATATTAGGTTTCCAACACATCTTATTGTCTATCATTACTCCCAAAAACTTAACTTCCTTAACTCTCTCTACTGACATATTATCTATTTGGATATGTACATTTGTTTTGCTTTTGCAGTTTCCAAACAACATAAACTTGGTTTTATCCAAATTTAATGATAATGTGTTAATATTAAACCATATCTTAAGATGACATAACTCTAAGTTGATATTAACTACAAGCTGATCCAAATTATCACCTGTACAAAATATATTAGTATCATCTGCAAACAAACAAACTTAAGTATTTTAGAAACTTTGCAGATGTCATTAATATACAGAATAATCGATTTTATAAAAAATAAACAATTTTATTGTATATCATGCTGGATTGCACAAAATAGTTTAGGTTGTTGAAATGAGAAAAAAAGAATAATAAAAACAATGAATACTGGCATGTAAATATGTGCCATATTTTTTCAGAGCGACTATAAGTCACGTCAAAGAAGAGGAAAAAACATATATACTGTAAGTCGCATCGGTCTATAAGTCATAGTTATTGAGGAATTTATATCACTAAATCCAAGACTAAAAACTTACAAATAACCTTGTAAGTCAATTTATTAAATGCACATAACATGGGACATACCTGGGAGGTTGAATGGGGTAAATTAGCATAACAAACCAGCAACTCCAATTACCAAGTTACTGGCAAGGTTTTTGCCTGCGCATTTCGCTTGAGGGGTCGTTACACTGAAAGTTGTCAAAGCTCAACAAAAGCCTAATGCGAGCTGTTAGTAGCTTCATGGAAAGGCCAATGACAGGGTTCAGTCACAGTCTGGGCTCTCCTTCGAGCTGCACCACACAATGCACATACATGTGAATGCATACTGAAACAGCGAAACAACATACAGACATGTCATTCAGTTTTTGTTGTATATAAGTTAATATTTCAATTAATTTTTAAATGGTACATGAGCAGTATATAGCTTTCACAAGCCTAGAGAGCCCTCTTCTGCCTATAGACAGTAATGTTAACTCCTTGGTTGATGTTAATTGTAAAATGTACCATTTTAAAAAACATGTTATATATTTGAAATACATCACACATGACTATAGGGCGTAGGATCAGCCAAACTGTGAAAAAGTGTGAATTATAGTCCAAAAAATATGGTATCCCACCTCTTTGCTATGAAGTCCCAAAAAGTTTCTGATGAAACTAATTACATTCAAACAGATACATTATTAATATAATTATTTCCACTTGTGTGCAATTAACTTCCACATGATCTGTCGGTATGAACACATCTTTTCTGAAAGGCTGCAACGCCACTATAAGCAAGTGGCATCAACACCATGAAGACCAAGGAGCTCTCCAACAAGTCAGGGACAAAGTTGTAAAGAAGTACAAGTCAGTCAAAAATATCCACATCTTTGCTGTTCTCCCAGAACATTCATCATCTTCAAATGGAAAGCACACAATACCCCAACAAACCTGTCAAGAGAGGGCCACCCACCAAGACCCACAGTCTAGGCAAGCAGGGCATTAATAAGAGAGGCAGCACAGAGACCAAAGGTTTACCTGAAGGAGTTGCAAAGCTCCACCCCACTCCTGAGCAAGGCCAAATAATCCCAGCTTGGAACTGAAAAAACTGTATTTGAAATGATTGCTAAGTGAGCAAGGCCAAGTAGAGCCAGTGTAAATAGGGGCTTCAGTGTTAAAAATAGGAAAGCACCTTTTCAATTTTCCAAAATACATGTGTATGACTCCCCAAGTATATTGAGGAAGATGCACTGGTCAGATGACTTTTCAGCAACCAAGGTGCAAATCCAACACTTCCCATCATCCCAAAAACAGCATTCCCATAGTGAACCATATTGGTGGCAGCATCATGCTGTGGGGAGGTTGCTCAGCACAGGAACTGGGAAACTGTTCCAAGTTGAGGGAAAGATGGATGGTGATACATACAGGTATCATCTGGAGCAGAACCTGTTAGTCTGCCTGTTATTTGAGACTGAGACAGGAGGTCCACCTTCCAGCAGCACAATGACCTGAGCATACTGCTTAAAGCAACACTTGAACAGTTTATGGGAATATTTAAATGTGTCAGAAGGACCTAGTCAAAGTCCAGACTTCAATCCAATTGAGAATCTGTGGTTAGATGTGAAGATCCTGTTCATGACTGAAAATCATGCAACAAGGAGCAGGAGCAGTTTTGCCTTTAGAAACAAGAAAAAAATCCCAGTGGCAAGATGTGGCAAGCTTGTAAAGACTTATCTCAAGCAACTAGTAGCTGCAATTGCCGCATAATGTGGCATAATGTACTGACTTTAAGGGGGTTTACAATTAATTTGTTTGTTGTTTTCCCCAAAATAAAAAAAATATGACATCTTCAAAGTTGTAAGAATGTTCTGTAAATTTAAATGTTTCAAACTCTCAAACAGGTCATAATAATTGCATCAGAAGGGATTTCTTTTGAACGGGGATGTCCACATTGTTTGGTAATGTACTGTAACATAAATGTGTAAATTCTCTTAATTAGCTAATTGAGATTTCACTTGGATCTTTGGTAATCTGTTTGTTTTATTTACCAAGGGTTTGGTGAATGAACACATTTTAAAATCTTGGCTAGACAAAATAAACAGGTTAATACTGAACCTCATTTTCAATGGCACCCAAATGGCCACTCCACCATGAACCTTTGTAGTTAAGGGAATGTCATATTCAACAAGTTTTCCTATTGGCCATATGTCAATTTGTACCTGCCAAGATTGTTTAAACAAGAGGTAAGAAAAAAACAGAAAACTAGTAACTATGATTTATAGGGAACAAATGTAACTAAATACTGCAAGTAAAAACAAAATATAAAGACGGAAAGATTATGACAATGGAAGTGTTTGCTATTAACGTAATTAATCTGAAACTGTATTTGGACAATCTTTTTTTTCTTTTTTTTTTTCTTTCCTTTTGTCATACATGTGCACAGAGTGATGTGTGTTTCTCCCTGAGGGTGTTGTTACCTGTCATCGAATCACTGCTCTTTGATATTACCCATGAATCATTAACCTCATTAACAGTAGCTCAGTGACTAAGCTGGCATTTTAAAATGGAAGATTCTCAATCCATACCTTAACACCTAGGCAGGTCATAGATTGCAGATGGATGCTTTTCTGTATTCTCATATATGGCTTCCACTCAGTTTTTTTTTTAATACTTCGACTCATTCTCACTGCCCCCACCTTGGCTGTCCCCGTGCCTGGCCCCTTCCTTGCACATCTCACCTCATTCAACCTCTATAACTTTCATCCTGTCTGTTCAGCCATGTTTGCCAGCGCCGGTCTAGCGAGAAAGTCGCAGACTTCCAAGGCAGAAAATGCAGAGAGTCCGACGGGATTAGACTTTGGAGATTAGCCGTCTTTTCTGAGTCATCACTAATCCATTGCTAAAGCCTGGACAATAGCGCACACATACAAGAGCTGTTGTAATAGGATCCCAGGAGAACTGTAAAATTTAAAGTTTCATTCATGTGTATTTTGTTCAGTTTGTCACATCATTTTTTTCCCCCTCTGTGGGTATAATGAGCTTATCTTGGAACAGAAAAATAGTGTGCCTCTTCCTGAGGAGATGATGAATGTGCCATATGAGCTTACTATATGAAATGTTCAAGTTCCTGCCTTTAAATCCACTTCTGGGTCCTGTGTTCACACTTCTCCTTCTGTCTTTTTGTGTCCTCTTCCTCTGATTCTCACCTCCTGCTCTCACCTTCGTCACTTCTTCTTTAAATAGAAAGTGTGATAGAAAATCTCTGCTTGCTTCTTGCTGCCAATTACAAGCCCACTTATTGTTCTTTTGCTGGTGTTTATGCCTTGCTTGTAATTGTGTGTTGTCACCCTGATCTGTCTGGGACAATGCATTTTTATTCCAGAGACACCATGTATTTTTACTATCCCTCTAATAGCAACTTTGATGTTGTGAAACAGTGCGGGGAACTTTTTGCCCTCTTGTCTGTGTGAATCAGAGTTATCAGTTTCCCTACCGCCCATCTCCCGGGGAAATATTGATTAGTTTAGATCAATGAGGTGCATTATTGTTTTATAACAGTTCTGCAACACAGTAAAAGTCCTAGTTACACTGTTGTCCCATGTCCTTCATATTAATATTCATTAAGAAATATTTTACATTTTTGTTCCACTCTAGGCTAATTCTAATGATTTAGAATAGTTAATTACTCAAAGTATGGACAATCAGTTTAAGTTGGAGCACAGCTCAGTTTATATCCTATATGTTTAGGTATTTGACATAGAGTTTTTACATCCATGGAAGTTGTAGAGTGTGGTACTTTTACATGTTTTGTAGGGTGGATATGAGGAGGCTTCCCTTAGAAAAAAAATATAGTGCTGCGGCCTAGCCTCATTTTTATATAGCAGAATCTTGTTTCCATGGGTACAGAATCGTTGAGCTCCAAGGATGTGAAGCAATTAGTGGGGCTTGATGAATGTGTCTGTTTACCGCTGCCTGATAACAGCCAAGGCCAGGTGGGAGTGTTTTCCATGCATGTGTGTCTGTGATGGTGTGTGCATTCCTATTTGTTACACATGCACAGACACCTTAATTGTATGAATAATTTTTGGGTCACAACTTCTTGTCTGTGTTTCCCAGTTTAACACCAGGGTGAAGAATACAGCCTGTTTTGACCATCTGGTTCAGGCCAATGTGAGGAATAAAAAGCTGCTGAAAGATGCTGTGCAGAACATCACAGCCAAAGGAATTACAAATTACACAAAAGGCTTCGAGTTTGCTTTTGAGCAGCTCTATACGGTGGGTAATTTTTTTATTTTATATTTTTTTTTATTTATATTTTTTTTTTCTTTTGTCTGACTTCAGTCTGTATGAAGAACACAGGACCTTGTGTAAGTTTTGAATGAGTCTTGTCTATCTTGTCTTCATGGTTTAGCAGCTTTAAATTGTTGTCTGGACTGCCATCTGCTGGTTAAAGGTAGTTTTACCATTTTAATGTTTGGGCACAGACAGGAATATTGTGTTACAGAGGAATTATCTTGCTCTTATTTGATAACAGCAATAATTAATTCCTAAAGTTAGCCAAAAGTTAATAGGATTGTCCAGTCCACTAAAATAAGTGATCTTCAGACAATGGTTGTCCGCTGCTGTGTTTTCACAAAACAAGAACACGATTAGTACTTGTGTCAAAATACATCATATTGGTTCAAAGCAAATCATATATCATATATCCAATCACTGCTTTTGTTTATTTTTTAAATTAAAAAAATCACAATAGAAGACATGAAAGTATCACTTGATGAGCATACAGGCAATTAACAGATGTCCCTTTTCAAGTAGGATAATGAAAGTGCATCTACTCAAAAGTCCTTGTGTTTTTCTTTTGAACAGACTAATGTGAGCAGCGCAAACTGCAACAAGATCATCATGCTGTTCACTGACGGAGGAGAAGAACGAGCTCAGTCCATTCTGCAAAAATATAATTCAGACAAAAAGGTACCTTTGTTTTTGGGAGGTTGTTTTGTGTTCTAAACCAAATGCTAGCTTAGAGGTAGATGACAGCAAGAGGAGAAAATACAAGTTTTAGTTATCAAAACAAAGCCAGATATGCTGCAAAGGAGGAAGTAACAACACAAAGGTTCAAGTACCAGGGTGAAAAGTGACAAACTGTTCAAAAGTTAACTGAGAACAAGAAAAGCACTGTCAAACGCTTAAAAAAATGCTTGCGTCAAGTTAATTCTGTTAGAAAACAACTGGACATTCGCAGGAGATTAATTACATACTGTACAGTTACACTATTCAGATCACAAAACAAATTGTATCATCAGTAAACCCAAGTAAATATAAAATGCAGTTTTCAAATTAGAATTTAATTTTCAAGTAAAACAAGCAAATCAAACTAGCACTATATGAAATATAATTGCCTCCTATTTCTTATAACTAGCTGCATCATCCTTTGCGGCAGCAACTGCCATCAAGCTTTAGTGATACCTGGTAATGAATATCTTACATTTCTCTGAGGAATTCTTCTTTGTAGAAAGGTTTTAATTCAGCAATGTTGGGAATTTGCATGCAGTCCTGTTAATATTCATGCCATGAAATATCAGAACTTTGACAAGGCCAATCCAAAACCTTGTTTTTTTTCCCCTTCTTTTTTAAGGTCATTAAGAGCTGGATTTGCTACTTTTCTTTATGTTAGGTTCTTTTATCACCTCTTTTGTGGTCCATTTGGAGAAGGTTAGTGTAAGTTGACCACAACTGGAGAGGTTCACCACTTTTTTATGAATGGCTTTATAAGCCATTTATAAATGGCTTTATAAGCCATTTATAAATGGCTTTGTAAGCCTTTCCAGACTGACATTCGTCAGTGACTTTTTTGCTAATGTGCTCTTGAAATTCTTGAAATCAAGGTAGAATGTGAGATTTTTTTTAGCTTACTTCATTCTATCTAAGTGATCTCTTGTTTTCTAGAGGTAATTAGACCTAGTTGTGGCTATTAAAACTCAACCAAAAAAATGTGTGTGCGTGCGTGCGTGCGTGCGTGTATTTACTCAAGCTATTCACGTCTGGTATATAGATTTGTTTGATGATCTAAAACAGTGTAAACTGTGTAGCAAGATAAAGAAAAAGCTGAAACCTGAACACATATCTTTTTGCTGCACTGTACATGGTGTGGGGAAAACAGGTTTTTATGAAATCAAAAGTAAGACTTGCCCCAATAGAGGGCAAATACAAAAGGAAACTTTTTAATAGCTTACTATTTAGTTATTTTGCAGTTTTAACACAATATATTTGTCCATAGCAACTTAAGTTATTAAACCTACATGTCATTTGAATACTTTGATCTTTTAATTTACTTTATAATAGCATTTTATCTCCACTTGGGAAGATTTTCCACTAGACTTAAAGACCTACTTGTAAAACAAGTAAATATGTTTGGGAAGTATAAGAGGGATGCAGAATATGTTGTGAAACAATATGATGAAAGTATTGACACAAAAGAGCAAAAAAACTAATGCTAGTAAAATAAAAATAGTAGGAACCTTGATGCCAGTTTCCTTAAATTAATTTTTCTGGGTTTCTTTTTTAACTAATCAATCCAGCTATGTCTTACAAGTGTACTAACTTGACTGTTGCCGGATGGATTTCATTTTGCAGAGCTCCACACATCCATCTGGAATTGCTCCATTGGAGAAGTATTTCAGAAGGAAGGCCCTTATCAAAAACCCTTGTATATGGTTGGTTAAATTACTTGTCCGTCATCTTTACAGATGTGCTAGTTCAACCAATCGAAACCAACATCAAAACTGAAACCATCGTTTTCACTAACAAAAGCCTTCAAAGCCATTCTCTGGTGTTCTTTTAAATAATAATTATTCAGTATATTGGACAACACTGATCAAATAGCAGCATCAAGGTTAGCTGGTGACTAGATTTCTCTATTGAAAACCGGGAATGTCTCTGATTTTGCTAACCGGGTGCAGAGTCTCTGTCAGGGGGTTGGTTTGTTTTGCCCAGTCTGCGGACAGGGCAGGCAAGGCACGTTCAGCTCAGCTTTTCTACTATGCTGGAACAGCAGTAGGACAGGGTAAATGCCTTTTTGCTGCGTTAAACATTTTTACTCCATCATGATACACTGAAATTTCTGGGGACAGAATTTGCCAGGTAGGGTTAGGGGATTTGGGGACATCTGGTCACCCTTGCTTCCTTGCCACCTTTGTTGTCTGAATCCAAATAGTAGCTTCTCTGATGCGTCACATCTACTAAAATCCCGCCTGGCGATCCTGATTGGCTCGTTAATTTTATGTGGTATTGAAATCCCTCCCAGTGGTAGTGATTCCAGATGGATGTGTGGAGCTGTGAGGAGCTCGGTGTAACTACATCCATCTCGTGAGAGTCAGGCAGCTGGTTTACCCTACATTTCCTAAACCTAAGCTAAGTAATGTAAAGTGTTCAATAACGCTTTATGAAAAAACATTATTTAAATGTGTCGTTTCCCCAAATAAAATCTCTGCATTATCAGTTTTACCCTTAAGCTGATACAAAATCAAGATGATAATGAACTTGTTTTTTTTTTTCCATTGTACAAATAAGGATTGTTGATAGTGATGGCCACAAAATAGCAGTTATGTATGATAAACCTAGATAGAATTACCAAGATTAAATTGCAGTAGAGACTATACACAAAAGGATTTGAAACAAAGTTGCACCATATGATTTATTTGTTTTTGGATAACAGCTTTCACACCCTAATTGTGTGAGGTTGTTGAAATCTGAAATATTTCTAGACAGATGAATGTGTCTTTCCAGTAAGTAAGACAAATGCATGGAACCCTTATTTCAGTAAACTTTCTCACACAGTGCACAGCAACATGTGTGGTTGGGCAGCATAAGCTTATTCTATACTGCATATAATCAGAACAACCACTCTAGCACTTCCTGTGGCATCTCATTAAATTAATTCAAACCTTATAAAAGGTATGACAGAAAAGGTTTGAGGTTTTAACATATTGGTGTTGTATCTTGACTGTCATTTTGTGCTACATTGGCATGAATTTCAACTGAGGGTGGTTGCATGTAGTAGTTTCCTAAATTAAGTCTGTAAAATCGTAAAAGTTTGTGAAGATTCAATTGAAAGAGAAAGTTAATGTTATCAATAATTCTGTTACAGTAACTGAATGAGTAAGTGAATTCTATTAATTAAATAAAAAAATTTGCAGTATAAGAAATCGGTATTTGTGGAATGAGAAACATAAAATGGAACAATATTTGTTGGCATTTGAAAATTTATATTCATTGGCCACTTTATAAGGTACACCTAACTAGCATCTGGTTGGATGTTTTAATATCTTTATTTTTATGATATTTATGACAGATTAAAAAATAATCATCTGAAAGTTTCTTTTGTATTCACACGATGGCCTGACACATTTATTGTAGATTGTCAGCTGTAAATCCATGATGTGAATCTCTCATTCCACCATATTCCAAAGCTGCTCTGTTGGAAGGAGAACTGCTGACTGTAAAGGCCCTCGGAGTACAGTAGACTTTTCTTCATATTTAAGAAACCAGTTTGAAGTGATCTGAGGTTTGTGACATGGAGTATTATCCTGCTGGAAGTAGCTATCAGAAGATGGGTACACTGTAGTCATGAAGGGGTGGGCATGACCAACACCAATGCTTAGCTGGGATGTGACATTTAAATAATGTCCAAATGTTTCAAAGGGGCCCAAAGTGTGCCAAGAAAAGTCTCCCCAAACACTGTAGCACCAACAGCAGCCAATTGCTGCTGATCCAAGGAATGATGGAGCCATGCTTTTATGTTTTTTTTCCAAATTCTGATTCTAACAGAATGTCTGAATGAAACTAAGACTTAAAAAATGAATCAGTGTTTTTTTTCCCCCAATCTGTCTTTATCCATTTTTGGTGAGTCTGTTTTTTGGTGAGCCGTTGTCTCATTATCATGTTCTTAGCTGGCAGGAGTGATCCCCAGTTGTTCTTCTGCTGCTGTAGCCCATCTGGTTTAATGTTCAATATGTTGTATGTTCACAGATGACATTCTTTATGGTCTTCGTTTTGTCTAGACTCGTAAATATATTGAATTGTTGCAATGTGATTAGGTAATTTGCTGTTTAAATAAATGCAACCTATAAAGTTGTCTTAGAGTATATGTTTAGTAAAAGTGTTTTGTGAAATCTATTTAGTTATTCAATATTCTTAGCAACATTATGTTTTAGGTCAGAATCTTCACCTTCTCAGTTGGACAACACAACTATGATAAAGGACCAATCCAGTGGATGGCCTGCTCCAACAAAGGTATCACATGTCGGTTTCAGTTACAACACTACAATAATGCAGTGTCAATGCAGAAAGAATATATAGCAACCATTTATTTTTTTAACCCGTATATAATGTCAAAAATGTCATAGGTTAATAATATTTCATGAAAAAATACAAGGGGATGACCACAGGATCAAATTAGAAAAGAGGGAAGTAATTTGTAAATTCAAGTTTATTTTTTTGCTCAAGGTAAAGTACAATTATTTACCCAGGTTACTTCTATGAGATCCCTTCCATCGGAGCCATCAGAATAAACACACAGGTGATGTTTGACTATTTTACAACCTGTTCAAGAATTTGAGAAGTGTGCCTTCCCCATGACAGTAGATAACAACAATCTTTTTGTTGTATGTTAAATTTAGGAATACCTAGATGTCCTGGGAAGGCCCATGGTTCTTGCAGACAAACAGGCCAAACACGTCCAGTGGACTAATGTATATCTTGATGCCCTGGTATGGTATCCCCTCTTTATGTACTGTAATAGATAACAAAACTGTTGTTTTTTTACTGGGAAGATAAATATCAGTGTTCTATCATGATTTTGCATCAGGAACTAGGTCTGGTTATTACAGGAACACTGCCTGTTTTCAACAGAACAAAAACCATCGATGACAAGAATGAAGAGGTAAAGGAAATAAATTAGATCATGATGTGTGGAGTCAACCTGATGAATACAATATTTCTTCACTTTTCATTCCTGTTTTTTTCCCACTCAAGCATCAGAATCAGTTGATTTTGGGTGTAATGGGGATTGACGTATCTCTTGATGACATCAAGAAACTCACACCGCGCTTCACAGTGAGTGTAATACTCCCAAATGGGGTCACATGCATGCAGAAAGATGCATCTATCATAAAAAAGGTCTTGTGACTGGCTCCAAAATGTGTGTATTTGATTCCCTCTGGATAAGTTATGTGATAAAACTAAAATCTGTTGGCAGTCTATCCACAAAACAGGGTTTGCTGTTAATCACGCATTTTCTTTGTTCCAACTTAGACTGGTGCTTTGGGACTAGTAAATCCCTCCTACAAGCTTTTAATAATCCATTAGACTGTCTTTATTCCAAACATACATCCTGTTTAGAGTTAGTACTTTTAATCTTTTTCCAGCTGTCATAAGTTGAGTGGTAAAGTATACTCTGAACAGGATGTCAGCACATTACTGAGTCAATACAGAGAAAATATTTCTTTGTGAAATGTGAAATATTTTTGCTGTTCCATGATAGCAAAAATCTTTTGCTGTCATAGAATACACCAGTGCATCACAATGACATCTGCCTTCTGCCTCGAATAACTGCATAATTGTGGATTTTTGGGCAGGAAACTGATGAGTCTCTTTTTTGTTCACCTTTACATCAGATTGGTCCCAATGGATACTACTTTGCTATTGATCCCAACGGATATGTTCTGCTGCATCCCAATCTCCAGCCTAAGGTATGACTTCTGCATGTCAATGTCCATGTCTTATTGCCATGTATAACCATCTGACTTTTCTTCACAGCTTCACTGTAATATATTGTTGTCAGTAAATAATTTGCAGCTAAGCAGATGGCCAAGGTTTTTTTTTAGTTGTTTTTTTTTATATGCTGGTAACAAATCAGTCTTCATAAACATAATTTATTCCCCAGTTAGAGTATAACTTGGTGTGATCAAGCCTTAGATACTGGCTGGAAGGTCACTTTTGCCATATGGGATTGCAGAGGAATGAGGACTTGGCAGTGAACTGGCATATATGTTTAGAGATAAGGGATAAAAACATTTAGATAAACATTTAGTTAGAGTATGGGGCACATCTTTTTAGGCCATTTGTGTTGGATTTCTATTTGTTTTCCTTTTTATTTCATATTATGGAAAAATGTAGTATGTTGCTCCCAATTATTTTTATCTTATTTATACTTACATATGAGCTACAAAGGAAACATAAATAATGTGGGATAAGGAAATTCTACCCAACTTGAATATTGTGAGGCCCTGAGTAGCCTCACAATTTGTCAAGAAAATGCAACTGGACTCCCAGCCACTGGCATACATTAAGACATGACCCCATAAAAATTAGCCATGACCTCACAAGAGGTTCCAGCCCTCTTTTCAACAAATCCTATTGCAGCCCACTACTTTCAGCCTCAGGCATGCCAACACTGACAGGCTGTATAAGGGCCATGTGTTACCCAGCGCTTCAAACCTGCCTACTTTACTGTTTGGATTGGACACTGCAGACCACACACACTTCACACCAAGCAGTTATGGTTCAAACAATTTTATTTCTCACTTTAATACATACAAGGGTGTGGTAATCTGTATGCTGTCAGTTTATATTAATAAATGCCTGCAACTCGAGGTAACTGAAAGGAACATTAAAATCTAAATAGACTTTTATAATCATTGTTGAAGACTGGCCTATAACTTGTAAACAAGGAAAAACAAGGAAGTGGAGTTATGAACTGATTAAGGCACTTTCAGAATCAGTATATTCATGTAGTTCTTCTCCCAATTAATTTAGACGTCAAAGTTCATTACTGTTCATTTTATAATTTTTCTAGAAAAGGATTCGTAACAGGAAACTAAGGCTCAATAATAAGTACACTGTCACATTTCATGAGGTGAGAGAAACTAGTTACACTATAGACTGCTGAAGTAACTTCATGCCAATTTAGAAAAACTAGTTACACCATAGACTCCTGAAGTAACTTCATGCCAATTTAGAAATGTTTTCTATTTCCCAATCCTGTAGATTGAGCAGCAGTTGCTTTAGTAAACCTTGCTGTTCACTGGAGCGATATAATTTACTTGTGACGTGCTTTCTAATCCTTTCTGAACAACCCCAACTTAATTTTATAATACAGATTCTTGTGTTGCTGATTAGCATGTAAAGCTTTGTAAATATCCCTTTGTATGTGCGTAGATAGTTCTGTGATATCATTTTTGGAGCGAAAACAGGGGCTACAATCAACTTCTTCATTGAAAGCTGATATCACAGTTTTCTAAACTTCGATTGATATACCTAAATATACTATTTACGTGAGTTCAAATGTGAAGAGCTGAAGTGCATCAAGACCTGTCGAATCCAATCAAACTTTAGAAGTATGCAACACCTATGTTTTGTATAGTGATTGTATCCTAAAACAAAAGGTGTCAAAATGACCTGCTACTGCAACACGGTCGTCCAGTGGTTAGCACTCTTGTCTCACAGCAAGAAGGTCCCAGGTTTGAGTCCCATGCTCGGCAGGGGGCCTTTCTGTGTGGAGTTTTGCATGATCTCCCCATGTCTGTGTAGGTTTCCACTGGGCGCTCCAGTTTGTCCTACCACTATTGACAATGCTGGTCAGGTCGGCCATTAGTGGCGGCACGCTCAGTTGCAGCGGCTCAGGCTAACCCTTCATACCTCTATGTAATTTTGTTGTATCTATTATGACAAATAAAGCACTTTACTTATAAGGACTGAAAAACTTACTTGTTGCTTTCACATAACGTTCCTAATTTTTCTTTGTTCGTAATTGATAAAGACCAAAGTATCTTGACCTTCAAGTACAGTTCACTGTAAAAAGTCTGAGTGCTCCCAAGTGATCTCCTGATCCCCTGTCCTGTTAGCTACTTATACCATTCGGTATGCTGGGATGAATGTGAATGGGAAATAATCTGCATATTTATAGCTCTGTATCAAGTCCAATGACCACAAAGTGCTTCACAGCACAATCAGTAGCTCACCCATTTATACACACATTCACACACTGATGCTACAACTGCCCTGGGGCAGAATGACAGAAGTGGAGCTGCCATACAATTGGGGCCACCAGGGCCTCTGACCACCAGCAGCAGGCAAAGCGGGTGAAGTGTCTTGCTCAAGGAAACAATCACTGAGCCGGATGGAGAAGAGATTTGAACCGACAACACCACTGGTTACAGGACAAATTCCTAGCTCCTAAACCACGGGCGTACCACAATGTAGAATTAATGTATCTTTATCACTGCTCCAGCACATGTCTGTGACTTCTTGGCTTCACTATAAGTCACATTACCTATCCTACAAGAGTAATCAAATTAGTAGAAGCCCCCTATTTTCCATATACTATAGAAACAATCTGGGGGTATAATATTGAAGCACTCATCCTTAATGTCTGTGATAATGTGTGGTATTTTTTTTTTTTTTGGTAAAGAAATCGAGCTATGCTATTTTACAAGAGTAATTGTTCAGAGATTCAGGTTTGAATTCAATTATATTTTTACAGAAAAAGAGAGCATATTTCTTTTCCACTCACATCTCTATCACATTTCTTGTAACAAACGCAGATTTAGAAATGCAGCTAGGCATGACATCTCAGAAGTCTGACTATGTGTCAGTTTTGGGTGCTGTACTTTAGATTACCTACCAAATTATTCAACCAAGCAATGTGACCTTACATTATAATGAGGCTCCATCTGAATGATCTCATTCTAATCTTGCATTTAGGCAAGATTATTTTCCATTAGCCCTAAGGCAGATACATTGTCTCACTGAATAAGTCAAATAGTAGATCGAAGAATACTGATTGTGCCCTTGAGGCCTGTTTAACATCAGAATATAAAATTTGTAATCCAAGCCTCTTGCGACGTTGCTGTTTTTTACTTTCATATCTCACCATGATTTGCATCAACAAATGTAGCAGTCTCTCTAATGCTCTCTCTTTTTATTTTTCTTCCCAATATTACTTTTTTTTCCCCATTTTTTCCTATTTCTACCTGTCCATGTTTTCGATTATTTTTATTTTAAATCTTATTTCATGGCTTGACTTATTAATGATGTTTCATTTGGTATTTGATGAACATCTTGATCTTTTATTCTATCTTTTCTCATTTTTCATGTTGAGTCTTCATCTTCATCATCATCATCATCATCTTTTGCTGTATCAATTAATTTCACTTTCCATCACATGTAAGAAAAACCTACTTTACTTTCTCTTAATAATTGCTTAGTAAATGTTTTATTTGTACTGTTAAATCCACATTAAGATAATACATATAAGATTTTTTTTTTCTAGCATAACAAAGCACAACAAAATTGTTTTTTGTAACAGTTGTTGCATATTTTGTGTGAAAATACTGTGGAATATAACCTTGTATCAGATTTCACATACGGATCTTTTATAGATAAGAACTAGATTACTGCTACTATTTTATACCACCATAAAGTCACTCAGACATAGAGGGTCTTTAAGAGAGGACATTAATGGAGTTCACTGTCACTTTGCATCAAGTCTGATTCATGTATGTGTGTGGTATCAAATATAATGACATAAAAGTGCCATGTGGCACATTCCCTTTTTTTCTGTCATGGATTCAATTAAGTGTTAGGGGGAAAAATACTTTGCTTCTAAAGAACAATCTGGTACAGACAGCTAAAGTGTGTGTTATAAATAGTGACATGAAAGACAACGCGTTTTAAGTTACCTGAAACTTTTTAAACCTTTGAAATTCAGATACTTTAGGTCACAATTTGTCTTGATAGCATGCACAATTAAACAAAAATGTATTTAATTATTTAACATTTTCCCACTCGCTCAATAGCTGCTAAAAAGAACAAGACACCTATTATGTGTTTTTGTTTGACTTATTCCCATGATATTTCTAGTGCTGCTTTTGTGCAGATTATTATTTTATTTTATTTTTTTCTCTCTGAAAGAGTTCATGTTTTCTGGCATTTGGATAATACTGAGTTCTAAAGGAGAACTAGATTTTTTATGCTTACCCAACAACAAGAATATTTTTATAACCATTATCCCCTTCTATGGCCTCTATAAGCTTTAAAACACCCAACAGAAAAAAAGTTATTCCGATTTGTTTGTAGTTGTCTGAAACTGCATCATATTACAAACCAAACTATCATCCCTTGTACAGAATCCTAAATTTCAGGAGCCTGTGACCCTGGACTTCCTTGACGCTGAGCTGGAAAATGACATAAAAGTGGAGGTAGGGTATCCAAGTAAACTTATCACACCTGCTCAGGAAAAGCAACAAAGCTAAATATCTGCTTGACATAACAAAAGTTAGTTTTCAAGCACATTTGCAAACAAACTAGCTGAGTCAAATTAAGAATACATATCAATTATACTGTCTTTTTTATCACTTTTAATGGTTATTTTCATGTTTTTGTTTGCAGATTAGAAGAATGATGATTGATGGGGAGATAGGAGAAAGCACTATTGATACTTTGGTGAAAACTCAAGATGAGGTAAGAGGTGATGGTGAAGAAGCTTGGTATGAAATGGTTAGAAAGTAGCTTTAGCATGAGGCTATCAAGCCTCTCCAGCTACAATTTTTCTGACCGTTCCACTTCTTCAAGTGAAGATACTACATCATGTATGAACTTCCAATGCCTTGATGAGCATGCCTAACACAGGAAAGGAATATTCAGCCACCATCATAGTGAACCACCATGATCTGCTTAAAATTGTTTGGGAACATTTTTTAAAGGTTACTGCTTGTGAACCTGATATTCAGCCAAACAGAGTTACAATCTTTTAAAAGGTTTATAGTGAGAGAATGAATAATAGCAGGTGAGGCAGGCAAGCAGAACCAGACTTGACCAGATGCAGGTGGAACCAGACTAGAACACAGGATTTTATGGCTGACAGTATAGGCAAGGATGAGCAGGGGACCAGAAGATGTGGGTAGAACAGGTGATGTGCACCAGAACGGACAGAGCAAGCAGCTGGAACTCACGGGGAAACAGGCAGAACTGCAGCACACTGACACAGGGAACTTTCTTTAGAAAGGCAAACAGAAGAGTCCAGCTGGCTGAGCACACAGGAACTGGCAGACTGGAAGCACATTACACTGGACAAGAAGAGACATTCTGGCAGGGATAACTTGGCTGAGGCAGGTAGATGTAGTCAGCGAAACAGGTCAGCAGAGTTGGAAGTAATTAGTGGCAGCAGGTGGAGTTGATGTTGCCTAATTGACTGGTGACTGAGCTGATTAGATAGTGGTTAGTGGCTGAGAGGTGATAGGCTGATAGGATGGTTTCTGGTTCAAGAAACCCCGGAAGACCATCAATATTCAGGCTATTTTGGTGTGTGTGCCATAGTCTGCTCTTATTGTTATAAGAAAGGGGGGGGGTTTCTATGTAGTGTACTACATAATATTTTCATCAGTGCAGCAGTTTCCAATCAATGTCAGTAATCTCCAGAAAGGTAAAGAAAACAGTCTTGTGAGAAGAAAATAAGTCACTTTCGTCAAAGAAAAATGTTAACGACAGATGAAAAATCTGCCAGACAATCAAGGATGGTCAGGAAAAAGAATTGGTGCAAAGCCATTTTTTTCATTTGAATCTGTCTTCAATTTATTTTACACATCCAGTTATGCACTGTCTGCAAAAAAGGTGAGCAGTATTATAAGTCCTGGACCATACCAGCAGTAAATTATTGTGATAGAATCCATATGTAGGGTTGCTTCTCAGCCAAGACAGTTGGCTTACAATTCTGCCGAAGAACACTGCTAAATAAAAATATTTTAATAAAATGTCCTTCAACTGCAAGTTCATCTAGCAATCCTGGCACAATTTCCCGATTAACAGTATACGTTCCACTATGACGGAGCACAAGCAGAAGGTGAAAGGGATGAAGAATTAGATTGAGCATTGTAACATTTAAATTTAGGATCCATGGACAAGAAACTCCCTTGATCTTAACAAAAAAAGGCTCAAAAAAGCTAGAAGAAGTGACTTTTTGTAAGCATTTGACACAAAAACGATGTCAAACAATACCAATAAGAGGTTATACAGAAGAACAACACTTCACATAAAACAGATGTATTGCTACAAATAACAGCCTTTAATCTTTGTACCGTTTTTTTCAGCATACCATCCAGGTACATATAACCAAATGTTTAAATCCACAGAATGTACACCACCAAACAAAGCAACCACCAAACAAGCAACTTCATTTTGGCAGGTTCCATATCAACAAAACACACATTTACCATAAACCTGTTCAGTTGTGAAAGCATACTAATTACTATTAAGACAGCCCTGCAGGTGGCAGAATAAAAGTAGGGTGGTGGCAAAATTGCTCAGTGTTTGATGACAGCTAAAATGGACTCACAGCAGTTGCCTTAGAAAAAATAACAGGCAGCTCTCATAACTACCAAGCAAACAGCAGTATATAGTTGCAGTTTTATTAGTGATTAGTTGTCATGAATAAACTTTTTAAGCCATAAGAAAAGCTTCCAGCTCCACAGAACTTCTACAAATCAAAAGAAAAAAAAATAACAATATGTATACATATATGAGGCATTCAAAAATTACAGCTTATCTAGTCAAGACAATTCATCAACCGATAAAAGTAAAGAGCTGAGAAAAACTCCCAAAACCATGCATATATTCTACTCTTTGTACTTTGTAACTCTTTACTCGGAAGGGTTGTGGGTTTAATTTCAGCTTCCCCATGTCTCGTGTTTATGTGGCCCTCGACAAGACTAGCAGATTCTTGTCTTGTCGAGGGCCACATACGATTTCAAGATTTCTTCTTGGATTTCTTTTAAACTGTGGTGGCGTGTTTTTTTTTTTTTTTTCTTTATTGAGGGGGTGGGTAGTTAATGTCATCGTCTGATTTGCATATTTGTTCATACATTTGTTACACAGGCTGTAAGAATAAGAAACTCTTCCAAAGACAAAAAAGTGATCAAATGTGTTTGGAACTGCAAATTACCTTTATGAAATGATGAGTCCACACTACATAAAAAAAAAACTGTACAAAAAAGACACTTATCAGAGGCACACAAAGTGAATGAGAATTGAAGCTGTGTGTGAATTAAATTCAAAGAATTATTTTAGAGCAACAGATTCAGAGACAAAAGAGACTACATTAAAAACTATATTTACTTCATATTTATTTCCCACTTTGTAATTCAGCGAGATCATAAGCACGTTTGTGCATGCATGATACATTTTTCCGTGGGTCTCCTCTCAGCTGTCGCAGCATGCTGGGCTTTCAGGAAAACAGCAGCAGTAGCTGTGGTGTGCCTGTGAGACAGAACTGAGGGGAATGGGAAACGAACTTAGCAGCTCTCACTGCTGCCTCAAAACAGTGACTCCAGAACAATCGGTGCTTTCATGTAAAGTTGACTTTAACACAGAAATAGATGCTAGACTTGTTGCTAGTCACTTTTTGAAAGAAAGTTGCTGGAGGGTTCTGAAAAGTTGTTAAATACACCAACAAAGATGCAAACTGGGCAACACGACTGTCATATCTAGTTTTCCTTCCTCCTGACTGAGAGCAGTGCACCACGCTGTGACCGCTAGCCAGCTTCGTAGCCAGACAGGAAGGAGCAGGAAGTGTTGGTTTTTCAAAATAAAGTAGATTTTAATGTTTTATGATATTTGGATTCATTTCAAACTGATGATGGTTAGTGTAAGTGCACAAATATAGGCTATACATAATATAGGATATATATTTCCCATATGCTTTACATTGTTTTAACATATGTTTTTAAAGAAAACTTTACACTGAAGGTGTGGCGACCTATTTTGCTGTGGCAGACCGCCATGGTCAATTACATGCTGCAGAAACCCTGAGATACTTAACCCACAGTTGCCTACTTATCTACGTATTGATATATGATTGTATATCATTACAATCATATATCGATATACCTGGCCGACCCAGGTTCGACTCTGATTTGTGTTCCTTTGCCGCATGTCTCTCCTCTCTCTCGTACCCCCTTTCCTGTCAACCCACTGTACAAAAAAATAAGCCACTAGTGCTGTAAGAACAATAAAAATAAATTGTAATATGTGTATTCTTTTGACAGAGATATATAGACAGAGGTGTCAGAACCTACACATGGGCTCCAGTCAATGGAACAGATTACAGGTGAGGCAATTTTTAAGACTATTGATTACAGATGATCAGATTTTCTAAATACCATCTACAAAGCTCCCAGCTACTTATGCATTTTTAGTTAATGAAGAATGTTGCTTAACGAAGGGGCTGCTGTGTTGTTTCCATCATGCCATCGACGAGTTAATTTACATCTGATTATATACACATATAAAAGAAAATAAATAATTCAAGTTGAACTTTGATCTGTTCTGCAGCCTGGCCCTTGTTTTACCTAAATACAGTGAAAACTTCATTCAAGCTAAACTTGGGGACACTATAAAACAAGCTATCTGTGAGTATGAGATCCACACAAACAGATCAATAACATTCAGCCTAGCCGGTTTCTCAGAGACAGAATTGCTGGGTTGTTCTGTTGAGTATGTGTAACACTTAGTGCTAGCTGCAACCACAACCACTCCTTTATATTTTCAGCTCAGATTTCTGAAGTCCCGCTGTGCTGTTCTTTTGTAGAATAACCCACTGGTCAGTTGATCTTTACTCCCACACAAACTCCTCAGCGTAACTTTTCCTCCAATGTACTATGTTGGAGCTTTGGACTTTTTGATGTTGTCTGCATTTGACACTTCTATCCCTCCTTACCCCTTCATCTGGCTTTCATGTGATTTAGAGTGGAATGAAAGCTGCTTCACCTTGTCATTGTTATCTCTGTTACTAAACAAGTTTTATTTCTCCAGACTTGGAGAAGTAAGAAAGATGTTTCTATTACAAATTACACATTTGTTTTTGTCTGTGATTATGACTTTTCTTTCTTAAGTGTTGATACAACTTGTATACATATTACATAGAACGACTAAAATGAAACAGCAATCGTCTCATCATGCTTTTGAGTCTCACTGATTCCCTCTCCCTTGCTTTATCATTTATTTTATTCATCCATTTATTTATTTATTTGCTGTGACTATACTTCCAAGACTTTCTCAGACTGATGCAGTCAGACTGTCTTGCCTGAAAACGGACAAAACATATAATATATTAGAGAGATGCATATCATCAAAATGTACATATCATTAAGGTGTGTCTGTAATTCTTGCAAAATTTATTGGATTCAGATTTTTGACTGAACCTTTTCTCTCTGCTCTTTCTTATCTTCTGGAATTTGAAAGCTTCACCTTGGGGCAAGTACTGCCTGTGTTATTTCCTCTATCTCCTCCCTGCCATTGATGAATACTGCATGAGCTTTTCTTTGTTTTCATTATTCATATGTTTGTATGGTTCCACGTTACTCAAACACTGGTATGTCAAAACACAGAAAATATCTGGTTATGTCACTAAGCAAACCAAAATCTGATTTCTAATTGGCAAATAGTTTAAATAATTTCTTAAAGGGACAGTGTGTAACTAATTTGGTTTTTGACAAGCAAAAATCAAGTATTGCTCCTATAAATACGTATTCTGGCAACGTTCAATAACCTCACATGCAAAATGAAACTGTTCTCATAACTTAGAATTAGTAGTTTATAAATACATAATACTTTTAAATAATTTAAATTCAGATTATAAGTGTGTGCAGGATCTGAATTCTTTTCAAGGTAATTCTTTAATACGAAAATTCATCTTAATTCATCTACCATGTAATATAGATATGTCAATACTCAATCAATGCAGGTTGGACAAAGAAATTGGAGGATTTTTAGTTTGATAAAAGATATAAGAGAAAAAAAATCCAAATTAATCATGCCATTATCTGGCTTCAAAGATATTTTCATAACTTTTGCATGACGCCCCAAAGTATAAACAACTAACGGTGCAGTAATACCATCAAATAGGATCAGTTAGTTTCAGCCTTTATTTCACTACTCCTCTGCAGAGTCTGTCACTGTGCCATAAACGCTGTCAGCACATTTACAGGCCTGTTAAAGAAAGCAACACACCATTCCTTACAGCTGCAGACTACTCCGATGGTGATTTGGGACTCTAAAGTTCTCTGTTCAGCCATATAGGGTTTCACTTTGGAGCCAGACCACCTAAAGCTCCATCTATCTTATCGGTTTCATGCAGTAGGTGGTTTCTACAGCCACTTGCTCTCCTAACATATACACTAGTAAGAGTCTCTTGACATGGTGTAATGACTGAAGATATTTTTTCATCACTATGAGTGGAGCATTTGTAGCTGGAGACTAAATTACACAATACATAGGTTTCTTTAGACAATGACCGATAAGGAAAAAGCTTAGAAACAGGAATAAAAAAATAAAGTACTATGGAATACCATTAAACATAGACATTCTGCCTAGTCTTTAGAGACAGAGTGACAATGAATCTACTTGTTATGTTTTATATGAAAGAGGTTGTTTCATCCTGCACCAGATTTCCAGGACCCCAAGGAAAGTGAGTGCTCGGTAATTGCTTTCACAGACCGCACCACACGAGTCAATATATTTTAAAGGCATTGTCCAAATGTCTTCCTTTTAAGAGACCAGGGATTGATGGCTATTGATGCCTGTCATGTCATTTATTAGATAAGAATACCAATATCGTATTTTAAATGAAATACAGAGCCAAGGAAAGAAAACTTTTAGAGGACTTTTTGGAATTCTACCTTGCATTTCTTGTTTTACATGAAAAGTCTCTTTGATCATTTTGGATTATACCTAATTATATCCTATACAAAGCAGTCTTTTTTCTTTTCTCTCTCCTAATAACAACTTTCCCTCACAGCAGAATAGATTTTTCGTTACCTATGGGAAATATTCACAAGGTTTCGCATCTGTCCATATGCATGACATAATTTGTCAAATGGTAAATGCATTTTGACCAACCTTTGTCTTTTTTTCTTTTGCCTTCCCCTGATTCTTTATCCCTCTGGTCACAACAGGGACAGAAGGTAAGTATTTCTCAATTGCTCTTTCATTCTTCCCTTCTCCCACTCCTTCCACTCTATCTACTTTAATTTATCATTTCATATCTGTCCATGATGGTTCATATTTGTGGACTGTTACAGATGTACAAACATAATCTGATTTATATTATGGATTATTTTATCAACCAGGAAACTGTACGCTTATCAGCCATGACATTATGGACACCCTCATCATAATTGCCAAAAAAGACAACCTGGACTGTGTGGTGTTATATCAGCAAAATATTTTGTAATCTCAAAAATACTTGTGGTTGGTCAAGTGGATAGGATTTCTTACCCATTAAGGACATTGTCATCTAGCAAGTTTGAAGGAGCTGCACAACTCATAATCTCTGACCTAGGTTTTCAAAGAGTTTGATTGTTTGTAGAATTCACATAGCCCTCAGAATAATAAATGTGCAGCTAAAACTGCCCTGCCAAGCAAAGGCTTATTTCCACAATGTCACGGTTTAACCACTTTTTGATGAGAAGGCACAAAGGGCTAATGCTCAAAGACCTGCACTGTTTGTGACACACAGATTACATCCAATAGTTACTGTTTCCAGAAGGCTAGTTGTAATTAGTCAGTTTCACTTCTAGCTTTACAAAACATGGTAAGAAGTTTATGTATCTAATTTTCAAAGAAGAGAGCTTGAAATTGTTGCCAATACTATCTTTATTTTACAAATTATTAGCCATCTATTTTTGCAGTTATTTATTCAATGCGGTGAGCAGTGGAATAGTAGTTAGACAGCAGGTTGCAAGGTCCCGCCCTCGACTCACACGGACTGTCACTCTGAGTCCCCGATCAAGACCCTTAGCCCTAGAATGCTGCCCGGGCACCACACAGTGGCAGCCCACTGCTCATTAAGGGATGGGTTACATGCAAAAGACAACTTTCATTGGAATATACAGAGGTTGGACAATGAAACTGAAACCTCTCATTTTAGTGTGGGAAGTTTCATGGCTAAATTGGACCAGCCTGGTGGCCAATCTTCATTAATTGCACATTGAACCAATAAGAGCAGAGTGTGAAGGTCCAATTAGCAAGGAAAGAGCACAGTTTTGCTTAAAATATTGCAATGCACACAACATTATGGGTGACATACCAGAGTTCAAAAGAGGACAAATTGTTGTTGCACGTCTTGCTGGCGCATCTGTGACCAAGACAGCAAGTCTTTGTGATGTATCAAGAGCCACGGTATCCAGGGTAATGTCAGCATACCACTAAGAAGGACGAACCACATCCAACAGGATTAACTGTGGACGCAAGAGGAAGCTGTCTGAAAGGGATGTTCGGGTGCTAACCCGGATTGTATCCAAAAAACATAAAACCACGGCTCCCCAAATCACGGCAGAATTAAATGTGCACCTCAACTCTCCTGTTTCCACCAAAACTGTCCGTCGGGAGCTCCACAGGGTCAATATCCACGGCCGGGCTGCTATAGCCAAACCTTTGGTCACTCGTGCCAATGCCAAACGTCGGTTTCAATGGTGCAAGGAGCGCAAATCTTGGGCTGTGGACAATTTGAAACATGTACTGTTTTCTGATGAGTCCACCTTTACTGTTTTCCCCACATCCGGGAGAGTTACGGTGCAGAGAAGCCCCAAAGAAGCGTACCACCCAGACTGTTGCATGTCCAGAGTGAAGCATGGGGGTGGATCAGTGATGGTTTGGGCTGCCATATCATGGCATTCCCTTGGCCCCATCCTTGTGCTTGATGTGCAACACTGCCGAGGACTACCGAACCATTCTGGAGGACCATGTGCATCCAATGGTTCAAACATTGTATCCTGAAGGAGGTGCTGTGTATCAGGATGACAATGCACCAATACACACAGCAAGACTGGTGAAAGATTCGTTATTGGCTGCAAAAGGAGGCCCTACACCATACTAATAAATTATTGTAGTCTAAAATCAGGTGTTTCAGTTTCATTGTCCAACCCCTGTATGTTCCAATTACAATAAAATTATTATTATAATTATTATATGTAAACTTTACTGTAATATTCCAGCAGGTCATTTAAAAGAATGATTAAGATAAATAACTATTAAAAAACTACTTTTTTCGTTGTTCGTCTCCGAGGACACCTCAATAGGTATGCATGCACAAACTCATAACGTGAAGTCAATCAGAAAGTGAGGCGAGGGAAACCCACAGAAAAAACAAACACAACTCACCTCCATAGTGTAGCAAACATAAAGCCCTGTTCAAGTAATCTCTACACCTTTAACCCAGGGGTTTCTACATTTTTCAGCACCGACCCCCACTTTGGAAACATGAATACTGTAATGAAAAACATTTTCTTTTTTCATTACAGTCGGCCGACATATATGGACTACATGTAATCCATAAATGAGCTGATACATTTCATAAACTTTAATTAAAGTATGGTTTCACCACAGGGACCTTTTTCAGGATGCAGAGTAGTTTTCTGGGGCTATTATAACCCCTGTTTTTCCATGGGGTCACAGGGGGCTGATGTTTAAGGGGGGAGGTTAAACCCTGTACAGGTCGCAAGTCCATCACAGGGCCACATAGACACACACAGGACAAACAACTATACATGCACATTAAACTGTGGAAGAAACACAGAATACCTGGAGATGACTCACATATGCACACTGAGAACATGCAATATCCATGCCGAAAGACCCCAGGATCTTCTTATGCAAGGTAACAGTGATAACAGCTAACAAAGCCAAGGCTTTCCGTTAACTGTAACAGACTTTAAAACAATGTCTGTTTTCCAGCAATGTGTGGTGAACTAGAAAGTAAATGTAATTCCGGACCGAGACAGGAGACCTGAAATTTAAACCTGACACGGGGTTACATTTAAAATGTTTGTCGTAATGAGACCTGGTGACAATCAGAGATTCTCTTCAGGAGCAGTCAGGAAATCTGGCAGTGATGAGAGCAGGCTTACTCACTGCAGAGGTGTCAGGCTGTGGATGGCTGATGCTAGATCAGAGTTCAGGTCAAAAGCTTGGTAGAAGTCCGACAAGGGCAAGGCAAGGTGGGGAAATCCAGGAGACAGAACAAGGTCTTAGCATGAAGATCAGGCATGGAAAAGCTGCTCGGCATCTACTGGCAAAAGCTTTCAATAATCTGGCAGGGGCTTGCTGTCTGCAGTGAGATTATAAAGACCAGGAAATGGTGTGTGCTGTGAGCTTGATTACAGCAGAGTGATAAAGCAGGCTTGCAGGTCCATGGAGCTCATTACAACGGAACATGGGAGTTGCAATAGAGTGCAGACAGACAAAGATCATGAGAGCAAATCGTTAATTTATATTCCTGGTATTTTGATGCACAAATAACAAAAAGAAAAAACAATCCTACTTAATAATAACATTTTGTAGGAATTGACGTACAGAGAAATGTGCTGTTTTACTAAAGGTGGCAAAACCAAGAATAAAGTTCTTTCTGGCCAGCACACTTCATATTTCACAAGAACTAAAGTCCAAAATTCCTGAACCCTCATAGGTCCATCCCAATGCAGCATCAGTGTAATAACCACACTCACTTCCTGTTTCTAAACATTACACAATAGTTTTCACACATCAGTCAAGACAAATGTTCTGCCCAGATCATGTGTGTAGAACAAGCTAAAATAATCCTCAAACCAGAGCTGCAAGAACAGAATGTTGTAAATTTTTCCTTGTGTACCTGAGAGAGAGAGAACTCATTTCTCTGTTCTTGTGGTGTATGTATGGGTTGTACCAAAAAAATTAAAAGAACAAAACAACTGGGCTTTTTCTTTCCGAAGTTTGAAGACATTTCACCTTCCATCCAGAAAAATGTCTCAATTCAAATGTCTGGAGTAGTGTGGAGTTCCAAGCTTTATATTATTGCCCTACAATATAAAAAAAATATATTGTTGGGCAATAATATAAAGCTTGGAACTCCACACTACTCCAGACATTTGAATTGAGAAAGCGTTTTGGATGGGAAGCGTTTTTAATTATTTTTTTTGGAATGATCATGACCTGGATGACTGAGAATCTTCCCCTGTATGGGTTGTAATTATCTTTGGGAGACATCTCTCAGACACTGATAAAAATCTGGTAATATTACAAGTTTTTCCTGTCTTTGAACTGGTTGTAATAAAGTTTCACAGTTTAAACGTTGCAAAATAATCACAAGTTTAAGTCTTTTATACCAGGTATTCATCATGACAAGAGTTGTCTGAAAATATGTTTCTGTACAAACCAGTCTGTGACTTGTCGAAACATGCTGCAGGTATTTTTCTCTTACGAGAAAGCCGTTAAAGAGATGAATCATTCTATATTTACATTTTGTAATTATGTGCATTATCTCGACTTTGTTATTTGTACCTTAATTGGTTCAGACACTGTTGCGATTTTGAAGAAATACTTCATATGGTGACCAGGACTTTCTGTAAATAAACATTTTAATATTTTTCTCTGTCACATGTGTAATGGCTAAAATTGTGTTCATCTATTGAACTCAATTGGCATGTTTGCAACTACATCTTTCTGATTTTTACTTTTTGAATGATATGGAGGTAAGAATGGGTAAAATACAATTGTAGATCACTGCTGTCTACTTTCTAGCCCTACTTATGTGAGATAGATGGCTACTTTGAAGGAGGTTCTGTCACCACATGGGAGATTTTATCAGCCATAAAAAGCACATTTGATAACAGCACTCATTCAAAGTGAAAAATCCAGTGCAATAAGATGAGGAGTGTCACTTTTTTTTCCATAGCCATATTCTTAAGGATCATTGATATATCTATATGTGTGCATATGTATAAATATTCTACATAATGTGACTGCTTATGAGGCTAAAATAGTGACTTTTGTTTTCAAAAGCCATGGAGACTTTGCAGCTGGAGAGGTTTGATGAGTTTGGTTACACCTACATTGCCCCAAGGTGAGTAGGATTTACATTATTGCACAAGTCAATAAAACAACAGGATAAGACATGGGAAAGTTATTCAAACTGAACATGTTTCTTTAGGGAATACTGCAAAGAGTTGAAGCTGTCACTCAACAACACCCAGTTTCTCCTCGACTTCAACCAGTACATTGATAGAAATACTACAGATGCATGTGAGTCATGCAACTCTTTCACTGTAGCCTCAGTTGGCACATTTGTAGCAGTTTTGCTAGTGTCATGCAGTGTTTGTTTTCAGTTTGAATTTTAGAGACAATGTCCCACAGTTTTACCTCCAAAAAGTGTAGTGTTTTTTTTTACATTGTGCCATAAAATCTCATTTTTGTTGGAATATATAAGTAGTACAGGTTTGCCATCGTTGTTTATATATTATGATCTCAGGGAAAACAGGGTGAGTTCAGGGTTTCCTAGAAGCACAATGAAGTCATGCTGCACAATGAATCATGGTGATTGATTTGTTGCCCTCTAATGGATCTCACCTCGGATATGGTTTACCCTTATCCAGCAAATGGATTAAAATATGTTTGATCCATTTTAACCCAAGGCCAAATTAAATTCTCAGGCATTGATGCTCCTCTTAAGTATGCTATTTTGATTATTCATTAAAAGCTTTATGCATTATTTAAAGCAACACCAGAGAGTTGCTGCATTGGAAGTGAGCAGTAACTGTAAAGACACTGCTTCAGATGATTTCATTTCAAAAACTATTTCCCATGATAAAAAGGCTGAAACTCAATCCCTTGTCATCATCTACCTCCTAACAGCCAGTCGTTCACATAATACTGTCTGATCTCTAACATGTAATGGCCACTTAGGTCATCCCCCTGGATGATTTTCTTAAAAATGCCATGATGTCATGTTTCAGTATATTAAGAAAAAAAAGTGTTGGCTTCTCTTTTTCACTGACTATTACCTTTATATACTAAATCACTGGTAGCCTTACTGTTGGCTGATAAAAAGGGTTCCAGGCTCAGTGTACCAGTGGTATACAACCAGTATTCCTTATACATAGAATGTTGATTATTCATATACATACTGTATCTATCAACAGGGCCTTCATTTATGTTACCAAAAATCCTTGTATATGTTGTGTGGTGTTGCACCACCAGCAATATGTTAAATGTATCTAATATTTTATCCATAGGCAATGAGTCCCTAGTGAAACGACTGATCCTGGATGCAGGTCTGACAGCTGAACTGGTTAAAGTTTGGAAAGAACAGGCAGTGTGAGTGCCAAACATTCCAGTTTTTATGGTTTAATCCATTTAAATATGCAATCTTCTTTACATTGCAGACCCATGCATAGCCTTGGTTTGATGAAAACAATATCTTCTTGTATGTCATTCCATGCTACATTTGTACATTCTTTCTCTGAACTTTGAGAGCCGATACTTGTTTCATGCTCTATTTATTGGCAAACAAAGCCAAAGTTTCAGCTTTTTTCGCTCTATTATGGATGATTTGGTCTAATCTTTCTAGTGAAACATGATGAAAGCATTGCAAAAAAGCATATTACACCCAGCATGCTGAACCTAGCCAAGACAAGCTATTTTGGGAGGAAAACAAAGTAATTACATCAGTGTGTTCCCTTTTATTATGTGCCCATATGTCTGAAATAATCTCAACACACGTTTACACATTCTGAAGGGTATCTGTTAATCATTAGAACATACGAACCAAAGACAAGTGACCAAGCTTAAATGTAAATGTATATCTTTAACTTCAAGAGGTTACACACTTGTTTTGCAATTGATTGTGTCATTCAATTTCAGATGTGATTTTCTGTTATTTTCTGTTTTCAGAGATGGAATAGTAGCGAGATTTGTCGCAACAGATGGAGGAATCACAAGAGTTTATCCAAGAAGGTACTCTCCTACATTTCTATTTATTTTCTTTTAGTGTGTAGCCCTATGTGTACTAACACTGGAATGTCATCATAAGATAAGAAATGAGGAGTATATGCTGCCAGACTTCACAAGTCATGTACGAGAACTGTTCTCACTGAGAATAGCATGCTTTTTTCTTTTGTTTTTTTACTTGTGTTGAGGGGCACAACTGAAAATGGCTTGATCAATCTACAATGTAAAGCAGTCCACACCAACCAAAACCAACAGTTATTATTGAGGCAGTGTAGCACATTAGAGCCCAAGTGTAATCAGTAAAAGGAACTAAGGAGATGAAGACAATTATATAAATAGGGGAATTTCTGCATTCAAACTGTTTCTGGCTGATGCATTTTATAGTTGTCTGAAACTTTGCTAATCCAATTAATTCAGAATTGCACTGTAGTCACTACCTTGCCTAACATCATGCCAGCTTTATAAATTTATTGGAAGCATGAGGCTAGCGACGCTTGAAAGCGTTATTAATTGGGGGACCTATTTATGTGAATAAATGGGCCTTTATCGGGTTAGATGTAGCCATCTTTAGAAGATGGGTTCACTGTGATTATAAAAAGATCAATATGCTTGGCAACAATGTTCGTAAAGGCCATGGCCCTCCAAAACTGTGCCAAGAAAATATGGCATTACACCAACACACCCATCATGAATCATTGATAACGAGGCAGAATTGCTCAATGTTTTCATGTTATTTATGCCAAGTTCTGAAGCTGCCGAAATCAATACTCACCAGACCAAAGGATGTTTTCCAATCCGCTAATAGCAACATTTGGTTCCCAAACTGTCTCGTTCTTAGATGACAGGAGTGACACCAGGTTTGGTATTATGTAGCTCAAGCCCACCTGCTTCAAGTGTGTACCTAATAATGTGTCATTTGAGTGTAATGCCTAGATGGCTTCAATTAAAAAAAAAAAATAGTGATGATCATGATCTAAAGGAGAATGCACCTAAAATATTATTTGGGGTTTATTCTCATTAAATTCACTATTTATCATTATTTAACATAATACTGTTTCCAGTGCTGGAGAAGAATGGACAGAGAATCCTGAGACATATGAGTCCAGCTTCTACAAGAGGACCTTGGATAATGAGATATATATTTTCACAGCTCCGTATTTTAACAGTAAGTGTGCACTTGTTTGGATCTTAAATAGGGTCTTGTATACTGTGGATGGGCTTCACTGCCTTTGGACATGATCCCAACTTTATTGGCAACCAAAAGACTATTTGGCCTCTGATATCATTCACTTTATCCTTGTTCTTTTCCCGCTGGGCTTTTCAGTGCACATCCCCACTATCACTCCCCCTTCCTCTGTATACATCCTGTCATCCCCCACTGATCTTTCTAACAGACATCAGGACTGGCAAATGTCAGTGCTACAGCTACAGTACACTTGACTGGATTAACACATGCTCTGTTTTCATAAATTTCACTTTGCTAAATTACTGAAGAAAGAAAAAGCAATGTATTTTTAACAAAAAAGTCCAGTATTTGTTGATTTAACAGAAAAAAATAATCTCAAATGTTGTCATACTCTTGTTCAAATAAGCTGTAATCAAAAGTGTTTATCTTCCCTTGTGCAATTGTTTGAAACTGCAGCAGAGGTCAGGGAGCCTGTGTCTGAATCTGGTATACTGGTGAGCAAAGCAATAGACCTCTTCCTCGATGAAGTCATGCTCAAACCAGCAGGTCAGTTTTACAAAAAAAAAACAAAAACAAAACAAAAACAAAACAGTGATTGTTTCCTAATGATAAAGAAATTTGACAGACAGCCTTTGTGTTTTCTGGTTTGCTCTTTAGTGGTGGGAGTCAAACTCAATGTCTCATTCTGGATGAGCAGTTTTATCAATGCAACATTGAAACTTAATGTAAGTACTCTGAATAAAATGTGCTGTGCATTGATTAAATATTTAAGTAATTTTAGCCATTCTGTATAAAATGACTAATTTTGTCGCTATTTTTTTCCTTTTCTAGTGCAAGGATGAGATTTGTGGCTGTCTCAGGAATGACAAGGTATATCTATTTATAATAAATTAACCAAACAATTTAATTTATAAAACATAATACATCATCCTGAGCGTTATGGTGTCCATTTTTTTACTTAACTGTTTATGTATTTATCTTTTGCAGCATGTGGATTGTGTAATTTTAGATGATGGAGGATTTCTTCTCATGTCAAATCAAGAAGAGTATATCTCTCTGGTGAATCACCACAAACACTTATGTTATCCTATTTTATCTTCAATGATAATATTTGAGGGTATATAATCTCAGTTTAGTTTACCTTCACTTTGCCTAACCTTGAATTATCTTAGTTTAGCTAACTACATCTTGACTTGTCCAAGCTTAATTCATTTTACTTTGTCTGATCTTATCTTTTCATATCTTACCTTGTCCCATATTATCTTAAAATTGTTAAAATAAGTTTTATTGTTGCTTTTGTTTAGTATTGTTTCTTCAGACACTCGGTTATTTTTGCTTTTGTCATAATCAGTCTGATACAGTGCGGAAATAAAGGCTTTATGGCTTCAGTAACTTATAAGAATGGCCAAGATTGTTTTTTGCTCAGAGCTATAATCTGACAGGACAGCAGAGAATCCTTCTCTAAAGCAAGGCACAAGTCACCATATAAAGTTCAAAGGGAAGGCAAATGAGTTTTAGTCAGTAATGGAGGCTGCAGTGAAGGGTGTCTCCTGGGAATTTGAGACGTCTGCTCCACTACGTTAACGCTGCTCCTTTTTGGCTGCCCTTCGCCCTTGCCTGTCAGGGGTAGAATATATGGTAGATTGGGCTTGGAAACATTTCATGTCATTCAAGACAGGACAGGTACTTTCTTTAATGCAGCTACAACTCTATCATTCTATCATTTTCAGGCCTTTGATTCTTTTTTTTCTACTATCTTTTTTCTTTTAAAATGTAAAAATAATATAAATATTTAATATATTTTTGAGTGTTTTTAATTTGTTTTACTTTGTGTGGTTTTGATTGTGCTTACTGTTTCTGAATTCATTGCTCTCATAGACTTATTTTGAATGGGTAAATGATTTTAGAGAAAACCGGAGACATGTGCAGGTTTTTCCTTTGAGCTGAGATTTACCATACTTAGTGTTTCATTGTTCTGTTCATGTATGTGTTTTACGTATAATCCCATCTAGATAGGTCAGTTCTTCGGTGAGGTGGATCCAGTGCTGATGATAAACTTAGTCAACACATCCCTGTACTCTTTCAACAAGACATATGACTATCAGTCCGTGTGTGACCCAGAAAAAGACAATAAGGCAGCAGCAGGACCCCGCTCCATATATGTGGTTAGTTAAGTGTTCTTTTTTGTTTGTTTTTTTTATGTACACATGCATCTTATTTTAAGTGACCAAATGCTGTAAATGTCCCCGTTCTTTTTTTTTTTTTCCAGCCTACTATTGCAGACTTGCTCAGTATTGGCTGGTGGGCCTCTAGTGCTGCTTGGTGAGAGTTCAGTTTCTGTACTTGTGTTGTTTTCTTGTCCGTTTGTGTTAGCATTTAAGAGTGAGAATAGACTCATTGAGTTGACTTTATTATATTGGAAGAGGTTCTGGCTTGGTCATGCTGGGATTTGGAAAGTTACACAACTTTATACTGCATCGTATTCTGGCTAAATGCAGTATAACCATTTTCTAATGTGGATTGGCTAATATTTCCCATGACATTTACATCAGCAGTGACTCTAAACTCAGACAGATGAGCTGCTTCTTCCAAGGAGCTTTTGATTATAAACAAGGTAAAAATGTTTAAAACACATGTTCACAAGCTGCAATTTTCCTTTTGTCTTTCATTTCTCCTATGTCTTAGGTCAATACTTCGTCAGCTTTTCTTCGGTCTTCTGTTTCCTAACCTTTTAGAAGCAGGTAAGATGAATTTGTTTTTCTTTTTTTTTGAACGGCATGAGAACTACCATGCAGAAAATGTATCTAATTAAAATTATTTGTACCCATTAAAGCCCCTTTTACAGTGTATTTAAAATTACTGCCCAGGTTTAATGGCCTCCACGACTGTTCACAAGGGCATAGATCTTTGTAGATTTTGATATTTATTTCAATGACAAGGCAATCATGCCACTGCAGTTTTTTTTCTGGATGAAAAACAGCCTATTGGCTACTTCTGGTGCATTTACAGCAATGTTTATTAATGTACATCATCCATGCCAAATAAATCAATACCCTTTATTTTTAATACTACAGCAACGCTACCAACAATATGCTTAAATTCCCCACACAGGTGTCAGGTTTTTGCACCTCTACCATTAGTTTTAGTCTTGCATTAGAGTAGCAAACATTTTCAGCACCTTCAACAGCTTTCAAGATTATGGAAGAAGAGTGGGTCTTCTAGGCATAGTGCTGTGCACCACTAAGCATATGAAACTGCATCATTTTAACACAATTCAGTTCTTTTTTCAGAATACTTACATAGGGGTAATAAATGCAATTACAACAAAGGTACTGAACCCTGAAGTTGTTTTTTAACAAAACTTGGCTATTTTCGCTCTTGGTCGAAAGTGATAAGACACTCACCATAAACTTTGCAATAGGACCATCAAGTTTGGTGTGAAAGTGCTCCAGTCTTACTCCAAGACGTAGAAATATGAAGCATGAAAGCAGCCAAAACCTGGACATACAGAGCTGGAAATGCGGACATAAGACTTGTCCGAGAATGAAAGAAATGTTAAAAAGAAATTAAAAAATCCGAAAATAAATCAAATCCTATTTTCAAACAATGTAATATATGTGAAAGTGTTTTGATGGATACCCCTCTTTTTCTTTTTTATGCTTATCCTGCATAAGCTTTTTGACAACAGCCTTGATATATGCCAGTTGTACTGTTTTTGTGGCAATTGCTGTGTAAAATGGTAAATGGCTTGTACTTGTATAGCGCTTTGACGACCTCCAAAGCACTTCACACTGCAGTTTAGTCATTCACCCATTCACACACACATTCACACCCTGACGGTGGTGAGCTATGTTAGTAGCTACAGCTGCCCTGGGGCAGACTGACAGAGGCGAGGCTGCCATGCACCGCCGCCACCAGGCCCTCTGACCACCGCCAAAAGTCCTGAGACTGCAAAATAATCAGTGTAAGTGAGCAAGTAAGTATCAGTAAGGTGTATTAGGTAAGCTCCCAAATTAGTCTAATTATGAAAGACATTCGATCAAAATAAATTTCCCTGTTGAGGTGCAATATGACTTAAGTTGTACAAGAATCAGAATCTTTTTGATTTTCTCAGTAAAGTTAGCAAATTCATTTGCAGGCCCTGGTGGAGTTGAGTTCAGATGCCACAGCAACAAGAGAGTTTGGTTACCAGTCTACTGTGGCAAATGCACAAGCATTATTAATATTTTTGCTGATGATCTCAATGAAGAAAGCTTATCTCGCCGTTTTTCCGTTGTAAGTTATATCTGTACAGTGTCTCTTTATAAATGGTATAGTGAATCTGGTGTTTAGTCTGAAATAAGGTTCTTTTTTAAGAACCTTATTAACTTTTTTTCTTTTTTCATTACAGCCTATATTAGTCAGATAGGCTAATAATGTTGAATCTTTTTTATATATCAGTTGATGAAGATAAAAAGGTTTCCTTGTTAATGTATGGACCCATTGGACGTTTTCAGGTATTGTGTTGTATTGGTCTTAGATTTCATTCAAAATAATGATAAAAAAAAATAATAGGTCTCAAATTTAACTTTATGAAACCTGGCTGCAAGAACCCTTGCAGGTTTCAGAACTATTGCACTGTACTTTTTTTTTTACCTTACTACTGCTTACTGGTCCATCTCTGCAACATGTGTTTTTTTTTCAGTGGAGTCAGCTGATGACGAAATACCAGATGCCATGTTCAAAGAAAGCTGCATCACTGAGCAGACTCAGTACTTTTTTGACAATGATGAAAGATCATACTCAGGTGTACTAGACTGTGGAAACTGCTCCAGGTACGTCTGTTTATTTATAGGAATATCATGCATCAGATCTGGATTTGCTCATACTGTATGTCAGTTATTCTTTCTGACTATCCCTCTAATAGGATGCGCTGTTTAGGATTTTCCAAATTTTATCCCTCATCCAACGTTGGTCCGTTTAGCAAACCCTGAAGACTGCCAGAAAACACTGTTAGTTTCTTGGCCTCTCTTCATTTCCCTGCCTGATTTTAAGCAGCTTTTTACTTATGAGCCTTGATCAAACACAGACGATCTGATCTTTCAGCGACCAGAATGACTTAGGAATAAGCAAAGGCTTTTGCCTATTTTTCTTTATTCTCTCTGCAGCAATCCTTCAGACATGCTAATTTTTAGAACGCTGCACATTTACTTCGCTATAACCTCCCTTTTGTTTCATATAGTGCTGAGTGGGGGGTTAAATGTGGCTATAACTGACTGTTATGAGTCTCATGAGTCTGATGCTTTACTCCGCAAAGGTAACAGCTGTAGTCGCAGAGACATTTTAATGTCTGCCATAAAATGTTAAATATCAAGAGAAAAACACTTTATGAATGTGCACAACTGTACCACATAATTGCATATTTAAAATATAAACAGATATTATTAATGTTAGATATTTACAGAAACAGTGCATTAGGTTGTTTCAACAAAGAATATATTTCTTAAATATAACTGATTAATTTCTGGACTTTTTAGGATGTACCGTGCTGAGAAGCTTCCAAACACCAACCTTGTGTTTCTGATCACTGATGCCAAGGCGACATGTTTATCGTGTGACCCCCGGCCACTGCGACAGGCCGAGCAACCCTGTATCCTTTTCTTTTGGCTTGTAAAAAATAACCAGAGTTCCACTTCTTATGTGCTTTCCAGTTCGACATCCATCACCCACAGGATGGTGAGGCTTTAAACTGTCAATACAAGGACACACACCTAAGGAGTTTGTAGTAGTTCCCCAGTGGCTTTTCAGATTTGAACAGTTAACCAGATGTGCAGCATATGAAATATAGTCTCACACCACTCCTGAATGAGAGTCCTTTGTGTAAATTCACTTGAGCTACAGGCTACCATCAGGCTATAGTATTTGTGAACTTAGAGTGCATTTGTAAATTAGGTTTGTGTTTATATATTTATTGTATGTTTTTGAAAGAGGCTGTATTTGTCATCTTGTTTACGTGATAGTAAATCTGTTACTATAGATACTTGTTAGGTTGCAACATGGGCCAACAGTACGATATCCTGCTCGGTCAGAAATTCTGATAAATGTGAACACAATTTAAATTTCCTGATAGTAAATAAATGTTTTAAAGTAAAAATAAGCAATAACTGTCTGGAGAAAATTAAATCAGGTGATCTACAGTCATTTAAATAATTTTGTTAGTCAAATTCCTTGTTATTGTAGCTTCACAGCCCCACTTTTCCCACTGTTCTGAGGTTCGTCTGAGAGCATCTCATTTTGGTGCAGTCCTATGAATGCGTATTTGGTACTTCACACCATACCTCCCTACAGGTCATAGAGCGTTCCACTCCACCCCGTTTGGCCATTTTTATAGTATGCTGGAGGACGGTGGGAATGAATTGTGTGGGTTAATACACCCAACAACTGAACATTTTGACTTGTCCTTGAGCTAGGACTACAAAATCACAGCAAAAATAAAAAACGGCGGCTATGCAAAATTGGTCAGTCGGAAGTCAATGACATTGTTTAGCTATTCTGCAGTGAATAGTGTGACGCAACTGTTAAAAAAAAACGTAACAGTTAATAAAGAAAAATTAACAAGTTAAAAAATATGACTCAAACAGAACATAAGGATATACAGAATATGCATCACCTGTACAGATTAAATTCTAAATGGATTTTGCATTGGGTGACAGGTGGTAAACATCCAATGTTGATAGCTGCTTGTTTTTCCTGAGTGTGTGTTCAGCTGAAGGACCAAACCCTTGTGAGCTGGCTGAGAACCCCAGATACCGTAAAGGGCCTGATGTGTGCTTTGACAACAATGAAAATGTAAGGGACAAAGATACATGTGGCTTAGAATATCATTTAAAAGTAAATTTTCTTTCTGTAGCTAGTAAAACCAGTCATACTTGCCCACTCTTTCATTTCCTATCATTTTACTCATGTTTTGTTATTTATTTTTTATTTTTTTATTTACTAAAGGCTGAAACACATCAAACCACTCAATCTGTCCAATCTGACGGACAGTTGTGCATTTCCTTAGCTTTTTTTCCTAACCAATTGGCTGCGTAGAGGTTCCCTCTATCGGTCACTGGACTCATGAGATCAAGTATTCACGCGAGAGTAGGTAACACAAATTCTGCAGCATTAACAAGCCAGGCAGTAAATGTAAGGCTGAGTTATACTCGAGCTTAAGAAAAACTGCAAGCTGGTTTCCTGCAACCCCATTTACTTTAGCTATATCTAATTGCTATGACGTGATTTTCCGTAGGATTGGATGGTTTGGTGTGTTTCGGCCTAAATGCTTATTTACATCACCTTCTCATCACCTTTTATTCTTTTTTTTGTGATTCTGCATCCCAAGGATGAGCCATTGTGCCCAATCAGCCGAGGTTCCACACTCAGCACCATACCTCTGCTCTTCTTTCTGTTTCTGACTGCTTGGTCAGTTCCATCACAAATCGTTTTTACACACTTTTTCCAGTCAGGTTGAACAATTGCATGTTGATCTTTGAAGCTGATTTAATCAATTTGGATTTATTCTTTCCATTTTAAAATTTTATTTTTGCTCTGTTATAATTGAACCAGTTTTAATTTGAAGATCCATACATTTTAGTAATAGACTTTCAACTCTACCAAATACAAAATAAAGACTATGGTTTCCTAATGCTCTTTATTTATTTTTTATTTTTTTTACCTTTGTATATTCTGTTTGAAGTCACAGGGATTTGGAGCCTAAAGTTGTAGCAAGAAGAACAGTACTGCCTCCTCCCAGTTTGTGACATCAGGTCGCGGGATCGGCTGTAGAGCAAGTCCCAATGCCCTATCTGTCCCCTTGTAAATAAATATCAGTTTTTATGCCGAAATATTTTTTTAACCCCTTAAACAGAGATAGACAAGATATTAAGCATTTAAATTTAAATGAATACTCATTTTACATTTTAGAGACATAAAAATACAACAAATAAGGATTAAAGTATGGTTTATGGGTTGGGTTCTTCAATGTTATAAGATGAGTATAAAATTCATCTTTAGAACCAATCTCTGCACAAAATGGTGATCTGCACCGCCTAATCTACTTTCAGCAGTTATCATCAGCTATTGTAACCGTAATATGCAGAAAATATGGGCAGATCGGCTCTTCCTGAGTTTTCTCTCTGCTGCTGTCAGGATGAGCTGCAGTGCGTTATGAAGTGGAGGGATATTTCGTTGTCACTTAGTTTAGAGCCCAAAAAAATCGACTTCTCTTTCAGAAATAAGCCCAAATAAACTGCAACCCCCAACTCATTAAATGTACAAGCGACTTTAGAAAAAATAAGACCAAAGTTGTATAAAATAAGTGGGCTTTGCAACAGTGAGCAATGTTTTTAAGTGTCTCGTATCCCTCCGCCGCTCTGGTCGGTAAACAAATGTTGATTGTGTAGTGGTTTTTCCTTGTTGACTGGACTTCCCCTTTAATGGAAGAGTAAAGACATTGAATATCAGGAACTTATATTCAACGGGACTGAGTTGTATCCTGTGCCGGGGCCTGTGGCCCCTGCTAGGGTGGGGCTTTGGGAGCCTTGGGCAGCCTCTGGTGACCACTTGCAATGTTTCTTGGGGGGGTTCTGCAGCAGCAGACCTGGATAACTGGCCGGGTAGCTGTGCTACTCCTGGGTGGGTCTGGGGCTCTGGGTTCCTCGAGTGTGTTGCCCTCAGGTGGGTTTCCTGGCAGGGCCTTGGGGGCTTGGGTTCTGCGGAGCAAGTTGCTGGGGGTTTGGGTCTGTGTATGCCCAGGTGTCTGGCCGTACCTGGGGCCTCTGGTGCACTGGTGGGCCTGTCTAGCTTGGTGGTGGTGGTGGGGGTATGAACATTAACATCTCATGGCAGATGCTCTCCCCTTTAGGGGGTGCATTCTGCTAGTGGGGGGATGGGAGGGGAGGGGGGTGGCGTGAACCCAGCCTGGATGTCTGTCGTCATATGTGGTGTGGGAGTTGTTAGAATGCTAGTATTGGGGTGGATTTCTTAAAATGTTTCTTTCCTCTGGACGGGGGTGGGAGGGGAGTTGGTTGGATGGCTCCGGCTCCTTGTCTTGGCTCTCTCTATCTGAGGAACAGGGGTCTGCTGTCTGGTGATGTCCTTGACCCCGATTTTATTATACATGTTAGACACTTTAATTTATAACATTCTCAAAACACACATATATGTAGGGCAGTAATTGGGGGGAGGGGGGTAAGGCATCTGGGGGAACGGCGGGTTGATTGTGTAGGCCTCACCCCTGGTGGCTTCCTCTGCCTCCATTTGCATTTAGACCTAAGAGGGGTTCTGGGTAGCATGCAAGGGGGAGGGGGGTCGCTGGCACCTGTTACCTTCTGGAGGGTGGGGCAGTGCCAGGCACCCCCTTTTTGGCCCTCCCAGTTCTAAACACACTTGAGGACAATGTGCAACAACAGGACATTTGAGCAGCCAGAGGCAGGCTTGGGGTCTCTCTCACACCCTCCGATTACCATCCGGAGTCCGGGGCCTGGAGAAGAAGCGGTCCTCCTGGTCGGGGTCTGGGCTGTGCATTGGGTCCTAGAGGTCGGCTTGGGCTGGGTCTGGTTCTTTTGCTGTCTCCCGGAATATGGAGTAGGGCTTACGTATGGCGAGCCGTGTGTGGGGGAGGGAGCTCCTCAGGGATTGTGGGGTCCCCCCCCCATCTTAATGTTTGGGTTCACCTCACGGGTTTGGGGGCCGGATACCCCTCTGGGGTCCCGGTGCCTGGACCTAGGAGAATAGGATGTGTGTGGTGAGTGAGAGTGTGTGTACTGTGGCCCCCTTTTTCTTTGGGAAGGGAGGTATTAGTGTTTGTGTGTGGGGCACTAGGGTGGGGACGTGTGAATGGGACTGTGTACCTGTGTACACAGTGTACCTGTGTACCAGGTTGGGTTGGTCTGCCCCCTCGCCTGGGACATCTCAGGTCTCCACTAAGTGTAAAGCCCATCCCCCCATCCTGCTCTCCTCGGCCCACTGGGTGGGCCAAGGTGATGAGGGTAGGAACGTAGATTGACCGGTAAATCGAAAGTTTTTCCTTTTGGCTCAGGTCTCTCTTTAGCACAACGGACCTTTGCAGCGCCCGCTTAAAAGCAAATGCCGCACCAATCCATCTTCACCTCATTTGTGAACAAAACCCCAAGATACTTAAACTCCTCCACTAGGGGCAGTACATCCTCCCCAACCCAGAGAAGGCACTCTACCCTTTTCCAGCTCAAGACCATGGTCTCGGATTTGGAGGCACTGATCCTCATCCCGGCCGCTTCACACTCTGCTGCGAACCGCTCCAGTGAGAGCTGTAGATCATGCCCTGATGAAGCCAATAGAACCATGTCATCTGCGAATAGCAGAGACGCGATCCCAAGGCCACCAAAACAGATCCCCTCAACACCTTAGCTGCGCCTAGAAATTCTGTCCATAAAAATTATGAACAGAATTGGTGACAAAGGGCAACCTTGGCGGAGTCCAACTCTCTCTGGAAAATGAGTCTGACTTACTGCCGGCATTTCTTTCAGTGTTTTTGCCATTTGCCCTGGTTTAGTGGTTGCCAGCTTTTTCACAAAGCTCTGTTTGATTTACCTTCTGGTTTATTTAGAAATGACTACAGGTTTTCAATTAAGCTCTGAGAAAGTGTCATATTCATCAATCCAACATTTCAATGCTCTGAAAGTAATTTAGCTTTTACTATCCCCATTTAATATGGTACTCCATTGTGTTTGGAACACCTTTCCTGCTCCTAACAGATCTTTCCTTTTATATCTCCAAAACAATCTAAAGGGGGCTTTGTAAGAGATATTACCTATACCACACTTTCTAGCAATCCAATTTTTGTAGATTCTACATATCATTCTGTCCTTTAGCTTTTTCTTTGAGAGAAGTGGTGTCTTTGCCGACCTTCTTGACATCCAAAAGTCAAAGTCATCCAAAAACAGAAACACCAGCACTTGCCTGCTACCTTAGCTGAGCAATCTGTTTGTGACATGATAACTTAACTAAACCATATTAACACTGCAAAAACAGAACTAAAAATAACTTAAGCAGGTAAATAAGATTATCTGCCAATGGAACAAGTATTTTGACCCCTAAAATAAGATATACTGTACTTGAAATAAGATCATAGAGATGAGTTGTTCCAATTTTAAGTGCCAAAATCTTATTCCATTGGCAGATCATCTTATTTACCTGCTCAAATCAATGATAAATGTACTCATTTCAAGTAGATTTTTCTTATTTTTATTTCCGTTTTTGCAGTGAAGGAGACATCCATCCATCCATCCATTTTCCAAACCGCTTAATCCCTCATGGGGTCGCGGGGGTTGCTGGTGCCTATATCCAGCGTTCACTGGGCGAGAGGCGGGGTACACCCTGGACAGGTCGCCAGTCTGTCGCAGGGCAACACAGAAAGACAAGGAAGGAAGGAGACAGTCATAGCACTTTCTGAACTCAAAGTTATTGAATTTTGTACAAGTTTTAGATCCAGTTAGACTCTTATAAGTAAGAAAATTATTGATTGTGTAACCCTTTTGATTCAACATGATGACTCCGGCACATTCACTGGCTTTTAAGCAACCATTCAAATGTTCTAATTCAATCAGAATGAAGTGATATCAACTCCCATGGCCTCAATGACAATTTAACATGAGCTAAAGATTAGATCACTCAAATGTTGCCATTATTTCATTCTGCGGCATCATTAAACACAGTGCAGATTGGAAAGTTCCATTGTTAACTCTGGATCTCATCCGAAGTTTGTGACAAGATTTGGTGTGAGTGGCCCTCTAAAGCCACTGACACCAAGACAACACAAACATTTTCAGGCTTATTGTACTCTATTGCAAATCTTAAACAAATAACAAATGCAGATCATGTAGATGCAGCTGAAAAGGTCCATTGGAGGTTTTTGTATTATGCCATTTTAAGAAATGCAATAAAGCAAAGGAGCAAGGTGGCACAAATCAAATTTAGCATAACTGCATTCCAACCCAACATTGAACAATTCATAGGATGTCTAAATATTTGGTAAAAAATGTTTCCCACACCTTTGTGAATCCTCCCTTTCATTGTGTTGCAACAATCATACACCTAACAGGCCACTGATTCATGTGAGTGTGTGTTTATGTTACGGAGAGGCCTTCTAGAGAAGCAAAGGGGAGCGGAGGAATGACAGAGGAAGTAGGTAAACAGAGTAAAAGTGGGTTTGCCCTTTTCCAGTTTGAAGCTGCTTTTTTTTATTTTGGCTCAGCACCTCACAGGAAGACAGTTAGTGTCGAGGCCAGTCCGTTTTGTCACTGGATTAAACAGAGGAAGCATCAAGTGGGTTTCCTGTTCTTTGAATAAAATGAAAAAGACTGTCATCTCTTTCCCGTAGAATTCGCCCCTGTACAGATGTCTAGAATACACCCAAAAGAAAATTAGAAGCATTCAAACAGTATAGTACATAAATTCAAAATAAGGCCAAAAAAGGCAATATAAATTGTCATTTGAAAGTTTTAAGTATTTAAACTCTGTCTACAGAAAATCTCAATCTTGGGATATGTAGCTTATGTCTGTAGGAAGACAAGACAAGTAATATTAGACAAGTAAAAGTTACCAAGAAGCTGTTTTATTGTTTCAGTTTTTCCATAAAATTTACAAACGTTATTTTAAAGTCCCTTGCAAAAGTATATGTACCTCTCGTACTTAATTTTGCCATGTTACAACTGCAAATGTCAATGTATTTTTCCATTAAGTTCACAATTTTGTGAGATGAAAGGAAAAGGTCACATTCTTTTGTGTAAACTGACAGGTCAGGCAACGACAGTTTTAATTAGATATGCATTTATAATAACTACAAAAGAGCAACGGAGATCCATAGGTTAGGATATCTATGGAGAGGACAACTATTTGTTGTGCACTAAAAACTTTGCCCTTTATTACTTGAAAAATACAACCATTGTTGATGGACAGCCACTTGAAGTCTGTTTCGTAGTTTGTCTTTCCTTGCAATGTGTCCTTCTATGCTTGATGTGTGGACACAAAAAACATGAAAAAGGTGCTCTTTTCAGATGAGAGCAATTTTTGAGCCTACATGCAAAAGGCATGACAGAAAATGGCCAATGCACATCCCCCTGAAAACACCATACCCAGTGACATAGTGGTTTCACCATCATGTTGTGAGGACCCTTTTCTCAGCAGAGACACTTTTCTGACACACTCAGCAGAGAAGCTTTTCTGAATACATAAGAAGATGGATGGAGTGACAGATATGAATGTGGAAGAATGTAAGAGGTCGCAACAGATTTGAAACTGGGGTGAATGTTCGAACAAGAAAACAACCCTAATCATACAGCCACATAAACTTTGAAAATGTAGATCAAAATTTATGAATCTGTTAGAATCCATCCATCCATTTTCTGACCCACTTAATCCCTCATGGGGTGACGGGGGTTGCTGGTGCCTATCTCCAACGTTCACTGGGCGAGAGGCGGGGTACACCCTGAACAAGTTGCCAGTCTGTCGCAGGGCTACACAAAGACAAACAGGACAAACAACCATTCACAAACACCTAAGGAAATTTTTGAGAAGCCAATTAACCTAACAGTCATGTTTTTGGACTGTGAGAGGAAGCTGGAGTACCCAGAGAGAACCCACGCATGCACAGGGAGAACATGCAAACTCCATGCAGAAAGACCCGGGGTTGGATTCAAACCCAGAACATTCTTGCTGCAAGGCACTAGTGCTACCCACTGCCCCACTGTTCAGCCTTAAAGTTATCTGTTAGAATTGTCCAGTCAAAATCTTTTATTTGTACAAAAATTTTCATCTTCTTTCCACTACACAATTATGTTTTAATTTGTGTTCTTCTATCACATGGAATGCCAACACAGTGCATTAAAGTCTGTGGTTGTAGTGTCACACAATGTGAAAATGTTTGTTTTAATACTTTTGCAAGGCACTGTAGTTCATTGTTTTTGTACCATTAGGTCCTGAAGACAAACTAAAAGTAAAATTAAGTGGTCTAATAGAAATGTTCCTTTTCCAGCTTTCTTGTAAAAAAAGTTTGACCTTACAAATACTTTTAATGTTCAAGGAAATTTATTTCCAACAATTCTCCACAATTGAATTATATAAGAAGCAGAAACAGCAGTCGTGGTCATAGTTTAACAAATCTTTTAAATGTCATATGTCGATATTTTTCTCATTAAATTATTTGTCTGACAGGAGGATGATTCTGATTGTGGAGGAGGGACCCACCTAAACCCAAGTCGCTGGTCTGTGCTCGGCCTCCAACTGGTGTTCTGGCTCACCAAATTTTTACAACAGTCATGACCCCTAGACACACTCAGACGTTCACTCATGCGCAGATGATCATCATATTTCATGGGAGGCCAGAAGACATTCCTCTTGCACCATACAGGATGTATGCAGAAACATGTGCAACATAAAAAAAAACTGTCTCAGCGTTTCCATTTTCCAATGCCAAAGGGTGCTCATCCATTTCCTCCTCATCATTTTTAAAAGAGGAAACATCCTGTATTTACTGAGATCAGCTGAAACCATTTACATCATCTACAACGTAATCCTCTCTATGGTGCAAATGTAAGAGCTAACCAAACCCTTTAATTCTGCCTCATTAGTTGTTGTTTTTTCATTTATGAAGATGGAAATTTATTCCACTATGCCAACTGGAAACCACTCAAATACTATTTTTATGTTTACTGACAGCATAGATTTGTGAAGTTGTCATCATTGTTCGTTTCTTACAATACTTCACACATAATGGGGCAATATGGTGTAAAGATTTTGTTTTTCAACCAGTGTAAATGTTCTAATTATCCTTTTGGTTTAAAATTAAATATGTGCGTGTGTATATATATATATATATATATATATATATATATATATATATATATATATATATATATAAACACACATAAATGCACATTCCTCCTATTTAATGGTTTTGTTTGCAAAATCAACTAGCATTTGGTTATTTGCTAGGTGTTTAATGTAGCAGCATGTGCTCAGTAGAGAACATAAGACGGCATCATCACTTTGACACCAAAGTTCCCAAACAGTACCAAGGACCACAACTTACACCAAGAATGTGCACAATTTCCTTATTTTTTGAGATATTCCTAACATACGGGAGTACAGTACATCTGTATTTTAGCTACAACATTAAATGTGTCAGACTGCACCCTGTGCAGAGTCTTTTAGGTACTTTCAAACATGTCTGTTGTTGGACTGACAGTTTTGGTTGTCTGCAGTTTGATGCATTGAATTCCCAGTGCCTACATAGTAGCCCGAAACATTCTTATATATGAATGAAGCAGTGCACCAGTGTTGTATTTTTACCATTTATGCCTCTTGGCTAATGCTTATTTCACTGTTGCAGGGATGTCAGACCTTGCAGTGATATTTTGTGAAATGGGTCAAATCCATTGCTGTTGTTTTAATTAAATGAGGTCCACACCACAGCTCAATAAACCAATCAGTTTGATTATGGGAGAAAAGAAAACAATTCTAAAGCAGACCTGTCCTTGTGTTCCAGCATGACTCTCCTTAACAACCCTGTTTCTGTTCCCTTTCTGGATCACCAGACTCAGGAGCCAAGATGACTTGTGAATGAGATCAATATATCAAAGACTGTTTTATTTGTTTCATCCCTATTGCCGTCTCCTCCCTTTGCTTGTTCCCTTTTTTGTGTTGCTCTAAAAGTGCTGTGAAGAAAGACGCTAAAGGTTTGGCGTCAAAATGCTGCATTGTGATGGGATGAGCTTGTCCGTGTTTGAACGCTGTATTTGCCTGTGGTCAGCATCAGGGCCCGTTGGAGAGAAACTTTCAAAACTCACTAGTACCAGTGGTGATTTTGCATTGCCTTACTTTATCAGTCGTCACAAAGATCACACATGGGATTGGATCTGTTTATGTTTTTAGCTATTTTATTGATAGCTGCTAATTTCTCTCTACCTTGCCTTCATGGTGACATCCTGCTGTTGAGCGATCAGGTTATGCTATCAACGTTGCGTGTTGACTTGTGTTTTATCCCAGGGGTCCTGTGTCTATGTGCAGGCATGTGCGTGTCCCTCTGATTTCTAATTGTGCTTTAATACCGTATATGAAAATACTCTTTTGTGGAACTTCACTAGCCTGAATAAGTTTTGTATACATTTGTACACTAATACTATTTACTGTATAAAAGAAAAAAAATCATTCAAAAGAAAAATGTTTATAATATGGTGTTGATTATTGTGCAAATATATATTCACAATAAAAGTGTTGTATCGTTCTGACCAAGATTCCACCTTTTTTCCCCACACATGTTGCTTTGTTCCAAGTGGAAGCAGACCCAAGCATCGTTCTTGCTGGAAAAGGAAAGAACATCTGGACATGTGCTTCAGTAACACTATATCTGTCGAATGGCCATTGTTTCCTCAGTGCCTAATAACATCTACATATGCTTTAATATCAAGTCACTGAAAGTAAATATACTAACTAAATGATATGTGTTGCAACACTGTCCACAAAGCCTAAATAAATTCCAGCTAAGTTAAAAAAAAAGCTTTTTTTAAACTACGGCAACAGACAACTTTTCTTTTTTTTTTTTTGTAAAATGTGTGTACACGTTTGAACACTGACTTAACTTTGACAGAAAACATCTTTGTAGCATTGTAGATTCAATTTACTTGAATGGACTCTTTTGGGACAACAGCACCGGAAAAAAAACTGTTGTTAAACATCAAACTTGATATCAATCCAACTCTGTAATGAAAAGAAAAGAGTATTTCATAATTATGAGCTAAGAATTGCTTTGATGGCAAGGTCTTCCAACCCCTAAGCAAGACTTGGAGCATATCACCAAATTGAAAACTTGCACAAAGCTGGTTAGTAATGGGTAAGGAGGGGTTTAATTGCTGTAATGGCAAAATTATTTTTCATTTTATAATTGCTGAGCCTACCTCTCTCCACATGCAAACAGATTTTATTCTCATTGTTTCACACAATGAAAATAAGTTTTGTTCTTTGAAATATTGAGGTCCAGGTTTATTTTTCTGGCACCATGTAAAGTGTTGGACCTCTTCTATGTAGGCCGACTCATTATTACCAGAAATCAGACCTATAACAGTGGTGTAGTCAGCAAACCTGACTATGGTGTTGCCAAATTGAATGGCAAAACAGTCATGAGTAAATATTGAATTGAGAATGGGGCTGAGGATGCAGCCCTGGGATGTCCCTGTTCAAGATGCAGGTTGATGCTTACCTATTCAGATAGTCTGTCGACAGTTTCTGAGGAAAATCCTAAATTCACAGCGAATTATCTGTCATCCACTAACAGTGACATGGTTCATGGAAGCTTTTCAAACCACATACAAGCAAACTCTCTGTGAAAGGTTTCAATAAATTTTTAAAAGCTGAAAGAGAAGTACAACAATTCTTGTGGAAATGGTCTGCAGTGGCATGTATATCTAAACTGTTGGCACACTAAAACTGTCGAGGAGAAGTAAATTAGATGGAGGAAGAGAATGCTGAAGTGTGATAAGAAGCTGAGATCTCACTGGCATTGGATGAAGACTAAGTAGGGGAAGTGAGCAGGGTCCAGGGGTAAGGTTTGTGTGGCAGGCTGCATTCCTAAATGAAAATTACTGGTGAAGCATTGGAGGGCAGACAGGTTAACTGGAGGATTTTTTTGCAGAAGAATGTTCTGACGTTGCCGTTCGGGGGTCTGCATTTCTAGAGATTCATGGGACACAAAGGTATGAAGACCAGCTTCTGAAGATGTCCCTGAGAGGCAGATTCCAAAAAGCCCTCAGGAAGCAGCATTAGGAAAAGACAGAGATATTGCTGTAAACATGTAAGCTGATCACACGAGGAATAACACTTGAGAGGAGCTCAGAGCGCTAGAGGTACCACATGGGTCGACACTCAGGCTTTAAATGACCAGCATCTCCTCTTAAGCTCAAGGAGATCATTGATTGAAAACAGGTGTTCAGGACTGCACAGCTCAGCCCCACCTTCCAGGAAACTGCAGCTCCAAGGGAGAGAAAGGGAACAAAATGCCACACAAATAGAGACAGACCAAGATCCATGACACATAAAGCCTGTGCTGATGTCCTTGTGGTTCTCATCAGGTCCGCTGTTGAGAGGAGGGCTTTGCAGAAGTTTAATAGATCTGGAGAAAAGATCATAGGCTGACCTCTGCCCTGGCTGGAGAACATGGGCAGCTCCCGCTGCCACAGTAGGGCTCTAAGGATCACTAAAGATAGTTTCCACCTTGGACATCACTTGTTCAACTGTTTACCTCTTGGAAAAGAGGTTCAGGTCCTGTTTCTCTGTGCAAAACAGACAGAGAAACAGTTTTTATCCATGGACCATCTGACTCGTGAACTTTTAAAAAAAAATCCCCATGTGATTTGTTTCATCGCCATAAGTGCAATATTTGCATTTCCAACTTTTGTAGTTGTGTGCAAAATTGTAGTGAAGTACGTATCGCTATTCATTTATGTGTATTTATTATATTTATAGGTGTACACTTATACTAGCATTTGCAATATATACTTTTTCCCTTTAGTTTTTGTGACAGTGAAAGCTAAGAGTTTCGATGTATGGTGATGTATAATGATAATTAAACATTTCTATCTAAATCATCATCAGCGCATCTTTAAAAGTGCATTCAAACAACAATTTCTTATTGTAATTACTCAAATTTTTCCTTGTTTAGAAGTAAATCGAGCATGTTTTTTTTTTATTTAATCAATTTCTCAACCCCTCCTCATCATGTTTAAATTTTATTATCTATTTGTTTTAATTATTAGCTTTTTCTTTCATACTATAAATCCATATACCTAAAGATGCACACAAATGTGTTTTGTAGAATTCCATCACCAAAGAGCAACAAGTCAGTTAGAGTGAATATTTAATTTATATATTTTAAAGGCATACTAATTTTTGGTTTAATTCGGTAAAGGAGTTATGTCTTGGTCTATCTGATTCCAATTTTGTATGTTCTTGCTCCTAACTGGAAACAACAAACCTCTTTTAATACACTGATTTAAGGTTGTTATATACTGTTACAAATATTGCGACTAACAGCAAGGAATCTTCTTCCTCTTCAAACATTTTGTTCTACCCCTCCTCTTCTTTCAACAATTTGAAAATGCCTTTTATGCCATCGAGGTGTTGTAGTGTTTTTCGGGTACTCCACAGAACAAGGATGTTATAGATCAAGTACAAACACAAAATTGACCATATACTGGAGCATGTGGTTGTTTATTGTGTCTTGTGCCTCTCTTTGCTGGGTCTTTAACAAAATGATGAGCTATCCATGATGAATCCCATGTCTTTTTCAATGAGAGCTTATCAAGGCTCCCTGTTTTGAACTTAAACAACACAACAAAAGAGTTGGTTTTTGAAAAAAATCGAATTCTAATGATACAAAAGGAGTGTGCTGCAACACGTTCCCCTATCTCTCTGTTCTTTCTATTTTTTTTATCTTGATTGTTCTTGCTGTTAATATGAACCAAAAGATACATAATTAAACCAGCGTAGTAAATAAAGGCAGACCTGGAGTGGCTAATCTGGAGGACCGGGACAATTCCCGGTGGCCCAGCCTAATATTTGGGCCACAAAGGCCGTTGTTCCCTATTTTTATTATTTAATTATTATTTTATTTTTTTGTGGGGGGGCAGGGTATTCAGTAATGACACTGTAGAGTGGCTCTAGTACGCTACGCTGTCACCACTATCCCTGGGCTAAGTCCACCTCCTCCTCGGCTCTTTTTTTTTTTCTTTTCTTTTTGACGCACCCAGACGTAACACATCAGTGCATTTGGTCAATAGTGTTTGAAAAATGGAGAGTACAAGGAGCAAGAGAACACAGGGAGAAAGCTAGAATCAAAAAGAGGAAAGTTCTGAAACCAGCTGCTGCTAAATGTGCAAAAACTGCCAGCTTTTTCAATAAAATGAGCTTGCGGTTTGAAAAGTCAAATGAGGATGATGAAATGGGTAAGAAAAGATGGTAAACTTTGCTTGCAAACCACTGTATAAGTTAATTATCAAGTCATCCTCCTGCCATGTTTATTTTGGTCCAGATGTGGGCTAGGTAGCTCTTGCTTTAGTCACATCTGGTATGTCCCACCTTAAACATAATACTGCAAAGAGTTTGGCCCAAACCGTTTTTGTTTCGGTCACAAACAGTTGAAGCTGGAGCGGTACAAGACTTGTGTGTATAAAGCCCTTAATAATCAAGCTCCATCATATATCAGAGCTCTGATTACCCCGTATGTTCCTAACAGAGCACTTCGCTCTCAGACTGCAGGTCTGCTGGTGGTTCCTAGAGTCTCTAAAAGTAGAATGGGAGGCAGATCCTTTAGCTATCAGGCTCCTCTCCTGTGGAACCAACTCCCAGTTTTGGTCCGTGAGGCAGACACCCTATCTATTTTTAAGACTAATGTTAAAACTTTCCTTTTTGACAAAGCTTATAGTTAGAGTGGCTCATGTTACCCTGAGCTATCTCTATAGTTGTGCTGTGATAGGCCTAGGCTGCTGGAGGACATCAGGGTCTAATTTTCTCACTCTACTGATTTCTACTGTTCTTCAGTCTACTGTTCTCCAGTTTTGCATTGTATTGCATTGAAATGACTATCGTCATTTCAGCTTTTAACTTTTTGTTCTCTCTCTTTTCTCTTCATAGTAGGTACACCTGGTCTGGCGTTCTGTTAGCTGACATCATCCAGAGAAGACGGCTCACCCGCTACTACCATCTAATGTAGAACAGATTTCTAGATCAATGTGTGCTTCTGTGCTTTTTTGTCTGTCTTGTTGTGTCTCTGCTCTGTCTTCTGTAACCCCAGTCGGTCGAGGCAGATGGCCGTTCATACTGAGCCCGGTTCTGCCGGAGGTTTTCCTTCCCGTTAATGGGGAGTTTTTCTTCCCACTGTCGCTTCATGCTTGCTCAGTATGAGGGATTGCAGCAAAGCCATGTACAATGCAGACAACTCTCCCTGTGGCTCTACGGTTCCCCAGGAGTGAATGCTGCTTGTCGGGACTTTGATGCAATCAACTGGTTTCCTTATATAGGACATTTTTGACCAATCTGTATAATCTGACCCAATCTGTATAATATGATTGAACTTGACTTTGTAAAGTGCCTTGAGATGACATGTTTCATGATTTGGCGATATATAAATAAAATTGAATTGAATTGAATTGAATTGTTTGTGAATGTACAAATACCACAAGCTTGCAGGCAAGGTTATGGATTTGTAGTTTTATCATACATTTCAGTTATGACTTTTGAATCAAAATGTTGTTTTTTTTGGTTGTTTACCCCTTATACAGTATGCCAACAGCAACAACAGTTTACCATTAGGTTTGTAAAGAAAAAACCTTTTTCTGGCAATCTAAAAACTTAGTAAGATGGAGTTGTGTGACTCAATGGTGGTTGAGTTGAAGCTTTAGAGTGGCTTTTTGGATTTCTGCCACCATCTGCAGGAAGTTACACACAAGATCAATGTTTCCTTGACAGCATGACCTGTGGCTGGCTCTGCAAGATGCAGCTTGCCATTAGTGAATCTCTCTGAGGTTCAATAACATGACTGTTATAGTAATATAACACCCTTTTACGTTGACTTACCAGAATATGCTATTTTTGGATCAGTATTGCAACCCAGTACCATATTACAGCAAACTCATCAGCCTCTAGGTCACACTGTTTTGAGGACAATCAACCCAAGTCTGAACAAACTCCACTTCAATTCTGGTAAATGTAACACAGCACACACAAGCTGCAACATCTTTAATTGGCACTTTTTCGTAACTAGGAAAAAAGCTTCCTGTAAGCAGTCAGAGAGAGAGGTCACACTTTTTCCATCATCATAAAAGACAGACACTGCAGTTAAAGCTGACATCCTGTAAAAAATGTTTTCACAAGAACAGCCTTTAATAACATCAATGAGTGGTACCAGGGTGAGGGAATTATGGTGTGCTTGCCAGTGACATTTTATTAATAAAAATTACAATAGTTTTTGGCACCTCTTTTTGCACCTTTTCTTCCCAAAATGATGCATCTTGCCATTTGCTTCAACTAGAGGAAACTTAAAAAAAATATCTGCAATCACTGGGAGAAAGAAATGTGTTATGTTGTACAGGCCAACAAACACACAGCATGTAATACCAGGAAATGCCAAAGTTCTTTGCAAACCCATTAATGGTACCACACACCTATGTATTTCTTTGCTCTGAGTTTACTCTGTGTGTGTTTGTGCGTATTCTTGTACTTGCAGCTGACTGAGAACACTTTTTTGCTCATTTTACTAGTAAAGTGAGGACTTTGATGTAAAGTAGAGAGAGTAAAGACCTTTTTTTGGTCCTCACTTTTTTCTGTGCTAGGCGTTAGGTTTAGCACTAAGGTGTCAGTTAAGTTTGGGTTAGGGTCAGGGTTCTGCCATAGAAATGCTTGAAAATGAATGGAAGTGTATGAAAGTCAGGGCATGGTCCTCGGCTTGTATTTTAAACCAGGATATGTGTGTGTGTGTGTGCATGAATCTCTACTGCTGTGAGGACCAAAACTTGACAGTAGACTAACGTTTTGACGAAATTTTGCAAGGTCCACACAATGCAAATTGGGCTAATGCTAAGGTTTAGGGCTAAGGTGTGAATTGAGTTCAGGTCAGGGTTAGGTATTTACCTGTGGCCATAGGTTTAGGGTTAGGGCATAGAAAGTAATAAAAAAATTGCTCGAAGTCAATGGAAGGTCCACACAATGATGTACATACCAACGTGTGCGCGTGTGTATGTGTGGGTGTGACTGGCATGAATGGAAGTCTGTCTAGCTGGAAGGTGTCAATGTGATACATACATACATACATACATACATACATTGCTTATTTCTTATTTTATTGCATGCTAGTCACACTAAAGTGTTTCAGAACGTCAAATAAATTTAAATATTAGTAGACAACAATATCAAAGACAACGCAAGAGTTTTTTAGTTGACAGTTTTTTTATATTTTAAGAGGGGAAAAAATGCAAACCTTCATGACCCTGTGTGAAAAAGTGAGTGCCCACACTGTTAACTCACTTAACTGATTTAACTGTGGTTTATCACAGTTCAGCGTCTCTAGCCATACCCAGGCCTGCTTACTGTCACACCTGTTCGGATTCAAGTGATTGCTTGACCTCCTCTGTATGGTATTGAGTGCTGCAGAAGCCTCTTAATCATCCATTAATTTAAGTCAGATGTGCTGCAGCAAGTTGAGAGATGGAAACTTTTTGATAATTTGCAAAAACTGCGGAGCAAAAAAACAAGCCATTACATGTTGGTCATATAGGGAAAAAAGAGGTGATAGAGAGAAAGGTCATAGGAGAGAACAAAACAGCTAAAGGGTTGATTACAGGAATACCAATGAGGATCTAGAGAGATTAAAAATAAATGTGGATGGAGGCAAGGTTAACAGTATACAGAGATTCTATAAAAACACACAAGGAAAAAGAGTGCCAAGCATGTCAAGCAATCTGATAGAGTTTTCTGAGCCAGTTTTGCCAGAAAGAGTTAAAGTAAGCTACATGAGCTTTCCAGTCAGGCCTTACCTTCCACCTCCAATCAGATGCTACAGGTGTCAGTGCTATGGGCATGTGGCAGCAGTTTGCAGAGGAAAGCAAAAGTGCTCAAAATGTGGTGAAGAACACATAATCGAGGAGTGCAAGTAAGAAGTAGAAGAAATGTGTTGCAATTGTGGAGGCAAGCACAGAGTTAACTATGGAGGATTTGAGGTGAGAAAATAAGCAGTGGAAATACAACAAATTAAAACAACGAAACATATAAGCTACGCAGAAGCAGTGATGAGAGTTCACGGACAAAGGACAAGAAAAATAAACCAGGTAGAGAATCAAATTCCAAAACAAAGTAAAGTGGAAACAGAAGAAAACGTCATTCCAACACTGGAGAATTTTATTCATAGCCTATGTCATCAACTGCACTGATCAAGCCAAGCATAAGACAGAGAAAATAAGAATTTTAACAAGAGGAGCTGAAAGGTTTTTGGGACTTAAAGAAGCAACTTGGGAAAAGATTGTTAAGAGGTTGGAGACAGATGGAACGGCTGGTAATTAAAACCAGATGTTAATGATTAAAAATAATGTTTAGTAGCAAATGGATAGAGATTTAGGGATTAGATTGATAGATTAGAAAATAAACTAGAATTGATATATAAAAAGGATAATAGGAGGGTGTGGTACATTTATTAAAAAAGGAAGTAAACAAAGGTTTAGGAAAGGATATAGTTTTATAAATAGTAGTTTAAAAATAGTAATTAAAATATTAGACAGAGTATACAATTATTATTGTCAGTGTAAAACAGTATAGCAAGTAAATATAATACATAAAATACAGCCATTTTGTTTCACATTCCATAACCAGTTGGTGGCAGTGATGCACATTCAAATTGTTTGCCAACCGCCATTAAACATCACAAAGAAGAAGAAGATGAAGAAGACACAGAAAAAGAAGAAGAAGAATACACCTAAAACATGCAGGACAGGGGTCCCTGACGACCAGGGTTGGGAACCACTGACAAAACCCTATAAACCTAACCCTCCATCCAATTGTGTTGTATGTACCTTGTATGTATAATGACAAATAAAGCACTTAGTTTACTATCCCCACCAAAGCTGTTGACCTCTTACCTCATCTAAAGTGTGGATATATATCTTAACTGTTGTTACTGCCACAACTTGGTAGATCCATAGTTCTGCCATTATCTTTCCATTTTCAGATGATAGATTAAATAGTCCTTTGCAGGATATTCAGCACTTCTATTATTGTTTTACAAAATAACCCTGCTTTAAACATTTTCACAACCTCCTCCATAACCCTTCTCTTATGTTTATTGGTCTGTGTGACGGTCTGTGTAATGATTCTGCTTTGTCCTGCCTGTCTATTACTGACACTCCTGTCTGCAGTGACAGTATTTCTGATTCTGATCACTCGCTGCCTGCTCAGCTCCTGCAATTAGGTCTACAGGCTACACCTGCAGCGGCTCTGATTAATGGAGTCCCTGCACCTCATGAACTCACTATATGTTCTCACCCAGTGTGTAGCTGCCAGATCCTTGACCAATTCAGCGTTCGTTGTTTTCCCCCCTGTGATTGACCAGTTTTGCCTTGTGGATTTTGCCTGTTTACCTTTTTTAGGTTTTTCTCAGACCATGAGTTTACTATTAATAACCATCAAACAGCTAAGAAGTCTTTGATAATTAACTTGTTTTCAGTTGGTAGAAATCTGCCCCTGCCTAGACTCAGTTCTGACTTTTTTTTAGGTTACTGGGGCTGTCAGAACTTTATCATGCCAAGTTCTACTTAAAATAGTACAAAGTATCCATATAGATTCATTAGACACCCTGATAAATACACTATAGTGCAGACGGTGTTGTATGACATATCTTTACAAACACATGAACTTTTAACCATTTTTATTGAAAAGGCTTTAACATGGTGTAGGCCGACCTTTGGCTCTTACATCCCCCCCTCCCACACACACACACAAAAGATAAAAACAAAAAATGCTCATCAAACTGAATTTCTCTTCAGGCCAATGACTGGAATATCACCAAGAGTGTGAACCATAGAGAGTAATTGCATTTTTGAGAAAAAGAAAAACATGGTCATAACAAACTTGAACTACACAAGATAAAGAAAAACATGGGACAATAGCTAAGCAAAATGGATGGGGAGATAGCAGGAGTGGAAATGTTAATTTGGTAGTTAATGTGGATACTTGAGGCACTTTTCCTTTTCAGATCCTCTGTGGAGAGGGCTGGAGGTACAACTATACTAGCTGGTGCCAAAAGATCTGACACGGCATGTGTGAGCATTCGACTGTGTGTGTTCTTGCTAGGCTTCCCAGCATGAATGTCTGGTAAACCACTCAGGTGGGCTCTGAAAAGCTGTTTCCAATCCTGTTTGGTCCATGCCATGTTCACCATCAACATGCTAATTACGTGTATGAGGTCTGACACATGTGAGATGTATACCTACAGTCCCACAACTGCCTATCTCTTTGAATCATGTCGTTACTGAAAAGTGCTATATAAATAAAATTGCCTTGCCTTGTCTCCTGCATTGGCTCCTTGATTTTTGTTCAGAACCTTTGCTACCCCTGTGCATCAATGTGTCTGAGTGAATCACGTGGTAGCAAATTAGCAGTGAGAAACAGGGAAGAGAAGCTGACGGTACACAGATGTGTAAGAAAGGAGGAAACACGAGTTTGAGTTCTATTTTAAGATCTGCTCTCACATTTTCCTTTTGTGTATAATGTGCAGTTTCCTTTCATTTATGCTATGGCTGTGCCATGGTTTCACTGTTGTATTATTTTAGGCATTTCAGAGACTGCTGAGGCTCAAATGTTAGAAAGAGACCACTTTGATGTAATGCTTTTTTATTGCGGATGTAAATTTATTTCAAATATCTCCTAAATGTTAACTGGAAGTTTAATTTAAGAGGCAAGTATGCTATAGGTTACTGTGTTCAAAAATGTATGTTCACATCCAAAGGTACTGAGTCTGTGTGTAACACGTAAACTTTGACATGATGAATACTTTCAACTTTGTTGCTGTGCAGTTTTGTGAGACCGGGTCTGTTGTCAAATGGCCGGCACAATAGAGTGCGTGTGGGATGCCAAAGTGTATTTGGGACACACTTTATGTATACCATGCTAGAGGATGTGTCATTTAAACAGTTATGCTTTCTGTGGATATACAAACTCACCAGGCCAGTATGTTCATGAATTGTTCAAGTGTTCAGATACAAATGTTCACATCAACACCCATAAACACAGGAGGAAGGGTAGACAAAAGGCAAAAAAGGGACAGTTCTCTCAGAATGGAGAGTGTTTTGCTGGATTCAAATATTTAATGTAATAAAACTTAATGTGTTTCACTATAGGAAGTAAATTAATCAGGTTTTTGTCTTTGAAAAGTTACTGATAAGTGGGCTTCAGGATGTTCATTGTTCATTGTAACAGATAAAGTTCTTTTGATGAAAGTAAAATTGGCTTTCCCAATAACAATGAAAATATTGCATTGAAGCACTGCTGGTGCAGACAAAACAACTTGAACAATACTTTAAATGTAAGAGAAAAATTTTTGATAAATAGGTTTACAATTTAACTGTCTGATAATAAACTGAGTACATTAAATCACCAAAGGTTGTAGGGTAGCCCAGGGTTGACATTATTTTAAGTCTTGCATTAACCCTTCATCATTGAGACGTCCTATATTAAGGATTTCTTTGTTAAAGAAAGGATTTCTTTGTATCACTGTGCAGCGCGCCAGTGATATTTTTTGTAAATTGTTGTGAAATGCTATATTAGCAGAGAAATTAAGGAATTTACAGCCTAGAATCATTATTTTTATTATTATTTTTTAAACCAAGGAGAAAACCACGTGCTATGGCTTCCAAGCGAAAGACTGCTTTAAATTAAAATAATTAACTTCAGTTATTTAATTACTGTCTAATGTTCAGATGGCTAGTATTGTGTGAGCCTTTAATACAAAAACAGACAACAGTAAAACTAATGCTGGTCCATGAAAATTACAAAACATGTCTTCACCTCAAAGGTTTGTGTGTATTTCATTAAATGACCTCTGCAAAATGCTAGATCAAATATGTGATATGAACAGGATTTTAAAGACCCTTAGAATGTGACAGTAACTCATGCTAGGGCTGTGTGTTACTGCCCACCAATGTGCAACCACAAGTAGATGACACAATTCACTTCACATGCATGTTTTAAACTGGATGTTTTCTGAGCATATTCTGTGTCCACAGAGTTTATTTGTGTTGCCTGTAAATGTCAGCAAACCTCCATTACCAGCAGTGGGCACAATCACCTGTGTTGACAACAGTAAATGTGTTTGTTTAAAGGAGGATAACTTGACACAGTATCTGTGTTTACAGCATCTTCCCCAACCACTTCACAACTGCCTCCCACTGGTACAACTTCCTCATCTAATTGCACATACATACCTAAGCCACCTTTGCCACCACGTTTACTCAATATGAGACCTCGCTCAAGCCTTTTTAGTTTTAAATCCTTTCTTGTCATCTGTATCTAAAATAGTTGCTTATACATAAATGCATTATGTATTATTGATGTCTAGACGTTAGTGTAATTTGAAGTCACACTCAGGTTTAACTATTTGCAGCGGATGAGAATGTAGCATATTTGTGTACACCCACTTGTGTTGAAAAGTAAAACTCCCCAACACCAACGGACACAAAGGTTCCAAACAAATCTGCAGGAAGTCCATTAATACTCAACTCACTCCACAAGTATGCATGCAAATAGGGTCGCCATTGCTGCTCTACTCCCTTTTTGTACTTCCCTTTCAGACAAAAAAATCATTGTTCCAAAGTGTTCTTCATCTGCGCTCCCTGTGTAGCAGCTTCTTCGCCCTCCACATCATCTCAATCTCCCATTGAACTCTCTCTCCCCCATTACCAGATATGAAGTCTTCTGGCAATAACCAGCCACAGATGTGAGGAGTCTCCAATGGTGACGGGCCGGCACTCGCGTGAAGCGAGGCGGAGGGCTTCTGAGTTTCTCTAATTTCCATCTCCTAGCAGAAGCCTTGCAGACGCAAGGAAAACACCCACTGGATTCTTGCAAGGGGAGTCAGTAATGAGATTGTGGCAGTGAGGGGATTTTGTCGCAAGCTCGGACTGGTGAAGGTTATTCAGTCATATGCTGCTCATTATATGCGTCTGTGAATGTGTGTTCATGTATCCTGAAAACGACAAATAGGTGGGTGTTTGTTTGTAAGAGGTAATTTATATGTTTTAATGTGTATGACTAGAAGTAAAAACATTTTAAAAACAGGAAACATGTTTTGCTTCAGTGAAAGTATCTGACTCATCTCTGATTCTTTATTATTGCAAGGAACTCTGCAGTCCCCGCAGGACTCCACAGGACCATTACTCATCAAGCCAGACAGAATATAGAGATGGAGTCTGTTTCCTCCTACATATTTATCCAGCTCGTTTTTTGTTTTGCTTTGCACACGTGACGTGATTGTTACAAAATAGCCAGAAATGTCCACATTCCAGTAAATCTTTAGACCAACTTGATACCTAATCAATACTCCGCTCTGGGCTAAGGACTACAGTGATGCTGAGTGAGAGCTACATCATAGCTGCTTGAAAGCACTGCAATAAAGTTTCATGCTATCTCATGCTGTCATCACTTTAAATAGAGATGGCACTCATCCATCCACTGCCCTGCCCTACCACAGAATTCCTCTTATCTAAGAGGGAACCAGTACAGTAGTACAAACAACTAACCCACCTATTCAGTTTCCTGTTGCTGACAAGTGGGTTCCAATATATATTATATTAAGAACACCGTGTTGAAAAGTGAGCATGGAAAAAAATGACTGGCACACCAGGATGAGTTAAAGGAATACACTTCTACAACTGGAGAATTTTCTAAATGTTGGAGTCTGTTTCTTCTAAATGGCAATTGGAAGAAACCACAACCTTTTGTACAATCTCAAAACAGCTGGGCGAAAACACAAATCTAATTTGAATTGTATTAATCACCCATCCCTGAATCAAATATGGACCCATTCAGGCCTGGATTTAACATAACACGTTTGAATTATAGGTTTGATTGGGCAAGGTTTACAACACAAAACTATGGGTTAAAGTGGGCTAATGATTACCATTAAAGCTAACAAACAGGGAGATGAAAACAGCTACCCAGAGCAGGGATTACTACTAAAGATGTGTCTGCTACCAATAAACACCAAAACAAGGCTGGGAGAAGCTTAGAAAAGTTGCAAACCACAAGGGTTGAAGCAGTTCGAATCAGAAACATTGGAAGTGGTTGGACCGAATGGATACCATCTACCAGAACTGACCGCTGAGTTATGAGAGGGAGAATGGCTTGAACTCAGACACTGTGGTACTGGATTCCATGATGGTGAATGTTTTGTGACTTTAAGCATCTTTTATGTAACTCATTCCATCAGCAGTAAGCTTACTTTGAAGAAAATATGACATTGTAACACTTTGTTTCTCCTGCATTAAGGCAATAACATGGGTAGTAAACTGTTATTGTCCATGCTCTGCTTGTATGTTTCACTCATTCTCTTGTGTCACGATTTTCTTTTTTTCCTTTTTTTTTTCTGAAATACACTGTTGGTAGGAATCCATTGTACAACACAAGCATTTGTCATTGACATGTATGTGCATTGATGGCTGAATTTGAAGAAAAGGTAACCAAAATAAGCCATTTTTCTTACTGAGTGAAAAAAGCTAGCTGTTCCCAGGAATCAGCTTGTGACCTGGGGAGACAAAGCTCTTTCAGCTGCAGCTCATATTGGCCGTGAAACAGTCTCTTTCTTTCTATGAGGTCTGCTGGAACTTAAATACATTTTAAAAACTAATCTTTTAAAAATGGGGCTGCACAGTGTCACAGTGGCCTTGCAGCAAGAAGGTCCTGAGTTCAAGTCCACTGTAGGTCTTTCGGCATGGAGTTTGCATCTTCTCCCTGTGCATGCGTGGGCTCTCTCCGGGTGCTCTGGCTTCCTCCCACAGTCCAAAAACGTGACTGTTAGGTTATTTGGTCTCTCTAAATTGTCCTTAAGTGTGAGTGTGTGCGTGAATGGCTGTTTGTCCTGTCTGTCTCTGTGTTGCCCTGTGATAGACTGGTGACCTGTCCAGCATGTACCCCGCCTCTCGCCCAGTGAACGCTGGAGATAGGCACCAGCACCTCTTTGCTACCCCAGCAGGAATAAGCGTGTCGGAAACTGGATGGATCTTTTAAAAGCTCATCTTTTTAAACTGGTTTTCAAGTCCAGAGATCACAGCCGTTCGATGAGTCTTTCATTGCTGGTTTCATTGATTATTTTGTTAACCTTGTATTTTATTGCGTTTTATCATTTTAGTAATTTGTATATTCTATTTGTTTCTGATTTGTTTGCCCCTTTGGTTGCCTTTTGTTTTTCAACATGCTTTATAAATGAATAAATAAATAATGATGGTGATGATCACAACACAGGCTATATTCTTGGATGCACAAGTGCAGAAGAAACCACACTCTAATTATAGCACGTTTATATTAATGAATTCTGTGCCGTATTTCCTGTTCATGGGCAATTGTTTGATGGGATTTAATTTGTTTTAAGCAACTACTTGGATCATAATTCAGTTGACTAAACCCTACCAAATCAAAAGTGATTCATCCATCATATGGATTATTTGTTTAGTTGTTTTAGCATTCAATTTGTTATAAAATCTTTGTAATATGCACAAAAACAAAGGTAGAGTTTTTTGTTTGCGTAGTGTTTGTGTAGCTTACAAATTACTTCATGCTTCATTTCAGACTCTGTGGCCACCTTGCTACAATGACCGCAACCACTTTGAGATGATACTCATTTGTAGTGGACCATGTAGAGTCTTGTAGAGCCAGCTTGATCCGTGCTGATTGGCACTGATGGGAAAGAGCCATTCCTGACCACCGCTTTGAAGGATGTACCGAATGCAGCAATTACCAGACATTGCCGCAGAAAAGGTGGTTTCTCGCCATGCATTAATGTTTCTGTGGGAAAATGGACAAAGAAACTGGAAGAGATTTTTATAATTGATGGGTCGTTAACACAAACTGGAATGAGGAATAAGTGATCCTTCTCTGACATGATAAATCCTGTTTTGTGTTTCCAAAACCTGCAGCAGTGAATCCTATGCTTTCTTATATCCTCTGTTGGAGGAGCTAACAACAAGATGGTTCTACGTACACTTTAATAGGCAGAGGCTTCATGGAGTACAAAGTCTTTATTTGAAATAGCAACATTTTATATTTATTTAAAAATGGCTCCTCAAGCACTCATGCAAAATAACATAACATAACATATATATATATATATATATATATATATATATATATATATATATATATATATATATATATATATATATACCATACATACATACATACATACATACATACATACATACATACATATAAATAGATATGACTAGGCTTTTTTTAGTTATATTCCTCATGTCGTCAGGTGTGAAAGAGTTAAATAAATAATCTGGCAGTTTTTAGAATTTAAACAGGAATTTTCAATTTCCTGTCACAATTCAATTATTGAAGTAAGTAAGGTTTGATGCCACACAGCATACTGATACTTTTAATTTTTTAATGAACTACTTTGTGAGAGTTTGATTAGTTAAACCTTTCCCCTGATGTTATTGCATGCTAATTAACCCTCTTAAGGCCAGGATTAGTATGTAAGGCTCATAGGTCTTATTTTAAGTTTCATGACCATAGACTTTACCAAAAAAAAAAAAAAAAAGAAAAAAAAACAGAGAATCCATCTTTCAGTTTTAGGTAGTTATCCAGTTTATTGTGTGTTTTTGACAGTGAAAAAGAAAGGTTTATAAGAAAAAACCCAAAACATATGGCAAATTCCCTCAGCGCTGACGGGGTGATACAAATAAGGATTAAAGTGCAGGAAAGGGCAACGCATGTGCAACCTGGCTAATAGGTTTGTTTGCTTGAACCAACAAGCCAAAAGCCCTTTAACACCACAAACAAGACACTTCCATGTCGGACCACACAGGATCTGCAGGGAGCGAGATTTTCTGATTCGCTTATTCTCGTTCTGGCAAAACTGCGTGTGTTTGCTGGACACAGGGAGATAAAGTCAAGACAAAAAAAAAAAACAACAACAAAAAAAAACACAACAACGACAGAGATAAAAATATAACGCGTAGCGCAGGGGAAAAAAAGATGCATAAATGCGCGCGCGCGCGCGCGCGCACACAACCACAGGCAGAGAGGAGGAGGCAGGGAGAGGGAGTAGGGGGGAGGGAAGGTGGCGACGAAGTACTTAGAGGGGAGACGCATCATTTGTGCAGTGGTGGAAGCAACATCTCCTGGTAGCTGTCAGAGCGCACAGCAGGCAGCGTTTCAATTTGTTCTCTCTGCTCGTTGTTGTGTGACGGAGGCGATGTGGATTTACAGGCTCGTTGTTGGACTCGCAGTCATTTATTGCTGCGGTAAGTTCTTTTTCTTGTCCCCCCCCCCCCCTCTCAAAACTATTTAGTAACTGTTTAAATAACGTTTCTGAATGGCTGCAGCCTCGTCCCACTGCACTGCCTGGCGCTCCAAGCAGAATAACGAAGAGCAGCTTTATTCACGTGCCCTTATGATGATTTTAATTACAAAAAAAAAAAAAAAAAAAAAACTAAACAAAAAGCAAATATCACCATATTAATATTTAAAATGTTTTGTTGTGAAAGTAGTAGCCATTTGTTGATAGTATATTTATTGCTTCACTTCCTAGAAACTTTAAGCTAGTATAGAGCCAACTGATCAGTGTTTCATCTGAGGCTGTAGACCACCTAATCAATTACAAAAAGTTCCAATATAACCAACTGTCCCACTGTTGAACCAGATAAAAAGCAAATGCATCTTTTTATAGGTTATTTTGGTGGTTCTACAAAACTGATTTTCAATGTTTTTAATTTGGCAGTAGAGTAAAAACATAACTTTCTGTGACTCAGATCAAGCCCCTGTTCCTCATCTTACAGTTCATCAGAATTTAATCCAAAACCTAAATCTGAAAGCAATGCTCATCAGGTTAGTTGTCATTTTAAGAGTGTTTCTTCTCAGCATCAAGAGTAGAAAAAACTCAAGTCAATTGTGTTTGCAAACAGACAATTGAAACGTGTGGGAAGAAGGAGACGGGTGTGTGGTTTGGGCGGTTTGACTTGCGTTTTCTTTTAAAGTTTATGTGGCTCTCTGATTTTTTAAAGAGACGTAAAGGACCTGAGGGAAACTGGCACACTTCCAGGAGCCTGACTCACTCTTGATAGTACTGATGTGTGTTTGTAATAACAGGTCATCTGCACTGCCTTTCTGAGTTGTGTGTTTAGCAATTACAATAGGAGATTCTTTCTATTTACAGTGAAGGAACAGTGTAACAACATTCTTTGCAACAGTCTGCATACTGTCACAAAACCTGATGGCTCAGTTATCTGTGACCTAAAGGATCAAAGGCAGGTTAAATCCTGCCGATTCTTACTTACCCCTTAAGTAAATTTGCCCTGAGTGTTTGTTTCGCATCAAAACACTCATTTGCAGGATATATTACTGCAATTATGTGACCATGTTTTGTGTTTGTGCATTAGAAGGCAGACGAAATGCACTCCAGGACTACCAGAAATCCGATGGCATCCAACTGGTTGTTGTGTCTCCCGATTCCTCCCTCCTCACCAAAAGCAGGAAACTGAGCGTAACCAAATGTGCAAAAACGTGCAGCCGCGGGAAAAGACTCCCATTCACCTGCAGGTTTGTCAGCAGTGATGCTCCTGTCTTATTTCTTTTTTTTTGTTTTCAAATATGCAAAGTGACCTTCTGAGAATGGATATCAGTTGTCAACAACCATGATGTGGGAAGAATGCTGTGGCTTAACTGTGTGAAATAATTATAGTTATCATCATTTTGAGTGCCTCAGACATGCTAAACCACCTGTGTTAACTGCATTTTGGTTTGAGAAATACCATATGGTATTAATTTGCATGTGTCCTCAGTTCTGTCTCTTTTCCTTCCCCAGAGCTTTCCTCTATGATCATAGGAGCAGGAAATGCCAGTGGCTTTCATTTGACAGAAATTCGCCAGGAGCCCAAATCCATCAAAACGTCTACTATGACCTCTATCAAAAGAAAGGTGCTCTCTTCTGTTTTCGTTTCCTCTTTGCCAGCTGAGATTAGGATCAAAATCTGCCTTATCTGGTTATCCTGTTAGTAGAAAAAGAAAGGAGACGTGTTGCCATTTAGGGTGGTTTGTGTCATACTAATAAATTAATTATATTTGAAACTTTATTTGTTTTTTTATTCTAGTTGTTAACATAGCTTATTTGTGGTAATCGTGGCATCCCACAGGGATAAAACTAGAAAGAGTTAGCCCAAATATTTTTTTCACAGTGCCACTGCATGTCATGCTTAATTATCTGTTATTAAGTGGTGTTCATGTAAACACTGTAAATCCCTGTCTCTCCTGCTCAGTCAAGATGACCAAAAGAATGAACATTCAGGCTCTGTAGCCAGTGTTAGTGAATCCACATAGCCCTGATTGGGAAACCAGATTCCACTTCTGGCAATGTCACATTCTTGTTAAGCCTTGCATTACAACTCCCCCTCTCTGTTTTCTTCATTATCTGCTCAGGCTTTGTGTATAAAATTTTTAATCAGGTTGTTAACTCATCACATTTCCCCTTCTCTCGTTTTTGCCTCACTGCAGACTACGTAAGGGAATGCATTGTGGGCACGGGTGAAAACTACAGGGGTTGGAGGTCAGTGACAGTCAGTGGAATCCTGTGCCAGGCCTGGGCCTCCCCGATACCTCATGAGCACAAGTAAGAAATGTAATCTACTTTTCACCTCAGTGTCAGACAGCATGGTGTTATAAGTTGTTGTTAATGTTGGTGTTGGCCTGTAAGAGCTGCAATTAGCTGGTAGCTAGAGGCTAGTCTGTATGCATCTGTGGGTTTGATATATTAGTGGCTGATTATGCTCCAGGGAGCAGTCATTCATCAGAAGTGACCTCATTGTAACACTTCACTGAGTCACACATCGTTTCCTGCAATGGCGAGTCTGTTTATCTAGATCTCTGTTTATGTAGCATGTGTGGCTCATAAAGAAATTAGGATCTTATCTAATTTGCTACACACTTCTAAGATAAGGGACATTTTTCATTAAATCAGTTAGCCGGGTGCAAGTTTTGGGGAAATGTCTCAAAAAACAAAAGTGAGGGTAATTGAAAATTAGATTAGATCACAATTGCCTAAAAGGAGCAAGATTAGAACGTCCTCCCATATTCGGAGCACCTACACAGTCTGGAAGAGGATAGAAAAAGAAAATAGAGTGTAATAAAATATTTTTATATCCAAACTGTGTTCCATATTATTTATTACAGTTGTATCATCCATCCATCCATCCATCCATCCATCCATCCATCCATCCATCCATCCATCCATCCATCCATCCATCCATCCATCCATCCATCCATCCATCCATCCATCCATCCATCCATCCATCTTCCTTCCTTCCTTCCATTTTTTACAATTTCGAAGCCTGAAAAGGACAGAAATAACTGTCATTATAAACTTTTGTTTTTAACATGTAAAAAATATGAGCTGAAAATGACTGAGGAATTTTATGTCTAGAAATTAAGTCTAAAAAAATATGGACCTCTTACATGCTAATTAGGGCCCGCGACAGTTCGAAAATAATGATTTGCTTTGAAACACAAGTACATAATAACACAAACTTCTTTGAAAACTACACTGTATATTAATTTACATTGACAAATCATGTTACATAATTAAAGCTGTTGAAAGGCTTTAATTTAAGGTAGCTCATGTAATCTTTTCCCACAGCGGATGAGTTTGTTAGAAGAACACATTGAAACAGTAATTGAAAATAAAGTGAAAGGATGTTTACTGTAAACCCAATATTAGCTAGTAGATGCCATTGTGAAATCAATTTAAGACTTATCCAATCAAGTGATCCTCACACTTTAATTTACGTTCCCTTAATTTACAGTTGCTTTTTTTAAATAGTTTTTTTCAAACATTACTCTTGATTTTATATATTGCATTCGTTTTATATGAATAACATAGCAAACAAGGTCATATTTCTAGGAAAAAAAGTCAAGAATATTTTACAAATAAACAATTAAATTAGAAGTATTGAAAAGGCTTGGTTGCAAACCCCCCAAATCATATGAATCAAAGCTGACAGTGAACATCTGTACTTTCAGTGAACCTCCTTTTTCATACAGCTATTAATGCCTCTGCAAATCAGGTAATCACTCCAAGGAACCTTGTATGTTTTTATCAGTCAGTCTGTCTCTCCCTGTCTCTCTCGCTGTTCTAACTCACTCAGACACACACACACACACACGCACACACACACACACTTGACTTTTTATCAGTGTAAGGTTTTTCCTTTCTGCCTCTTTCATTTTCAACCACCAAAAGATGAACTTCTCATTCTTTATCATTTCATCATCATGGAAAAATACAGCTTGACGCAAAAACTACACTTTGCCGTGTCCATCATTGCCGCTGGTGACCACAGCCATGTGCTCGCCTGATGTAAAAGATATGAGTCATTTGCCAGCGTGTTTATACTACATTAAGAACAGGCCTTGTTGGAGAAAAAAAATCAGCACTGTTATGTATTAACCTTTTTCTCTAATTGCAAATAGCAAGGAACAGAAGAGTCTGTCCACCAGCCTTGTCATCAGTGACTTCAAAATATGTTTATTTTGTCACCTTGACACAGGCAACTTACAGCCAAGCAGCAGCTGCCTTGTAAATGACGAATTGTTTTTCATTCTGTTGAGGATTAGTAAAAGACAACATTCTGGCTTTTGTTTAATTTGCTTTGCTCTGGTTGTGAGCTGTGTTTACCTGCTGCTCTTCTTACATGTTGTTTTGCTGCCCCTCTCCTTCCAACAGATTCATGTCCAAGAGATACAAGAAGAAGGACCTAAGAGGAAATTATTGTCGCAACCCAGATAACTCCACCATTGGTCCATGGTGCTTCACCACCGACCCAAGACCACACCTCAGACACCAGGAGTGTGGCATACCACAGTGTTCACAAGGTAGGCTGTGCGCACGCATATACCTCTGCATGAGGACATTCATCTTGAAGTAATAAGCATTCCACATTGGAAATTGCTACACAATTACAATTGTTATTTAAGCTTGACCATCTGAAATGAGGTGCAGCACATTGGGGCAATCACATACTTAGAGTAGGTTCTGCTTGCTCTAACTGTGGTTCGCAATCCCTCTGTTCTAGAAAGTATTTGAGTCCAGGGTTGTTTTTTTTTTTTTTTTTGTTTTTTTTTTACAGATGCAGGCTGCAGCTGTTTCCAGGTGTAGTTTTACTATTTAATATCCTCTCTTGTTTCACCAGGCTCAGACTGTATGAGCGGTTTAAACCACAGAGGAGCAAGTCATGAAATATCAAAGAATATTAATGGCACTGTTGTTTCATCTACATACATATCCACCCATTACGCTTGTCCCTGCAGCAAACATGTGGTTGTGATGATAGTAAAACACTGCCTTAATGTCATATCACAAAATGTCAAGTCTTCCTCAAGGAGTGGACAATAATGACCCTTGCTATCTAATCCCCAGAGATTCATGCTGTCACAGGGCTTGCTCCCTGTGCATAGCACCGGATCACTTTAATTAGGTACTTAGTTTTGGTTCGATAAAACAACACCAGAAAACGTAATGCTCTTCTACGGACAGATGGTGTCCCAAGGGGTTAAAACAACTTACACACCACATATTGTAGCATTTTATTTCAATAGAAAGGCTTTGCTCTGTCAGAAACAAGGACTGGAAGAGTTTATGCAACAATTAACCGCTACTAGCAGAGAGCACACATGTAGCTACAAAAACATGGCATGTACAAGCATAAAAACACTGGCAGCCACTGGTAGTAAATGTGTGGTGTCACGTCAGGAGTCGGCTCATAAACATCTGCTTTTAATAGGCATCCTTTTGGTTGTTTACACCATGCTGTGTCTCCCACAAACAAACAAATGGTGTCCTCTCTTCACTAAACCATTTTTATTATTTTGACACAGTTAATTGGAGTGTGCATTAAATGTCTATTAACATAACTATAACACTAAAATGGAAGCCAGTTAAATGGATGGTCCTGGTTTTTGTACGTTTGTTTTTTTTTTGTTTGTGGAGGGCTTTGAACTATTATGTCACATGATATTAAACAAGGCTCTCAATTACTCTGTTTACTCCTTAACATGCTCTAGTCATGGTCCAAACAGGGTATGAGAACTATCAGAAGGGGGGCCAAATAGATTCGGGCCATCCAAAACATGTTAAATTCTGAAAGTGTGGTGAAAATTTACATTATCACTGTTTTTTCAGTTGAAAACCCTACCCCTATCTGGGTCATCTGCGAGTGTAGCACAAAGGTATTTTGTCACTATTCAACTATATCAGCCAAAATTATTCTGTCTCTCCAAACAAAGGTTCTTCCTTTTTATTATCGGACTCATGCAGATTTCCTCTTATCTCCCCTATTCATCCTCACTTTCAGACAAGGTTTTCACTGTTTTGTACTTGATTTTTTGGTTTTAAATGGGCAAAAATAATGAGTCATGAGTAATCAGAACTAAGAGAGACAACATTTAAGTATATATGCTGCAATGGTGAGACATTTATTAATTTTTTCACAAAAAAGGTGACAATAGGGTTTCTTTCCCCACCAAACGGTTTCCAGTGCTTAACCAGTGATGGTGTTAGAGCCAAACCATAACGCAAACTGGGAGCCACATCATTACATCACTGTAAGTGTTTCATTCAGTAGATGTTTAATTGTTTGTCAGGTTTATTCAGTATTTTTGTGGAGAACTACACTGCATGAGGATAGATTAACCATACAAATTAAATATATTAACATCATTACATTTATTTACTATGATTTAAACAACATGCAGTGTTTGTGAACACTTCACAATGACAAACTGGTTGATTTCTGATGTGATCAGTGCCAGCAGTGCAACAAGAAGCAGTTAAGAAAGAAGATAAGAAACAATAAGCTGATGTTATGCTCTTTCTTTTTATATTAATGTTAAGAGTACTCATTCTTTTTTGAGTTGTTTCAGGTTAAGCAGATCAAAAAGAGTTTGTAGTGTTATTTTGTTGGCCTGTTGGTCTCTATGATCCTCCCTTACATACTAAAAGCAGCTGTTATATTCTGGCTCAGCTCTTAGTTGATCGTCTTAGTTTATCAGGAGTGATGGTCATTTTGCCCTTTCACCAGTTCATATATTTTGTTGTGTACCTGACTTTTAATTGTACAAAATGGTGTCAACTAAATGTTGCGTACCAATGATGCAACCGGTGTAGGGGGACTTTTTGCTTGTTTGTTCAAATTTTTAATCTGTTATAATCTGTTGGAAAGATGTGGTTGTGGGACTTCCGTAAATAATATCTACCAGTAGGAAATCAGTTAGACTTACGCCTTGGTCTGGGATTAAAATATGTCATATAAGAGTCATTTGGCAAAATAATGCAAAGTTTTTTAGATAACTATGTACAATTCAATTAACATTTTTCAACCCATTATTTCCATAACAGATCTAAAAACTCACCTGCTATAAAAGAAATAAACTCACACTTCATACTCACTTCACTCACACAGGTACAAAATACTTTGTTTGCAGGTAGAAATTTAAAATAGGAAGGTATGAAATGGCAACAAGCAGGTACACGGGTCAAGGCAGACTTGTTACGTTAATTGAACAGTGCGAGTGGCAAAAAAAACTTTAACAAGTCATTTCTAAATTACTTATTTAAGATGTTATGTATTAAGTGCCCATTTTCTAATGTTACAGAATATTTGTTATCACTTAATGTTGCATGTGTTCTCCTTTAATGCGCAGTTGAGTGTATTATCTGTAATGGGGAAGACTATCGAGGACCAATGGACCATACAGAAAGTGGGAAAGAATGTCAACGATGGGACCTGGATGAACCTCACAGGCATACGTACCACCCCAAGAGGTGAACCTTCCACACAGATAGGCATACTCACATCTCACAAACTGCATGCTTTATCATCGTGCACTGATATGCATGCAGTTTTTTTATATATATATATATATATATATATATATATATATATATATATATATATATACGGTATATTGCTGTAACTGATTCATGAGCCTGTGGCTCACTCTGGAGAATAAGTGATTTTCAGGCAGCCAATGAAAACATTTTCCCTAAGGGAAGTGATGAGAATCTATCTAGTATAGATTTCTGTTTTTTAACTGTGGTATGCCGGGAAATCCCCTCATTTCTGCATTAGGAAAGCTATATATTTCAATTTGTAAAGTATTCCTTACATCTTCTTAGCTTGTGTTGACATATGTTCATGTCAGCTTTTGTGAGTCTGTGTCAAGGCTGTTCCAGCTAGTTGGGTGGCAGGTGGTCTGGATTAGCTGAGACTCGTTAACACATCCTTAATCATCACACTATTTGTACAAACCGGGTCCCAGGCTGTGCATGCCGTTAATGGAATGAGAGGACCCGCAGCCTGATGCTGCATGCCTGGAGGCAACAGGCCTGAAGGGAAGTGGGACTTTGGGACAACTGAATGTTAAACATCTGTAGTGATGCAACTTATTATCCTGCTCATTTCCCTGAGCTCTAATCAGATAAACAGATGGTGTCTGCTCACAACTAGTCATTTATTTATGAGCTACATGCAGGACTGTATTGTTTCCAATAATTCCACTGTGCACTTAGGAGAAAGATGTAACTTTTATCTCAAACGTTTAGCTTTGTGTACATACAAAAGTGTCTTTGTGTTAGGTACCCTGACAAAGGCCTACATGATAACTACTGCCGGAATCCCGATGGACGTCACAGACCCTGGTGCTTTACCACAGATCCAAACACACCCTGGGAGTACTGCAAGATCAAAGTCTGTGGTAAGCGAGATTGTTAATGTTTGTTTGTGTATGGTTGAATGGATTAACCTAAGGTATGCATGTCAACTAAAAATTTGTGTTTGACATAAACCAGGTTCGTTTGTATTGAGTGAAGGCTTGTTACTGTCAATCATGCCTGACTGGATTTTCCAGAATTTACAACTTCCTGTGTCATTTGTTTTACGTCATACTGACATAAATCTTTCATGATGTTAGAAAACACACATGCGCACCTAAGTAGCTAGCACCATGCTCATGTTAGCCTTTCTGTTTTGTCGTCTCTAATAGCCAAAATGTTTATTTTTCACAGCGCCATGGGTGAACAGTTTATTATTCTATCCCAGCTCTTAGTTGTGGAAGTCAGCCTGCACAGAGCTCAGTTACTGCTCCACATTAACCTGCATTAACGCATACAGACAAAATACAGGGATCATGCTTGGATGTTGATTTTTGTTTTTATTATTACACCTCAGACATCGATTGAACCTTTTATATCAGGTGTATGAGAAAATAAATTGTGAAAAAAAGAAAAAAAAGAACAAATGCACTTAATGTGTGGTCGACTAGAAAATCAGAAACAGGCCAAAGAGACAACCACTCCAGTCCTTAAGAAAGTAAAACAGAAACAATTTAAACTACACGATGCCTGCCAAAAGTGAACACATGCCTCAAACTTTTAACATGTTTTGCAGTGTTGAGTTGATCTATATATGTATGCCCCTTTACTTTGATACCCCCAATTAAAATCCGATGTGCACAAATTACCCATAGAAATCAACTAATTAGTATGAATGCACATGAGTTTAATCTCCATTTTAATACAGGTGTTTTGTAAAGGTTTTAGAGCTTGTCAGAGATAGTGAATACTACTGAGCAATCTCATGGTGACCAAGAAAACACCCCAGAGAGGTCAGAGGAAATGTTGTAGAGAAGTTTAAAGCATGGATAATTTCTAAAAACAAAATTCCTAGCTTTGAACATCTCACTGAGCATTGTGCAATCCATCATTTTAAAGTGGTAAGAATATGGTACAATTGCAAACCTAAAACTTGACTGTCCACTAAAGCTAACTTGTCAGATAAGAAAAGCTATTACCACGGAAACAACCAAGAGGCCACTGTTAATTCCAGAGAAACTACATAGATCCACAAGAATCATCCAAAGTCCTGGCACCATGTTTTGTTGATGGCAATGATCCATATGGACAGTGTGATTCACTGTTTCCCTTGTTTTCTCCCCTCTAAAGACTGTCTTCCACCTCTTGAACTCTATCTCTCTCTCTTACTCTTTGATATGGGAGTTTTTTGGTAACAGCCCAAGTTTACGACCCAGTTAGTCTTAATCAAAACAAGGCTGTGAGGACAAAGCAAGAGGCACAGAAACGGAGAAGTGGTCCACTGACAAGGCCCCATCTTTTGTTTACTGTCAAACTTGTATCTATTTTTAGACACATTTAAAAAAAACTTGAAGATGCAGAACTTGAAACATGTTTTTTGCATGTACTGGTGGACAGTATTCAGCCTAATGAACTTGGGACTTGGCTGTGGCCTTTTTGTGAACAGATAAACAAATTGAGATTCGTGCTTTGTTTTTCTAGTTGTGATCTCAAAAAGCCCTATAGAGGGGGGTATTCTGCTGAAACCAGGTAGATGCTAAACCAATGAAACACTGTCATTAACCAAATATTTTTTTCTATTATAAATCAAGGAATATTGATTGATTTGTATAAAAACACAATACATCTGTCTAGATAAAACAAGGTGTTTGTAATCAAGTTAACATAAGACCTGAGGTGAGGACACAGTGTTGACTCAGTATTTAAATTGTCTGTTTCTAGCAAAATCATTTGGTTTTGACAGCTAGGGACTAAAGCCTTTATTGACATCACTAAGGAATTTGGGACGACCTAGGTCCCAAAGAAAAGTTTTTACCAAAAATAGTCTTTGCTCAAGGGACATATCTGTGTAATGTTACTAAATAAGGGTCAATGAACTGATATTTATCCATCCATCCATTCTCTGACCCGCTTAATCCCTCGTGGGGTCGCGGGGTTTGCTGGTGCCTATCTCCAGCATTCACTGATATTTATATTCAAGTTAAATATTTTTTGCTTTATTATTTTCTTAAATAATCTTAGAAAACCAACAACTGCTAACACTTGGGGTTTCTGAAAATATGTGCTCAACAGTAAAAAAGGATATCTAGAGTGGTTGTCAATTTGAAAAATAGTACATTTAGAAGGGTCAGAAAAACCTTTATGCTTTGGTATCTGAATTAATTTCTCTTTTGGAATGCCTCCTGTTCTAATAGTAATTCAGTTCAATTCAATTTTATTTATATAGCGCCAAATCATGAAACATGTCATCTCAAGGCAGTTTACAAAGTCAAGTTCAATCATATTATACAGATTTATACAGTAATCACAACGTGCTGTGGAAGTACCTTCTCAGCTGTGAAGTTCTGATGTTGCATTTGGTCATCCTACCAAAAACGTTTCATTGGACAAAATAATACAGCTTTCCAGCATTCTGCTCTTTGTGCAGTAACTCTGGGTGTTGCAAAACCTGACAAGGCAGGAAATTCAAAATTCAAGCCAGCCAAGGTGTTTCATTTAAAAAGATGTATTAACAGAAACCAGGGTACAGAAACTCCTGGATCAGGGAATCAAATGGCTGAATTGGCTGAATGACCTCCTCTGTATGCTGTCAAGTTATCCAGACTCCTTCTAATGACCTGATGATTTGACTCAGGGGTGCTGAAGCAGAAACACATAAAAGCTGCAGTATACCCCTGTTCTAAATGACAGCACCCAGAAGATGTGTGACAGCAGACAGGCCAGAATCATGTCACTGGGAGTAGAACAAGATAACAGCTAGCTGGTTATTTAGTTTAGCTATCTGCTTGGATAGCAAGGATGCAGTGTGCTGCTTAACAAACATGCTGTTTTTGACTTGTCCACCATAAAGCCACTATACCATCACCTTGACTATGTTTTATGTGACAACAAATATTTCAGAACAGACAAAGTTATCTATTTGGACACGCAGTCTTCCAGAGCTAGCTACAAAGATAGCTGACCAGCAGTGTGCAGCAATAGATTGGATACGTGCATTGCAGCCTTACTTTATGATCTACTCAGCTGGAGAAAATGTGACATGCCACACAAACGCACAAACGGAGATAACCGAGAAAACCTTTCTTTTTCTTATTAAAAGCACTTTAAATTATATGGTGGAAATTTCTTTCTGGTTTTGAAGCTGTACGTTTATAAAACCCTGATATACTTTGATACCAACCCTAAACAGACACATACCCGCAGTAAATGTGTACAATGGCCACATTGATCCAACTGCACTCACTAACACATTCATATACTATACACAGATAAGTAGGTGAGATGGGGTTCAGCGCCAATCGTAGGGGCACATCGACAAGACATCGAAACCCACAAAATTCCTATTAACAGGCTAACATTCAACCCACTGAGCCATGCTCATCATTGCTGCCAAGTGGACTTTATTCTGGTCATATATGTGTATGCTGAAGAATAAAGAAAATGTCTTTTTGAGAGAGAAAAAACAAAATCCTGTTAAAAATAATGAAGCTGTATAGGGCATATGACTGAGCATCTTTTTAAGCTGTGATTCTTTGTTATTTATTGTTCTCCACCTTTTTTCCCCCAAGGTGATAAAATCTGTTGTCATCAGTTACCTTCTGGCTCTGGGTAAATTTAAACCAGTCTTTCAACTGTTATGTAGACTCTCTTTCAAGTGTAAAGGATACGCGCTACAATGAATTGTGCATTTGTCTCAATTTAGATTTCATTTTAATTTTTTCCATGTGGCTCCAAGATCATTGAAAGGAAATGCTTTAGGACAGGCAAGCATGGCCAGCAAATGTAAATAAAGTCTGATTTTTTTGGATGTGATGTCAAGACCAAACCAAACACTTTGTTGCAACAAGCTGGTTTGTGGAGTACCAGTTGAAAGCTGTGGTTTCCATGTTAGCTGTCAACATCTTGGTGCTTGGAAAACAGAGCAAGTGGGCGTCTGGGTTAGAACCAAAGAAAGATGCAGTGAAGCATAACATAGGACCACTCGTACCCTGTTTTTTTTTTTTTTTTTTTTTTTTTTTAATACAGTCTGGCTTAACACACATAATGAAGATGTCATTTTGGTTCATTTATTAGATCCAAAGATTATGTGAACATTTTAGAATCTGTTTTTTTCAAGGTTGATGACTTTGTCTATCAAAAGTTTTTAAAATCTAAATTACAAAATGCTCTGCAGAAAACACAACAGCCTGAAATACAAGCAACTCATACAAGAAAACAATATAAAATAAAATTGTATAAAACAAAACAGCTCTATCACAGGTAATTCAAACACAAAGACATGTTTTAAATAGTAATAATGATTACCATCTCACTAAAGGATGAGTTTCGCTGTCAAAACATTTTTACTACTTTTAAAGGGAGGACGAGTTGGACTATTTTTGTTTGTAGTATCATGTCATAAAGAGGAGAAACATACATTCTTATCCATATGCATTGAATGTTTGAGAAGTAAACATTTCCTAGTTCCAAATAGGAATATTATACAGGATAGATCCCTGACTGGACCCCAACATCCAATAACCGTCTGCCACATGTTTAAAACATGATAATACATGTTGTAATAAAACATTTCTTTGCACTTATGGTGGTTTTTATTTGTCCCATAAACAGATTCATGAGCACTGTTTGTGAATATATTTCTTTTGTTTCCGAATGAATACAATACAGAGACATACAATGCTAAAGGACAGTCTAGCCTAGACATTAAGGAATAATTGGTGATTCCTTATGGTTCTCCAACTTCCAAGCTTAACATGGTTAAAGTGGGTTGATTTCATTCCTAGATCCAAGCACAACTTCAAATGTATCTAGATCACAGCATAAGTAGCCACCAGTCCTTGTTCTCAGTTTACTGTTGTCTGATTCAGTCCACTGTACTTTGCTTGTTCTGTTTGAAGAAAATGTACTTAAACTATTCATCTTCTTGTCTGTTTCAGCTATTAGCTTTACATACACAGCTGATTCATTACATTTTTTTGCCATGTAAGTACTTTATATAAAAGCCTCCCCAGAGCACAGGCAGGCCAAGTATCACAGCTAGTACTAGTACAACACTTTTAGCATCAGGGATTAAAAAAAAAAAAAAAAGCTGAGAAAGAACTGAGAAACACTCAACATGGTGTTTCTAAGAAATACAATACGAGGGACAGAAACTGACTGGCACTATCAAATAGGATTATGATGCATTTCCATTATACTTCAGACACAGACACATGAAAGCAGTTAGGGTAAAGGACTCTGGATGTAATTCTTAGTAAGGAAAACTGTCGATTTTGGATCAATTGGAGATTTTTCATGATATTAAGTAACTAGCTAGTCTAAATAACATTATGCTCCTCATGTTCTTGTTATTATGTGTTTATCATCGTATGATCCAACAAATCAACTAGGGCAGGTGTGGCCGAGGGGGCATTTGCGGCCCCTGTACTAATTTTGTGTGACCCCCGAACTGCAATTCAAGAAAGATTTGGCCAACCAGCCCTAGTGGCTCGTGCAGATGGAAACTTTTTATTTTTAACTAGGGTAACATTATTGCAGACAACTTCAAATCTCACAATTAAATGTTAGGTACCCCACAAAATATTTGTCTTTTAATAACAACACTTTTTACATTATGTTTAATTTCCTAGTAAAAAGGACCACAGCTATCCAATGACTTTCACTCAAATGCAGACTATCGTGTATTAAAACCATGATTAAAATGTATTTATTAAAATAGCTAAATACAGATGCTCTGCGATAGACTGGCAACCAGTACAGGGTGTACCACGCCTCTCGCCCATTGACAGCAGGAGATAGGCACCAGCACTCCTCGCGACCCCACAAGGAATAAGCATGTTGGAATATGGATGGATGGATGGATAAATACAGATGGTTTAAAATTATCATATTTTGCACAGCAGGTTAAACAAATCTATTTTTGGTCAGTTCATTTATTTTCATTTATTTTTTGGCCCACGAGTGCTTATGAGTTGACAGTTTCGGCCCGCAAGACGAAAAGTTTGGAAACCCCTGACCTAGAGTTTCATTGAAAAGCATGCTTAACATTTTAAGCTCTTCCACAGAAACACCTCCTAAAAGTCCTGGGATGGAGACAACCGAATGTTATGAGGGCAGAGGAGAGGGTTACAGAGGCACAGTAGACATGACGCCCAGCGGACTCGCCTGCCAACGCTGGGATTCTCAGTATCCTCATAACCACACATTTTCACCTGAAGCCTACCTTTGCAAGTGAGTGAAAATTTGCACGAGAAAGCCCTCCACTTACTCACCCACCAGTGTGCGCTCACATCTCAGTAGATAACACAATGGCTTTTTTTCCCCCTCATTGTTTTCCAGGGACCTGAGAGAGAACTATTGTAGGAATCCAGATGGTCAAGAATTCCCCTGGTGCTTCACTACAGACCCAAGAGTACGCACAATGTTCTGCACCCACATCCCTCAGTGCAGCGCCCAGAACAGCCCTGTCAGTGGTAAGAGACATGGCAGCTTTGTTTGATGTTGAAAATGAGAGAAAAGCATATTTTTTTCAATCTTAAACTGAGAAATATTTGGTATTTCTATATTTTGTAGACTGCAGGGTTCATATGAGACCCTGTACCACACATATTGGTTTATAACCAAGGTCCTCTACATCCCTGTGGAACTTTTTTTATCTTACAGGACTGTGGGAAGGACTGACCACCACGTCTCACATAAATAAAATCTGACAGCAGTTAGGGATGGCCTGGTCTCATTGGACAGTGAAGGGGGTAGTGGAGGGATTAGTCTTGGTTCAAGATTCTTTCTGTGGTACCAAAAGATTCTGAAAGGGAAAAATGTAGATCTATGGCTGATTACACACATTTCAATTTCCTGAGGGATTTTCAGGAATATTTTTTTTGTTTCTGTGGCCTTACATAAAACTGACTCTAAGGTTGTTTTGTGGTTTACCCTCGAGGGCTGAAAACATTCCCATGTAGAAAAGAAATATAAGATGACAGACAGCTTAATAACTTATTTATATCCAATGCTTCTCTAAGGAGTCATAGCGGATGACTTGTTTTGTGTTCCCATCTCTGTGTATTCTAGATCCAGCCATGATAGATGAAGCAAAGTTTCATTTGTGTAACAGCCATTTATTTTAGTCGGGGTTCAGTGTATTACAAATATTATTTTATATTTTTCCAATAATTTGTATATTCTAATGCTTGTTTGACACCAACATCTGTATTTTCCTTCAAATACAATGTATTATTAGCTTTCAGTAGTAACCCTAAAACAAATGTATTACTGCCTATTTAGGGTTTTTAGCAAACTGTTTTATATTATATTATGTTTTTTAGAAAGTTAAACCAGCAAAAAGTAACACATCATTGACTTAGACTTAGACAACTTTATTGTCATTCTGTATGTACAGAGTGCATACAGAACGTGATTTCACTGCATGCAGCTTACGGCAGTGTAATGGGATTGCAGGTTGAAGAAGGCAACATTACAGTACAATATAAAGTGCAGCAGTGATCAGATGGAACAATGCAGGAGAAAAACAGCGAGCAAGAACAGTGTGCAGAAGAATGTTCAACCATTGTGAGGCTGTAATTAAAAAACTAAAACTAAAAACATGTCATACTTATACAAATTAATGGAATGTATTCAGCCCAACTAAATCAATAATTTTTAGAATTAACCTTTGGGTCAATAATTATTTTATTTAATTTTTTTATGAGAGGGTCCTGTCTCTACTAGATATACACTGGTAGAGTTACATCTAGATCATAAACTTTAGCTCAAGGGCTATCAGATTGCATGGAGAGAGAACCTGTAAACTTTAATTTCCAAGTCGTCCCACATATTTGTAATTGGATTTAGGTTTCAATTTTGACTGGGGCATTCTTATATCTAATGGTTTAATTGAAACCCCTCCTTTTAGTTTTGACTTGATGCTCTGGGTTTTTGTCCTGTTGGAGGGTGAAGCTCTGTCCTATTGTGGAATCATCTGTAACCTCCAACTGGTCTTCTTCCGAAAAATCACATATTTAGCTCTATCCAGCATCCTATCAAATCTATTCCTATGGTCCTGCTAAAGAAACACATCCCTACACTATGCTGCTTTCATCATGTTGTGCCTTGGTGGGGACGTTGTTTTCAGGGTGATGTGCCGCACAAGCTTTCCTCCACACACGTCGGCCAAAAAAGTTGAAATTCCATGTTTTCATGTTCTGTCCTCTAAACAGGGGATTGACTTTCAACTGAACGTTTAATTGTATTAAATTAAATGCCATTAAATATATATCCATGTCTTTTTAAGATTTTTTATGCCTCTCTTCACTTCATGGTGATACACTACTTTGTGTTGGTCCATCAGTAAAATACATTGAGGTTTATGGTTGTAATGTGAAAAAAGGTGGTATGAATATGTTAGCAAGGCACTGTATTTACTTTTAATTTTTCAAACTCGTTAGAAGGATATTGCACAAAAAATAGTGCTTTCCTAAAATGTAATTCTCATATTTCTTCTTAAGACATTACTGGCTTTCAGTAGTAACCCTAGAAGAGGCAGAATGCAAGCAGAGGTTTCAGTGAAGAAAGGATGCTTATAAAGCCTGCTATGTTTGTCTTCAGAATGTATGAATAAATATCTGAAATGTCTTTCTTATTTTCTTCCCCACTTTTGTGTGCAACCCCAGATTGCTTCCTGGGTTTTGGAGAGAATTACCAAGGAGAGCGTTCAATGACTAGATCAAACCTGCCTTGTGCTCCCTGGCAAAACCACAGCAACAGGTCAGTCCACTGAATCCCTGCTTCTTCCCTGCCTAATAACTTTTTGGAACTTAATGTAATTAAAACACAGATGTGCACCGTTAATAAATCAGACAGGCACCTCTGCATAAAACAGAGATGTAACACAACTTCTAAAGGATGTTAACTACCACACCTTTGGAACATTTACATGATTTTTAACAGCTCAGTGGTGTCAAATTTTTCCTAAAAGGAGAGTGCTTGGAAAATGATGGGTCTATTGTAGGAAACATTTTCCAACATTTCCAAGAACCAGCTATGCAGACCTTAAACATGCTGGTGTGCAGACAGAAAACATATGTTGAGTTTTACATAAGTCATTTTGTTGTTAGCTTACCAGGAGGAGAAAAGGGCTACCGTGACCAGCATTTAGGAACAACCAGTTTTGTTTTCTCTGAAGATGACCTAACTGAGTAAGAATGACTCACAGGGATAATTTGGTGGAGAAATATACACTTTAGTTCTGACCTTTGACCCCAACCCCCCTTTGTAGTAACTTCAAAGCCACTCAGATGCACTGCCTAGCTCTTGCCTAGGGTCAAAAGTCATGGTCAGGAACTTGCAGTGAGAGAAAAATAACTCATATAAACATAGACTTGGAACTCAGGCTTGCTTTGACTGAAATTTTCTTTTGTCTCACTTTTATTGTTTTTTGTTTTTCTTTTATTATTCTTGGTAAGTTTGGTAGATGAAAGAAGTTTTTATGTTTGTTTCTTGTAAAACCTGTTGTGAGATGACATGAAAAGTAAATTTCAGAGGATTTAGTGTGTGTACTGTGTGGATTGACTGTCCATTCTTTTTATGATGGCTGCTCTCACTGACGTTTCATAACACTAATTTGAGAAAAGTTTCTTCCAAACAATTTTGTGTTCAACACACAATGGGAGCAATAAGGAAAAACAAGCAGATATATCAAACTTAACAGTTTTGCACTCACAGATAAGTATAAAAAGAGCAACAGCAAACACTTGGAATGGCAAATTGGAGTGCAGTTTATACAATAAAACAATCTTAACAGTCCTTTAACTTTTATTAACCCTACTCACATCCACAAATGTTCTTGACTTAGTAAACAAACAACATATCTTGTGCCAGCTGCCCATGCACTTCAGCGATACAACTAAATAAACAAGTATTAAACAATTACTTCAATGCATTGGGCTGTATTATTGGACATTTATTGTATAATTATAATATGTCCGTATTGACGAAACATTTCAAACTACTGTGAAATAAATCAAATTACATCAAGAATTCAGATGGGAAAACAAGATAAAATTACCCGAAGTGTGACAGACATGTTTAGAATACAGAACTTCACATTTATGCAAAACAGGCAAAAGTAGTGAAAGCAAACTCTCCAGTTCAAATTTGGTTTCATAAAGTGAAAAAGTAAAGCTGTTTATCCAGTTGTGGGAAGGAAGTCAATAAGAAACTTGTCTTAGACCAGTAGCAGTAGTAGTGAAAAAACTGAACCTTATGGAGGAATTTCAAAGGTTTTTGTCATCAACCCAACCTACCTCTAATTGACCACAGTGGCAAATCACTGCTTGTGACTAAACCTGTAACTAAAAACATAATAATGCTGGCAGCATTCAGATAGACCTTTTAATATCTGTTGTGGTTCTTACCAGTATTGTTACTCTGATGTAAAGAGGCATGCGTCAGCACCTTCTTCCAATCAAGTGTCCCATCATAATAGCCTGTTTGATACTAGCAAGCCATGGAGTGGTTGTGCAAGTCTCACCTTTTCTTCACATAGTTTGTGTGTGTTTTGCTCGAGAGTGTTTTTCTCTACACTACTGTAATGTAGCACTGAAGATGTTACAAACTGCACACTGTCTGTTATGCCGCTTAAACTTTATCAGCTAGATCTAATCATCATGGCTAAATAAGCAGAAGGATTATTTGGAGAGAGCAATTTATGATTTAACTTGATTTGAAGGCAACAGCAGATGTGTTGCAATGACAGAGGACAATTACAAAGTAAAAAAAACAAACAAACAACAGTTGTGGTCTTTTTGGTGGGCTGGTTGATTATTCTATACTTAGGCTATCTATCCTAAGCTGTTCACGGCGCTCACTCGCATTTCCTGCATGCATCTTTGTTATACTAAAATGCTCACTCTATGTGGGAACAATTTTTCAACAAGAAGCCAAATTTTTCAACAACATTTCTGTAAAAAAGGTCTGTTTTTTTTTTGTTTTTTTTTTTAAACTGTCCATGTCTTATGTTACACCATTGCCCTTCTGACACCATGGATCTGGAGACCGTTCTAATCACCTATAAATTATATTCACTTCTTGTTTTTAGCAGACAAGTGGCTGAGTAATACTATTTGCCCTTTGGGCTTGTTCAGATGCTTATCACTGAGAAATCTATTTTTAACCTTTGATGGTAGAGCTGAATTGTAACTTTTTTTTTGAACATTACCTTTGGCACTTTGACAGAAAGTTGATTGAAGATTAGTTTAGGTTGTTTTTCTTTTCTTTTTTTTTCCAGTGGAGAGCGGGGTATTCAGATGGCTGGTCTAGAGGGAAACTTCTGCAGAAATCCTGATAAGGACAGACATGGTCCCTGGTGTTTCACCAACAATTCTGCCATTAGCTGGGACTACTGCAATGTCAAATCTTGTAAGTGCATAAACGTGTGCTCATGCAGTACCATAAAATGCCCCTTACACTGATATATTATGAGAAAACTTCAAACTGAGCAAAACTGAAGGTTTCTCATTGAGCTACATTTAAAGGTTGCACTTACAAAAAATGGCTTTCTCTCTTAGAGGTTTGTTGTCTCACATACACTAAAAAAACAGACTTTATTTGACATTTGAAGGCTTGTCAACACTAACCAGTTTGTGCATGGTAAAGGAGATTCGCAACTCGTGACTATCTCTGCACCTGACAGATAGTCACAATCTGTTCTTAAACTTTTAGCTAGCTTTTAAAGTACCATACCGATCTGTTATGTGTTTGCATGTAAAGCTCTGAGATTCCCCAGTGTTACAAACATTGTTGAGTTTATTTAAACATGTTTTATTCGGTATGCTGTTTGGTATGCTGTTATATATATCATTTTGACCCATTCGTAGATCAGGGTTGTGTAGCTCACCAACTGATATTTTGACATTTGCTGGAATCGAACTCAAATTTCCAGTCTTCCAGACTATCCCTTGCTCACAGTAAGTCACAGAGGAAAATCTTGATATTACTTTGTCAGATTTGACAGCATTGGATGGTCATAACTGATTTTGAAGCTATATAGGATCCACCAAAAAGTAATAGTGAAACCTGGGAAAATACTTCAAGATGTAAAACTCAACAAATAGTGATAACTGTTTGTAAAAAAGAAATTAAAATACCTTAAAATATTAACACATATATTTTCAACAGTATATTCTCCCTGAAAAATTTAGGATCGATCCAAATTTTAATTTGAGTATATTTAGTCATTAGGGGAAATAGAAAAAAATGTCACACACACACACACACACATACATATATATATATATATATATATATATATATATATATATATATATATATATATATATATATATATATATATATATATCACAACTCACCTTCTGCCTGTTATTGCTTCTAATTAACTTAAGGCAACATGTTTCTCTCCTCTTCCCACTACAGGCGATGCTTTGCAAAATAACATTCCAGGAGGTGAGTGATTGTGTCTCTGTGAGCAGCTAAGACTGTGTTTGATGGCTTCTAAGGCTGGTTGTGTTTCTTCTGAATTTGATGATGTGCTTTTTATATCCTACCATCATGGTACATGATGCGGGACATATTGTTGTAGTGACAGCTGTTGTCCTCCTTCCTCCTCCTGTGTGGGAGTTTTTCTTATGTGACTTGGTTTTTACATTTAAGTCAGGTACAACGCGCAAATCCCCAGTTCTTGAAACACCCAGGATTTATTTGATATGAGAAAATATCAAATAGTAAGAACCACTAGTTGTACAGTATAATGAAAGAAGTGCCTCTTGTATAGAAACTTTTCAAACATGTCAGTAATAAAAGCTGACACTAAGTTAACATTTATAGCTTAGTTGCTTTTACTTTTAAGCCTATATTTTCTAAAAAAGGATGGTAAACAAGTGTTTTTACATGTTTGCATGCTTGTGTGTGTATTTGTGTTTTAGTCTTTGGAGTTGAGCCAAACCCTGTGAGCTGTTTTGTCCATAAAAGAATCAGGATTGTGGGAGGTACTCCAGTTGGCATATCAGACGGCAGCTGGATGGTCAGCATACAGAAAGGGTAAAGCATTTCAGTTTTATATATTTTCCTCCCACAACAAGGAAGAACAGAACTCCCTATTTAAACCAGGATTCTCATGCTGTTTTAGTGGGCTTTTTTATATTCCCATCAAACTTTGCAATTATACATTCCATAATTAAAATTGACCCTTTAAAGTAAATCCATACATAAGTTTAAATATAATAACTGTGTGCTGTGTGAATGTTTTGCACTTTGTTTTACCTCCCTTACTGTTCATCTCACTCTTTGTGTTGTCATGAGGACATGAGGAAATGAGATAGTATAATAAATGTAGTAATATAAAGAGGTAAACATACGGAAAATACATAATTTATCAATTCATTAACTGAACATATAATGTAGTTGGTGCTAATCAATTAATAAATCTAAAAGGCTGCAGCCATCTTGGTTTCATCCAAAATTTCAAATTTGATTCTTTTCTTCCCAGATCAGTGCACTGGTGCGGTGGTTCACTTGTACGAGAGAAGTGGGTACTTACTGACAGACAATGCTTCTCCTCCTGGTATTTGCATGGCTTACTCTCACTTTGAATTCTCTGCCGATTAAAAAATGCATGGTTTAAAAAAAATCTAAACTGGCTTGTTTCTTTTGTTTCTTCAGCGTTCCAGACCTCAGTGAGTATAGGGTGTGGCTGGGAGTCTCTGATCTTCGGGAAGGATCTCCTGACAGATCTAAGAGACAAGAAGTCAGGATAGCTCAAGTGATATGTGGCCCCGATGGATCTAGCTTAGCCCTCTTGAAGCTCTCAAAGTGGGTACTTGGGAAACTACCATTTTAAATTACAATTAGACATAAATGTTTATTTGCTGTATCTTGATGGTGTTTTGAATTCTGTTTGTACATTAATTATGCCCAGGCCTGCCCGTCTTGCAGACAATGTCCACGCAATTCAGCTACCTGTGGCTGGATGCTCCATTCCAGAGGGAACAATGTGTAAAATGTATGGATGGGGAGAGACAAAAGGTATTAATATTTTCATCACCACGGCTGTTGTATGCATGCATACTTAGTCACCTGGGTTTGTTGAAAAGTATGTTGCATTTAGAGTGCCCTCTACAAACAAAAATAGAGAAGGAATTATGTGAAAGAGCACCTGATTTCTGCTGTTAAGTGGAGAATATGTGGCGCCGAGAGCCTATTTACAGCATTATGAACTGTTTGAAAAAATCAGATTTTAACCAGAGACATGGAAATGTTTTGCAAAATTGTCCTTAAGCAACATAACAAACCAGAACATGTGTTCCAATCAAGACAAGTATGGCTTACCTGATAGAAAATAATATTTTTGACCATTTCTGTTATACAAAAGCATCAGCCAAAATCATGTGCTTTAATTTTCTTTTTATTTATTAAAATAAAAGAAAATCAGACAAATGTTAGGGGCATACGGTTTCATGCATTAATTGTTATAATTTTGTCCCACATTTTCTGTTCAATTCAAATGTACTAGTCCCAGAGCACAGTTTTTTCTTCTCTTGTCTTGTTTGTTTTAATTAGTAATAGAATCCGACTAAGGGAAAACTGAAATCAGCATGTCAGACCTCAAACAAAACTAAACAGTCATGAGTCAGGAAAACCCTTAATGGTGCATGCTTTTTATTGCCATGTTGGCATCATGTAGTTGTTGAAGATTTGTCAGCTGCATATCCATTGTGAAGATGTTTTATTAGACAGATGTCTTGTGAATGTGGAGGCCATTTTAGTTAAATGAAAATTCCTGAGCCAATCATATGATAGATCCCAGGGTTCCCAAAACGGACCGCAGCATTTGGTATTTTATCTTGGCAAAAGAGGTACAGCCTACAAACATGGAAGCCAGTAAGAGAGACTGACCAGAAATAGAACAGAACACAACATCATATCCCTGTCCTGTGTAACAAAATTTCAGTGAAGTTTCACAGCCGCAAGACCGTTGGGCAAATGGCTGGTCTCCGAGAAAGGCATTGCGTTTGTGTTGTCCAATTTTAACCACTAGATGTCATTATTACTTATTATTCCTTTAAAGTTATTATCAAGTTATTGTTAACAAAAGTATACAACTACTTTTGTGTAAAATGTGCCAGATTTTGGTATAACACATTGGTGCATTCATAACTGACACATGCTATATAATAACCTCCTGACGTCCCTAAATACATTCATGATAGCAGACTATAATCGATCCTCGAGTAGGCCATTATCAACTGAACCAGAGGTCCGGAAGTGACAAACAGACTGCACCAAGTAGACAGTAAACACACCTTGCCAACGTACTGTACATGCAAGCTGTCAGTCAGTCGGCATGCCATAATGCTGGTTGTTCTCGCACATGTGCTTCTTTCAGAGGGGTGGGAATTTTGAAAGAGAACTTCCCTTTGCATACACATGCTTTATTTTTGCCACCTTGTGCCTGGCATTCCGGCCTGTTTAGATCTATTGCATTGGATTGTATGTTCTTATTCCAGGCCCTGGTGCAGTTGGTACGTCACAGTTATGAATAGTCTCATGTGATTTGAATTCGCCAAGGATGACAAGATTGCAGCACCGAAGCACAGAAATTATATTAAAAAAATACAGTTTTATTCCATATATTGGTACTTGTTGATACAAATTACTAGTGATAATACTTAAATTTCCCCATTAAATAATGAATGAAAAAAGAACAATTCCAGGGTTTTGTTTAAGTTTAAACTGATCTGCCCATTCTCCTGTGACCTCACCATGTTATCTACACCTTGGCTAGATGGATAAATGCACTCAGGTACTGCAATGAGGTTTACTCATTTATGAATTATGCTAACAAGCAATAGACCAGCTGTACCTAAATGTCTATGTAATTTTGTAGTCCGGTTTTGCTTGATGTTTATATATGAGACAACAATAAAAACGAAAAACGACAACAATATGGAGCTTCTATCTTTTCTTTCAGGCACTGGTCATGATGACATCTTAAAGGCAGTTGACTTGCCCATGGTGGGAAGTTATAGGTGCAGAGAAATGCATAGAGGGAACTTCCATATCACCAACACCAAGATCTGTGCAGGAGGGAAAAGGAACGAAGGAGTGTGTGAGGTACACAATCTGAAAACATTTTTTTATTGTTTTATTGTATAATTTATCAGTGAGCTGTTTCACCATTTAAATATGAGGTCACAAAGGTGTTACAGCAATAATGTTGGTAAGCAAGAACAGGCGCAAAGATCTGGCAACAAAATAATTGCTCCCAGTGTGAATCTACAAGGACTTAGAGCCTTGATCCAACACAGTGCTTTCTAAGCCAAGTTTGATCTAAATCTCAAACAAATGTTTTTTGAATCCACTAGCTTAGATTTCAGTCTGCTGTAAACAGAGCAGCTGGAGACTGTTGCTCCAAGTTTCATCAGCTACCCATAGCCGTCTGAGGTTTCTGACTTTGTAAAAGATCCGAGCATGGCGGTGCCGCCTGTCACTGAGGCTGTTAAATACATTTTTCTTTCATTTACCAATGTCAGAAATCCAAACAGTGATGACAGCTTTTTCTCAACTGCAGATGGAGAATAATAGGCAATGTATGTTTTTTTTTTTTTCACAGAGGGATTATGGGGGTCCCCTTGTGTGCCAGGATGGTGATCTCAAAGTTATTGTTGGCATCAGTGTCCATGGTAGAGGCTGTGCGCGAGCCAACCAGCCTGGTATCTTCATTAATGTGCCCTTCTACACACAGTGGATTTACAAGGTCTTTCGATACTACCCGGACTCTGAGATCGCTTAGAAACTGAAGTAAACTGAAATAGAAGAAATCACTACCAGGGGACTAAATCAAAAGCAGAGCCTCTCTGCATTAACTCCAGTGGTTTCTGAGGCTTGGATACCTGTGGGGTCTGCAGCTGAACATGAAAGTCTGAGGACACACTTACAGTGTGATGTTAGATTTTAAATCACTAGCAAATATGCAGTAGTCACTGATGGTTGATTACAAAGATGAAGACATGCAATATCATGTAATCCCTTGAACCATCTAGTAAGAGAATAGGTCTTGTAAAAGCTGGTTGTTTCATAAGGGGAAAAAGATGCCTTTAAATCAGTTAGAATTAGAATGGAAAAATAACACAAAAAGGGCTGTGAAATTCAATTTGCCCCTTTATCTTCCCTGTTTCAATTATTCAAAGAAAACTTATTATCTAAAAAAGGCAACACAGGTACATAAAAAAAATGTCTTTATTAAAAGAGGGGAAAAAGTATCCAGACAAATCTGGCCCTTTGTGGAAAAGTTATTGTCCCCCTCGTTAAATCATGAATTTTTTGGAACGAAGAGTTCAGTTTCACTAGCCACACCCAGGCCTGATTATTGCCAGACCTGATCAAGAAATCATTTAAACAGAACCTGTCTGACAACCCAAAGTGGACTAAAATATTTCAAAAGGCAACATGTCATTCCCTAACCTAAAGCAATCAGGAACAGATGAAAAATGAAGACATTGACATATATCAGTTAATGATGGAAAGGGTCACGCCATTCCTAAGAAGAGAGTCATAATTTACAACTGCAGAGGCATTGTATTATGCTGAACCTTCCTAGCAGTGGCCAGCCTTCCAAAATTACTACAAGTGCATATCCAGGAGAATATCAAAGATTCTAGAACAATCTCTAAATAAATATAGGCGTCCCTTCCTTCAGGGATGACGCATGATCCAACCCTAAAATGGCAAATATGAGAGCTTTCCAATTTGTTCCAAATCACTGCTAACCCCCATCCCCCCTAAAAAAAGATTAAGAGCTTCTCATGTTTGCTAAAAAATCTTCTTGTATTCTGTAGTCTGACAGGACAAAAGTCAATCTTTTTGAAAGTTGTGCATTTCGTATTTGTTATATCTGGTGCAAGCTAATATAATGTGGTAGAAAAAGAAAATTATACTGAAAGACAAACATGGTGCCCTGCGACAGACTGGCGACCTGTCCAGGGTGTACCCCGCCTCTCGCCCGGTGAATGCTGGAGATAGGCACCAGCACCCCGCGACCCCATGAGGGATAAAGCGGATCAGAAAATGGATGGATGGATGGATGGATGGACAAACATGGTGGTAGTAAGATTTTCTAGGGGTTACTGTCCCCAGGACTACGATAAGTTGCCGTAACTGAAAACATTTTTTTATTCTCCAACATAATCTTCTGAAAGATAATGTCAGGCCATTGTTTTTGGAGCCCAAGCTACAGCATAATTGAGTAATTCAGCATGACAATGACTCCAAACTGATCAACAAAAACAACATGTAGGTTTTTGAATGACCTCTGAATTATAGTCTGAGCTTAAACACAATTGAGATTCTGTGGCATGACCATACACAGGTTTTTCGTGTTGACAAACCCTACAATATGGGTGAATTAGAACAATTGCAATAAAGTGGGGGCAAAGTTCCTCCAAAGGGATGTAAAGACACCATGCCAGTAACTACCAATCCTTAATGGCAGCTGGTGTCGCCAACTGTCGCTCAATTAATTATGTTGATGGCGCAATGATTTTTTTCACCCAGGGGCATGTTAGTTTGGATACCTGTTTTTCGTTAATAAATGGAATCATCCATTGGACTGTCTTTTTGTAACTTCTCAGGCTTTCATTAGCTGATAATAAAATATGTTTGATGATATGACAAAAAGCAAAGACAGATGAAATCTGTCCATTTTTACCAAATTTTAACCTGTCCACTGTAGACTTGTATATGTGAATTCTCGAATCCTGGTATTACTTGAATGAGTTAAATTCCAAATGCAGTGGTTCAAATGTTGGACCAATTAGAAGAAATAAAATTGTGGTAGAGCAATGCTGAGGGCACTCCATTGATTTCCTATTGGGGCTTAAATAAACAAGTCCTCAATGTAAATATTTTTTTATTGAGTGTATTTGTGACACTCTATGTCATTTAGGTCTTATAGATCTACAATATGAGAACATGAATGTTGTGGAAAGCAGTTTAAAGACAAATTGAAGTGTGTGTTTTTTTACACTGTAACCTTTCTGTTTCTATATCTATGTCTGTCTCATAATCATGCCAGATTCAAAAAGAAATTCCTACATTGCAATGTTATCACAGAACCAAATGTGAAGCTTTCTGTGTAGAAATGAATGAAGTGCCTAGCCTTTAAACTTTAAATTATCATTCATCTGTATGCATTGGCTCATTCTTTATCAATCCTATGTTTTCATCAAATGTGGTTGTGGTTTGTATTGTCTATTTCTGCAGTGATTATTGATCACAAAATGTTAGAATTTACAGTCAATGACTTAGACTAATAATAAAAAGTTCATTTATTTCAGTAACTTTGTTCACCAAATGAAACACGATATAAATTACACACAGACTGATGTTTCAACCCTGTATTTCTGTTAATCTTGATGTACAGCTAATGTAAACGGGACATTTAGGCTCAGCATGTTGCCTCAGACTAATAAAAAATGCACTATTAATACAAAAATGGGGCCTTAAAAGCATGTTCAACACCCTCTTAAAAGTGTTTTTTTTTTTTCAAAAGGTACTTTTAATCTCATAAATGAGCTTCATGCAAAAGCACATTATCACACTTTTTTTTTAATATGGCTGTATGTATCGAACCATGTTTAGCCAGGATTGATATATCAGTGTAGTCAAACCTCAGTAGATCCTCAGTACCTCCCCACTCTGGATGTTATGTCACAATGTAGGTCAAATTTTGTGGTTGAGGAGTTCATTTGTAATTTCTGTAAGAAACAAATTGACAAAAGAACCACATTATGTTTGTACAGGTGTGATGAAATAGTTTTTTGTGCATAGGTCTGTGTAGGCACTGAAATATGCTGCAAGCTGCTACATTCTACATGTTGTACAGTATTGCCTTTTGTTCTCTGTATAATGTACATATGCCAAAAGGTTCCCCATACATAATATGCTTCAGAATAAACACAGTTTACCAACTATTTTATATCATGGCTCTTCTCATTCACTCCCTTTACCCCAGGGAACCAATTTAAATCATTCTCTTAATGTGACATTCATTGAATGGGAAATGACCTTCATTAAATGACCCACTTCTATAAACAAATACGTGTGTTGTCTTAACCATGCAGTGTGTAATTTATACAATGTTGCACCTCTCCAGAAGATGGCACCACAGCAGCACACAGTCACATTGTAATGTGTAGGAAATCTTGTTAATCTCTTCTTCCTTACATGCACAGACATATACAGCGCCAACAACAGGCAACCACATTCATATTCCTGCTTATGCCAGACCCTCATCCACTCACGTGCATTGACGCACATTGCGACACACACCAATGGCTGTGGCCTTGTAGCTGTAGCTGATCAAATACTACAACAAAGCAGGAATGTTCCTTTTCACCTGTTCAGTTTAACCAAAAGAGGCAGATATAAGATATATATAAGCATATTCTGGAGAGTGTGTAAGAGCAGGTGCGATGTGGCATGTACAGGTCATAGAGTGGGAACTATTTTTTCTGCTTGTGCCACAAGACTACTACACTGTGATCAACATTTCCTTGCAAAGCTGATGTGTGTGCTGATGTTGACACAATTCATACATACACAGAATAAACATACACACACACACACATGCACAAGAATCACTCTCAATAACGAGTGCTGTTATTGAGGCTGTGAGGCATCAAAGGGAGATAACATCTTAGAAGTTTGCTTTCATCTGTAGGTCAACTGGATGGAAATGTAGACAAGAGGATGGACAACCCTGCACACCTCAGGCCACATTCATGAAAAATATTATAACATCCAGCAGTACATGATCAGGAGCTGGTTGAGTATTGAAATACAAATTTAAATGTCTTGATGCACCGACGTACTTCAATATACAGACAGCAGTCAATAACAACATAAAAAATGTTGAAGTGGAGAGAATTAAATTCAAGCAACTGTCCACTGTTGCTACATACTCTTTCAGGAGGAGTGAATACTGCACGTTAAGGAATCAATCCAGTCTGCTTCATTTCTTTAAATAGAAAACCTTTTAATCAATCTGTCTGTATGATTCAATAGATCTGACTTAGTAGTGTCCAGAGATGATATGTGTAGTAAATTAATGCATTAAACTAAATTTATTTGTAAGGAAACTGTTACATAGGCATTTATTTTTTCCCCACAGTATAAATACAGATAGTGCTATAGCACAGCGTATAAAAAAATAGATATTACAAACAGAGAATACTATATGGATTAAAATGTTTTTTTTTTATTATTACTTTATTTTATATATATACATGTGTATATATATATATATATATATATATATATATATATATATAGATATATATATATATATATACATGTGTATATATATATATATATATATATATATATATATATATATATATATATATATATATATATATATATATATATATATATATATAAGAGAATAGGCTCAAGGACTGAACACTGTGGTACTCTGTGAGTGACCCTCAAGTTTGAGGACATGAACAAACTGGAACCTGTCAGACAGATAAGATTTAAACAGCCTAATGCTTTCCCCTTAATCCCTACAGTATGTTCAAGTCTTTCTAGGAAAATATTGTCATCAACTATCAACTGCAGCACTGAGATTGAACAGGACAAGTTCTGACACAAGTCCATTATCTGAGGCCATGAGAATATCTTCAACCTTCACCTCCAGGTGACCTTCATCTGGGCTGTTTCGGTGCTATGATGAACTCTGAAGCCTAACTGAAACTCTTCAAATCGTTCAGTACTTTGTAAATGTTCACATACTTGATTAGCAACTACTTTCTCATAAATTCTAGATACGAAAATAATATCAAATATAGGTCTTGTTGAGGAAAATAAATATTTTAGTTGGGGTTACTGAGAAATGCAGAGTGTTGACTGTCTCTCCCTGTTGCTGGGTAGAATAACACATGAGGTTTTATTGCAGGGGGGGTAGGTCAGAAAAGAAGAGTTTCTTTGTTCGAACAGACCATCTCTCCTCCTGAAAGGTATGGGAGGGAAGTCAGCCTTTTAAAAATGTGTTCAGCATTGTGAAAAAGCAGACAGAATCTTGCATTGCCATGAAACAAGAGGTCAGCTTGTAAAGAATACTACAGAATGGTAATGTAATACTATGTCTCCATTCAGAATTCCTAATGAATTAAATATGCATATTACAATGTTTACCTCTTGATCAATGTTTTCTCATTTTCTGACAAATCTTAAACCGGGGTAAAAATGGGCCTACAGAGTGAAGCAGGATTAGGCCAGTAATAACTATATTAACAGTCTGTAGTTTTTAAGTCATCTTGATAAAGAGAGGGTTTCTTAAGTAAAGGTTTAATAACAGCTGCTTTAAAAGCGTATGGTATATATACATGTACCATACCATAACAATAGATTATTTATTTCTACAGTCAAATTAAATACTTCCATAAATAACTTGATTTGGATTGGGTCTAACATACAAGTTGAAGGTTTAGGTGAAGCAAAAATTTTAGATAACTCAGAAAGCTCTAATGCATCGAAAAACACTGCCTCACTTACTGAGGATGGGGTAATTATGTTTGTGAGGATGTCAATAACCTTTAGTTTTAGTAGAAACAATTTTATTTATGAAGAATCCCATAAAGTCATTACCGCTAAGAGCTAAGGGAATGGATGGATCTACAGACCTATAACTGTTTTAAAGAGAAATCTAGGATTATTTTTATTCTCCTCTAGTAATGATGAAGAATATGTTGCTCTAACTCTGCAATAGGTCTTTTTATATAACAGTAGACTGTTTTTCCAGATTAGGTAGGATTCTTCTAGGTGCGCCATTTTATCTCCAAATTCCTAACATTGTGCTTTAAAGAATGCATCTCTGAAATAAACCAGCGAGCCAGCGTCCTATGAATAATTGCCTTATTTTTCAAGGGGGCTATGTTGTCTAATTAATGCAAGACAAAATGAGGAAGTAACATTGTCAACAAAAGCATCAATTTGTGAAAGGGAAGACATAACCTTGCTGCCTTCTGCTGGGCATTTCTTTGATACTCAAGAAATTAAAAGGGGAACAGACTCTTTAAAGTTTGATACAGCATTATCTCATAAAGATCTACTATAACGAAACCTACTTTTGAGGGTAGATGAACAAGTTAAACTGAAGTCAAAGGTTATTAAAAATGGTCAGATAGGACAGGGTTGTGAGGAAATACTGTTAATTCTTCGCAATCAATGCCAATGTCATAATTCTAGTTAATTGACTCTGAACAGGCAACAACTACAAAGACAGGAGGTAAGTTAAGAGTTTATTGAAGGCAGAATAGCACAGATCAGCAACAAGTCATGTCCAATGATCACTCAGTTTGCAGAAGGTTGGAGCTTGAATCCACGAGGGGGAGAGTGCTCTCATAGACTGGTCTTGACTCTCTCCTTTTGCTGTAAATGTGACAACAGGTGGGTTTAGCATTCCTTTATTGGCTTCCTGTTAAATCCAGAATAGGATTTACAATTATCCTTCTCATGTATAAAGCCCTTAATAATCAAACTCCAGCATATATCAGAGATCAGATTACCCGATATGTTCCTAACAGAGCACTTCGCTCTCAGACTGCAGGTCTACTGGCGGTTCCTAAAAGTAGAATGGGAGGCAGATCCTTTAGTTATCAGGGTCCTGTTCTGTGGACCAACTCCCAGTTTTGGTCTGTGGGGCAGACACCCTGTCTACTTTTAAGACTAGGCTTAAAACTTTTTTCCACAAAGTTTTTTTCCACAAAGCTTATAGTTAGTGGCTTAGTTATTGCTGAGCTATCTCTGTAGTTATGCTGCTATGAGCTTAGGCTGCTGGAGGACATCAAAATCCATTTTTCCATGTTCTCTTACTGTTCCCCAATTTAGCATTTTTTGTTGTCATTTCAGCTTTTAACATTTTGGTCTCTGTTTTTTCTCTTTATAGCAGGTACGACTGTTCTACCGTCTGTTAGCTGTGACACTATCAAGGGAGGCAGAACAACTTCTATAACCATATAATATAACTGTGCTTTTTTTGTCTCTGCTCTGTCTTCTCTAATCCCCAGTCGGTCAAGGCAGATGATCATTCACACTGATCCTGTTCTGCTGGAGGTTTTCCTTTCTGTTAAAAGGGAGTTTTCCTCTCCAATGTCACTTTATGCATGCTCAGTATGCGGGATTGCTGCAAAGCCACTGACATTGCAGACAACTGTCCACTGTGGCTCTACGCCAGGGGTGTATGCTGCTTGTCAAGACCCAATGCAATCTGCTGGGTTTCCTTAGATAGGAAACTGTGTTGTGAATTGGCGCTATATAAATAAAATTGAATTGAATTGAAACCCTGCCTGTCACACCCTACAGGGGGGGAAAGAGGGAACAGACCAAAACAGTCTGTGCCCAGTTCCATGAATATGACACAAGTTCCAAAGTATGAAGGCAATAATGCATCAGTTGATGCAGATTTAGAGAATTTTTTTTTTTATCTAAGACAGTATTAAAGGCTACATTAAGGTTATCAAATTCAGTGTCTACATGAATGTTAAAAACCCGCACTATAATAACCTTGTCAGTGTTTAACACTAAATCCCATAAAACATCTGAGAAATTATCTAAAAAACTGATGGTGGATGATACAAAATAAATAGAAGAGGTTTTGTTGCTTTGCAGTTTGGATGAGGGAAACTATGGGTTAAATGTTCAAAAGAATTGTAGTTGTTAATTGGCCTGGGACTAATTAATAAATCAGACAGAAAGATAGTTGCTACTCGTCCTCCTCGTCCCATAGTTCTAGGAAAGTGAAATTTTAAATAATTAGAGGGAGTTCACTCATTTATACCAACGTAGTCCACTTGCAGCCAAGTTTATGTGAGACAAAATAAATATCAATAACTAACAAAGTCTTTGGAGGGAGAGACCTTATATTTAATGAACCACATTTAATTGTTGTTTTTTTTTTTTTTTTGGTTCAAGTTGAGTCGTATTGATTTTTATGAGATTTTGTGATTTGCTCCTTTTAGATCAGTTTTTAATCTGTTTAGTTTTGGCCATGGGAAAGACAGTGTCTCAATAGGGTAATGGGTAACCCTCGCCTCCAAAGCTACAAAAAACAGTACATGTATTACATGTACCGTTATCACTAAAGGTGGCAGAGGACCAACTGAATATCAGACACATAGAGCCAGAGAGACGAGAAGACTTAGACAGAGATGGAGAAGCTGGCAGAGGGATAGGTGTGTGGAAGTCATAGCAGGGCTAAAGCTAGGTTAGCTTGTTAGAGTAAATATGTTAAAGTTTTTGTCTCAAGAGTCATTGTATTACTGAAATAAATATACAATAAAGAAGACCAACTTTTTCAGGTAAAAGGAGGGAAATACGTGTGCTCAACAATAAAAAGGGGCAAGGTTGAAATTTATGAACTACCTAGGAAGTACCTCAGAGTGCTGGTTTTCAAGATTTTTAGCTGAAGGTGGAACAAAATCATAATTAACATAAATAAAAGAGTTTAAAACATTATCACTCTGTACTAATCTATGTAATGGGGTTTCCTTAGTGAATGAAGTTACTAAAATAAATAAATAAACTTTTCAATAATATTCTAATTTATTGGTAATGACTGTATACTGCTGCATCAGTTCCATCAGACTTTAAAAAGTACAATCTTTGCATGCTGCCTGGAATTTGACAAGGACTGAGATGAAAGGGCTCATTTGTTGCTTTTTGCAGCACATGACGTGGTGCAGGAATCAATTGGTTTTAGCCCAGCAGATCTTATTTTTTGCCCATTCTGTCCATAGCATGTTGAAACTGTTAGTTTGGACATGAAGTAATTCACAGAAACTCCTTAATTATGTTAATGCATTTCGCTTTCATCTCCATAAGGCGTGTGACTTGGCTAGAGATAATCCCTCTCTAATTTAAGACAAAATTAAGGGCTGATTTGATAAGAAGGCCAGTAACAGGAAATTCCAACTATTTTTTTTTTGCCTATTGGGGGCTCTAGTTTGCAAGCATGTTACAGTGGACCATTTGTGGTAAAACACAAAGTGAGTAATAAAAATTATATCATTGCCACTCCTGATCACATGCGCTGCAGATACCTGTGCCACATAAACATGCTGAAAGAATATCATGAACATGATGAAAATCATTTTTTTACTTAGATTTTATTTTCTAGTGAAATGCCGCTGCTTTTAGCTTTGCCTATGACACAGCCTGTTCTTGAGAAGAGTTCTTCGGAGGAGCTGTCCAGGGATGAACTTGACAATGACGGTCAGTGTGAAGCTAGGCTTTAGGAACGACTTAAAAATTCTGAATTGCTAGTTGATCTGGATTCCTGCTTTCTGCAATTGTCTGATAATAAATGACAGGGCATGGCGGATCTTATTGAGTTGCACTGTGGTTTGTTTTCAGACATGCCCTCTCAAACTTATGTTTTACAACATGACACAAATGTTTGTGGCTCCTCCCCTTTAAGCAACAGCGATACAGAGTAAACCCAAATAAAAGGAAACATCTATAAAGTCAAGTTAAATACAGGTTGCTACATGGTACTGCTGAACCAAGCTGCAGTGTATGGAGTTCACCGTGCTTATTAGCTGTCAAGTCAGATTGATCTGATTGCTTTTGCTCTGAATTTAGAAAAGTTAATGTCAAAAACCTGGATTGCCATCTGCTTCCTCGGATGGAGGACATATTTTGTGACAAAGTTTGACCTGTTGAAAGGTTATTGGCAGGTCCTGTTGACAGAGCCGGCCAAGGAAATAACTGTTTTTGTGACTTTGGATGCTTTTCTGCAATATACAGTCATGTCATTTGGCTTACGAAATGCAGCAGCAACTTTTCAGTGTTTGGTAAACAAAGTTTTGTCCTGTGTGAGTTTGAAACCTATTTAGATGACATTGTCATATATTCAGACTCCTGGAAGGAGCACATAGAACAAGTAAAAACTGTGTTTAAAAAACTGACTGACAACAACCTGACTGAACATCGCAAAATGTGTTTGGATGTGCTACAGTGGTTTATTTGGGTAAAATTGTGGATGATGGACAAGTTAAGCCAGTAGGCTTGAAAGTAGAGGCAATTTCATCATTTCAGCCTTTTCTTGGAATGCCAGGTTATTACAGGGGTTTCTGCAATAATTCTTCTGCTGTCCCCTTACTGACTTTGTAAGTCTGAAACTCTCCTTTACCATGTCATTGGACTGTCAGTATGCATTTGAGTACATTAAGGCGCTGGTGAAGAATGTTCCCATCCTAGCAGCACCATCTTATGTGTTGCCCTTTTAACTGCCGGTGGTGCAAGTGACGCAGAAGCTGGTGCCGTTCTTTTGCAGGATGGTCCAGTGGGATAGAACACCCTCTGTGCAACTTCTCAAAGAGGTTTAATAGACACCAAAGGGTATTTTACCATTGAGAAGGAGGCACTTGGACTGACCATGGATCTGGAACACTTTGACCTTTGGCTCCTCTAATGGCCCAATTGTGATTTATACAAAACATAACCCACTCATATTTATTCAGAAAATGCATTAATCCACCCCCAGCGGCTGATATGGTGGGCCCTCTTCCTTCAGTCCTTCCACCAGATTGTAAAACACATCAAAGGTAAAGACAACCTCTTGGCTGAACACATTGTCCCATTCCTTGTATTGAAGCTGTCTGGTGTGAATAAATATACCATAAGGCATTTAGGGGTGGAGATGTGACATGTTCCTGTGTGACATTTCTGAACATGTGCCTGACTAATTGTGTTTTGTCCTTATAGCTAATTGTTATAGAATAATAGTCATCTTTATTGTCATTGCAACATACATCCAATGAAATGTGTTCTCTGCTTTTAACCCATCCCCTTGGGGAGCAGCGGTTTGCCACTGTGCAGCACCCGGGGAGCAATCGGGGGTTAAGGGTCTTGCTAAGGGAGCCATAGTGGCAGTCTGTGGGAGTTGAACCCAGAATCTCCACAACACAAGCACAATGCTCTAACCACTAGGCCACCACTCCTCCCCAATTGGCTGGAAGGGGTTTCAAAGCATCTGTCTGTTGGTGTTGCTCTGAGCCTCACTCATGCTCCTTTAATAGATGCTATATAGATTTTATTTTTGCACCTGAAAGCCATGCTGTTGTGAAACTGCTATTTGGTCTGGGAATTTTTGGGTTGTGTTGGAATTTTCGGTTTTTGGTAGAAGATTGAGGTCTTGAAACGTAGGGTTAGGGGAGTGGCCCGAATCCGATAGTCAACTGTTGGCTGGTTTGTGACGTCTCCCACTCTTTGTTTATTTTGCCAAGACTCCCTGTTCCTTTATTGTGTCCAGACATGGGTGTAATAGAACCTTTTTTTATGTAGTTTGGTCTGGACTTCTTGTGTTGTGTGTCCTGTGAGATGTTTTAAACACCATGACTGTAACAGAAGTCGACTTCAAAATAGTCAGCTACTCTTGGGTGGTTTTAGCTGTGTGTTTTGGGTCATCATCTTGTTGGAAGACCTATGACCTACACTGAGACCAATCATTCTGACTCTAGGCAGCACAATTCTCTCCAGAATACCTTCCTTGATAGTCTTGCAATTTAATTGGACCCTGCACAGATTTGAGACACCCAGTGCAGCAAAGCAGCCTCAGAACATCCCATCCTCCATGTTTCACAGTAGGGACAGTGTTTGTTTCTAGGTGTGCTTTATTTTCATGTCTATGAGCATGGAGGTGATGTGCCTTGCCTAAAAACTCCAGCTTTGTCTCATCTGTCCTAAGGAAATTCTCCCAAAAGCTTTGTGGCTTGTCAATATGCATTGTGGCAATTTCCAGTCTGTTTTTTTTAGGATTTGCTTTCAACGGTCTTGTCTCCCTTGAAGTTCACTTTGGCTCAAACAATGAGAGATGGTGTGATCTTACACTGATGTACCTTGTCCTTGGAGTTCACCTTTAATTTATTTGGATTTTGTTTAATGCTCTTTCTGGACTCTTTCTCTTCCTCCTGTGGTCATGTCCAGGAATGTTGGCTACAGTCCCGTGGACCTTAAACTTCTAAATAATATGTGCAATTATAGTCACAGGAGCATGAAGCTGCTTAAACATGATCTTATAGCCTTTACTTTTAACATTCTTTTTTAACAGTTTCTTTATTACAGGTATGGTTGTGCTTGTATTTATTACTAAACAACAGCCAGCAGCAGTGCAACCAGCAGCAAAGCTACCTGTGTTGCCCCACTTTTCCATCTGTGGGCATAGGTGAACCACCCACTGGGAGACAACCCAGGCATGACATCATATTTAAGAGAGGCTGATGTATTCCACACATCACACCACTCAACTGAAGTACATGTGTTTTGGTCCATGAAAAAACTGACATTTTAATTAATCTATGAATCACCCTCGGAAAGAAGATAAGAAGAGGACATGTTCACCCTTTAGTTTTGCAGGTGGAGGCCAACTGACGTTGTCAGCTATGTGTATATGGTGGGGGCCATACCAACGACATTTCAACTAATTGCGCTAGCCTGCCACCTCAGTCTTTCAGATTAACTATCTATGTGACTTCAGACTAATCCCTCTGCCTGTTTGCAGTAATTTAAAACATTTTAGTTCTGGATTTATGATGACATGAAGAGAGTGCTTTGAAAGCCAGTTCTGTTTTGGGTTGGTATCATTTGCTAAATACTTGGTGAAATTTTCAGTTCAACCAGAAATCAGAAAAAAAAAAAAAATATTAATGGTGTCAGGGATGACAGTCCAGTCCATTTGTTTCAGTGCAACAAAATTAAGAACATCAGTATTTATAGTCTAGCCATCTTCTTGTTCCTTGTCTAAGTCTAAATAGCTACATGCAAAAAACAGGTATTTCAGTCCATCCTTGTGTTTGGTGGGAAGTTGTCAGTGAAGTGGAACATAGGAGATGGAAAATACCAGAGATTGATTAATCCTGGGAAAGGCTTTTATATGCCACAGGACTCAAGTAACAGATCATTGAATTTCAGATTCAGTTGTGAATATCTTTCATAATCTAATTGGGTTGTCTTTGTAATGACATTTAAACTCTTTTTAAACACGTTCTCATCTCTCTGTGGTCTTATCAACTTTAGGCTCTGCTGGGCAGGTGGATGTGTGTCTGCATGTGAATATTTCTGAGGGTTATGTATAAGGATCTGGGGCATGGAAGAGAGTGTAAGTTAATCGCAAGGCTTTTAAAAAGTATCCTACCACTATCACGTTTCCTCCTGTAACTTAATACACCTTTCCATCCCAATGCTTACTGTACTTGATTATGCTGGTGTTTTACGGCTTGCTCAATTATAAAGCAGAACAGTTACGTAACAAACTGTGTAAACATTTTTATTTTTGCCCATATTTAAAATAAGAATGGCTCAGTTACAGCATTACGTACAAACATCTGACTTGGAAACAAAGCCTGTGAAACTGCAGACAATGAACCCCTCTGATTGACATATTGACTTATTCCTGGCCTTAACTTAAACCAAAGCTTTCATGTAACAGATGTGCATACTTAACGCAGCTCTAGATTGTAGTTAATCGATGGTAATTAAAGTATTTCAGTTGTCTTCTGTATTTTTCTCACAAGTGGTGCAGGGATTATTTTCTATAGTTTTTTTAACTAATTTTATTCCTTGCGTGACTCTGAAGATTTAGTTTATCTACCCTGACCAAGGTGCTGAATTGTCTTTTAAAATAATGCAATTACTATTTGTAACAATGACTGAAACGAAAGCAAATAATGTGGTTAGGCAATTGAATCAGAATTAATACATTCATGTGAAAGACTTTTTTTGTATTAGTGTTAGAGTTATGGAGGGGCATTTTTTTTTACAATGTAGTTAGGTTTATTGCGTTTTTACATATTTTATGCATTTTGTGGGTATATTGCCTGGAAGTACAGCAGGAAATGTTGGTAGTTGAAACATTTGATGGTTAAATCCTGTTCATAATACCCCAATATGTGTGGGATAAGGAAAATGATTGAACATCCAGGTCTGGTAAACAATTTAGCCCTGCTTTTGGAACTAAATTTTGGCCACAATTCTGAAAGGTAAGTTTGGCAAACAAATAAATAAAAACAATATTTGTGTCAGTAACTTTAGATGGATCTAGACTTATCGAGGTGGAGGAAGGAGAAATAAAAGGTGATTTATTAACAGAGCAAAAAACAGGCAGAAAACCAAGAATGGAACCAAGCCAAAAAGCAAGAAGGCAGTGTCCAAAAAACTCAAACAGTCCACAACCAACAACCTAAAATAAACTGGTCAAGAGTTATACAGGTCTAATAACAAAAAGAGCAGAACAGGGTAAATAATCCAGGCAAAAACAGACAAAATCAGGTTGGGTACAGGCAGAAAACTGGCAGGATCAAACTTACCCCGGGCAGGAAAATACACAATGATCTGGCAGAGTGCAAGGGACAGAGGCAGGTATAAGTAGGGGAGTGAGCAAGTGAACAGAATGAAACTAATTACCAGAGTAGGTGGAGCTGATCAGGGGAAGGGAAGTGTCAGGAGTTGTTACTGAACTGACTGAATAACTGGCATGTGAACACAGGTAAAAGTAAAACAGTTCAAGAACCAATCTGGAACACAAAATAAATTACAAGACCCAACCTAAGATGGAACTCAAACTAAGACTGAAACAGGACACAAGCTAAAATAGAAAAACAAGAACCCAACACAGAAACTAAACTAAGGCAGGAATACAAACTATGACAGTTATAACCATAAAAACACACTCGACAATGACATTAGCAATGCCATGGAACCGAATGCTAGCAATAAGCTATCTCTGTTAGCTCTTTTATTGTTTAAAACCCATGCACAACGCCTTACACAACATTTTCCAATGATGATGTAACCTTTACCTTTTTCTCTCTGTCCAACTTGTCGGTGCCTCGTTTGAATTCAGTCACAGGGAATGCGACCGATCCGCGTCGTCTCGGCTCAGCAACTTAGCTACGATCTGGGTGATAATTATTGAGATTCAGTTAGGTCCTCCGTTCCGCAGAGGATTTCCTCCCCCCTCTTGTCACTCCATTGAAGCAGGCAGATGAGTTTCACAGAACGGCTGTTCTGTGCGCTTTATGGGCTTTTGGGGCCTTGAGGCCTGCATAGTGCTAGCTGTTCTCAAGCCAGCCTCTCTCCTCCTTTGACCCAGGCAGGAAGAAAAAGTAGCTTTGTCCTGGAGTGCTCCAGGAAGGAGCGGTCTGCAAGAAGTGTGGTAAGAAGTGAGGTCTGGTCAGAAGTGCTCTGACCTTTTGTCTGTGGGGGTGGTTTACAGTAGCACCCCGCTGAGAGGGAGGCCATGCCATCTGAAACTGAAGACAGTTCCTTCCATTTTTTTGTGTCTTGGAGAGCTAACTTAATAACATTAATTATGCAATTCTATATTTACCTTGGAATTTTGCCTTAATTTGTGGAGATCACATCAGTCTCAAATAAGCAGTTTTTCCAGTTACTGTCAGGGTTCAGTTTGGATTTGGGTTTTTATTTACTATTTTTCAGTTCTTCCTCCTGTCTGGGCTTAGTTAGGTTCTGGCTTTTGCTTTGGTTAGTTCAGTTTCCTCCTACCACTCCCACTCAGCCTTCCCTTCCACTGCAGTTAGTCACACCTGCCAGCCACTAATTAGCCAGACTCACTTCACCTGCCAGCCTCCCTACTTAAGCCTCACTCTGCTGTCACTCCTTTGCCGGTCCGTCATCGTTCTACACCCTCTCCATGCCAGTCCTCGTTTTTTGCCTTGGAAGATTTGTTTGCTTTCTCGTTTATGGTCAGTCCTGCCAGTCTCTCTGAAAGACTTTGTACTATGCTGCTTGTTCCTGGAGAAGCTCTGCTTTTTGTCCTGGTGTCTCCTAAGAACTGCTAATCTGACTAGCCACTCTGGGAAAGCTCTGCTCTGTACCCTGGTGTCTCCTGAGAACTGCTAACCTGACTAGCCGCCCTGGAGAAGCTCTGCTCTGTGCCCTGGTGTCTCCAGAGAACTGCTAACCTGACTAGCCGCCCTGGAGAAGTTCTGCTCTGTGGTCTGGTGTTGCTACGAGGCCTGCTAGCCGTGCAGTACTGAGCTTTCCTAGCCACCTAGTGATTGGGGACTATCTCTCTCTGGACCATCAGCTCCTGCCATCATCTACATCCCTGTTCCCGTGCAGTCTTGTCTCTCTGGTCTACCATCCATACCCCTTCAACCGTTCAATAAAGACTTTGCATTTAAGTTCCGTGTGGTGGTTCTGGGTTCATCCATAGACAAATTGTGACAGTTACAAGTTAGGAAATCAGTTTCATATTGTTAAGACAGTGATTACTGGCAATATAAGAACAATTTTATGCTGGGAGCTGATGAGAACCTGTATCTTTTGTTTAGCTTAAAATGTTTAGCTCAAAGGACCCACTACTGGATCTTTTTGACTGAAAACCACCAAGAGGAGTTGAGGACTACTTCTGACCTCATAATATTGCTTGCCTGGCTTTGGGCATTGTTTGTTGTTTTTTTTAGATTTATGAAAATAACAGTTGGCGATGACAAATACAACACAAAAAACAGATGTGGTTTCAAAAGACTAATGGACTTTCAAAGACCAAAGTAAGCCTATAAACAACCGTATGTTAAGACATCTAAATATGTAAATTCTAAGGAGCTTTCTAACATGTTCACCACTAATAAGATAGTGTAATGGAATATTAGGTCAGATAAAACAGGAAGAAGAAAGGAAAATAACAATTGAGACTCAATTACATCTGTGGAGATGAAAGGTAAGCAGTAATGGATTTGCAACAATAACATGATTGAAAAACATTAATCTTTCATTGCTTTCATCTGAAGTGTCAAAGGAAATGTTTCAACATGCATCTTGCTTTTAACCAATGCTGCTAGGCTAACTTTGCAACCAATATCATGTTTAAATTTTTTTGAATGAATAACTGAATAATAATGCTTAACTGTTAAACATAAGTTGAATATTGACAAAAGAAAGTAACAGTCTTTTTTCTATCTTTTTGAAGATGTGATTTAAAAAAGTCTCAGTTATGTTTCCTTATAACAAGGAATTAAATTAAATTAAGCTTTTGGAACGTTCTACCTTGCACAACACTATTCAATGGGTGTACATAACTTGGATTTGCAAGACTGGTGAAACGTCACAAAACCTTTTCATTTTAAAGCATGTCAAGGACTAACTTCTACTGAAATAAATCACTTGTTATTTGAACAAGACCACTGGGGCATGCTTGACAAAGTTGGGTACAGGTACACATAAGGCAGGCCAGCAGGCTCCAACAACGAGAATAATTTTATGTGGGGTAAAAGTGAGCTGTGAAAAAAAGAATAGCATGGTGAGGGATCACAGAAGTGTCGATGTGACTTTTTGTATGCTGTAGAGTTGCATATAAAAAAGTATTTATAAATAGAAAATGTGTCATTTCTTGGAATCAAGATTATTCAAAGATATTGATAGACTTATGTTCATGTGTGGGTAGTTTATCAATTAATTGTAGCGAGGGATGGAAATAATTAGAAACAGTTATTTTTCAACCTTCTGAATGTGACACTGCCTAAATTTCAAGTTTTTTTAACACCTCACCTTCAGAACTACAAATAAAAAAAATAATAATAATATTCCTTAAGAATAAAATATATCTTAAAGTTATTTGTTGAATGAATGGAGCAAGGTAAACCATGAATGGACTTTAAATTTGTTCCCAAAGCAGATAAGTAATTTTAAAGCACTTCTTGACAACAACTACAACCTCGCCTTTACTCTCTTAAATACGCAGGTCTGATGTTATTTGGCTTGACTGACCATACCATACAAAACCAATTTTATTTATAAAACACTTTAAACATCAACAGGACCAAAGTGCTACACACAATCATAAAATACAAATGATCAATCATAAAACAATAAGCAAAATGGTATATAAAATTAGTAATAAAATTAAGGAAAGTCAACATCAGATTGTGTTAAAAGCCAAGGAAAAGAGATGGGTCTTAAGAAGAGATTTAAAATCAGAAAGAGAAGTGTCATGTTTTGCTTTAAGTATTTGGCCCCCATGCAGAACCCACTCGGTAAAGAGGAAGCAATTTTAAGATGTTTATTTAACAGATAGAGATGATAATAAGGGAACGAGAGGATTTGTCTCGATGTGAAGGAAACAAGGAGAGAAGCACGAGCAGGATGCGCTTAATCTAGGAGGGAAGAGGAAATGATTAGACTGGATTAAGGAACTGAGCTATATGTCGGAGGGAAGTAAGCTTACCACTGAGCACGGGAACCAGGCCAGGGGAGCGTAGCAGAGAAACGGACTCAGCACTTGCCTGACGAAAATGGAAGCTGGTGACTGAGTGACCAATAGGCAAGGGGTAAAGCAGGGTCCGAGCAGCGCCGGCAGGTCCGGGGATCCGAAGACAGCAGGAGGAACCAGGGAGATCAGGGGAGGCTTTTCAGCCCAGCTTGGTAATACCAAGGGAGCATGGGGGGTGTCAGGTAACGTCGGAGCACGAGAGCACACTGGAGAGGGATCCAGCACAGAGAGAGCACAGACGCTTGTCTTGAGACGCCAGAACATGAGAGCACACTGGAGAGGGATCCAGCATGATAGGCAACCTGGGAGACACAGAAGACAAGGTTCAGCACGGGAGTCAGGTAAGCTGTCGTGAGACAGAGGCCATTAGGTGTAGCACAATGGTTAGCACTCTGGTGTCCTCCTGCTGTCCAGGCGCAGTTCTTATAGTGCGGCCGAACGCTGCTGAATAAGCCACAGGTGTGCGCGCCCGCCCACCTGTCAACTGCAGTCACCTTCGGAAATAGCAGAAAAGGCAGAACCGGCAGAAACTGCATAGCTCTGCCTGCTGAGTCCTGACAAGAAGAGGCCTGTCTAATGCTCGAGGGAAGGTCATTCCACAGCTTGGGAGCTGCTACTCAAAAAGCACGGTCCCCTCTTTGCTTATGCTTCGTCTTCGGCACCCTCAGTAACAACTGGTCAACTGATCTAAGGGAACGGGAGTGTGTGTAGGGATGTAGCAGCTCAGACAGGTAAGGTGGGGCAAGGCCATCTAGAGCAAATACAATTATTTTAAAATGAATCCTAAAATGTAACAGCAGCCAATGTAGCGAGGCTAAAAAAGGGAAAATATGCTAAAACTTTCTTGTACCTGTTAAGAGACGTGCAGCAGCATCTTGTACCCTCTGAAGCTGGGAAACTCACTGACTGACAGCACAGTTCTTGTTCAATACTACATTTAGTCCTCAGAAATACAAATTGTCTGATAGTTGTGAACACAGAAAAATCTGGCTGAGCTCCATCAGTAAAAAACGTGAAGAAGAAAGTTTTCTCTTCATCCCCAAAAACTTCTCTGTTGAAAACGTTTTCAAACGGGATTGTTAAACAACTGGATCTTGGATGTAAGGGAAGGAGTGACACAATTCTGAATGAAGAGAACACTTCAAAGCTTACGCTGCAGCTGCAAGTAATAGCTTGACCATGTGTGTTTGAATGGGTACATATGGTTGTGTTAATACAAAGTTGGCTATCATCATGTTAGGTTGGTGGGAGCAACATGCCGACACATGTCAATGCACATCAGAGCGACAATCCTGATCAAAATCTGAGTAAAAATTAAGTTTACCTGAATTATGCCAAACTATCAGAATGCTGTCCAAGCAGTTGATTGCTACTGTGATGAAATACAGGAAATTTGGGCTCAGTACAGAGCCCGTTCAAATTATTCCATAAAATGCTGGTTTGTTAGGTCTTTAAGTCACAGCTAAATAAATCTTCACTTCCTGGACTCAAATTCAAGCCACATAATTTGCTATCACTACTTTTGTTCTGAATGGACATTTTGTTATCCATTGATGATCGAGTTTGACATTCAAAACATCATATCAGCGCTCTTTGGTAACTCTCAACTGGTGTTCTTTTTGCTATTTTTTCTTTCTTTTTTAGACATTTATTTCATTTTTGATCATGGATAACAATACAACTATTGTGAAATACAAACCTGAACACAGGTGAAGATCAGTAGAAAAAAAGATGTATGCACTGTAATTATTTCAGGAACAAACTGATACTTCTCTGTTATGCAATGTGACTTTCAGCATCATCTTATCTGTTATGTTATAAGATGTTTCTATCAAAGTGATGACTACTCCAACAGTCATTGGTCTGTCTATCTGTCTGACAGTCCTTCTGTGTCTTGTTCTTTCACCTTGCCACTATCTGCCAGGTTTTTCTATCAGACTATAGAAGGCTTTATCTGTGTAAAGTACATCACAGTGAAGTAACATCTCCCAAGACAGCCAGGAAGCTGATAGGCATCACTCTACAAACAGGCGGTTTCTCCTAGGACTTTGCACAGAGATAATGTGCTCCCCTTTTCTTATTTTTTTTCTTTCTGTCTGTCCTCTGTCTTTGACTCTGTCTCTCTTTGTTTCCCTACCCCCTCTTTCTGCTGCCTGTCTTTCCCTTTATGTATGTATCTCTCTCATTCTCTCTGCCTGCCTCCCTATTTCTATCTGTCCCTGTCAGGATGATCTCATGGGGATAGAGGTGTGCTACCTCTCCCAGTTGGAGATCCTGCAGATATTAGCCTTCCGTGTTCTCTCTAACCCTGAATGGAATTAGAAACACTACTCCCTATGTGAGAAAGACATCAGAGCTGTACCCATGTACAGATAAATTATGGTGCAAGTGTTATTGTGTTTGGTGCCAGTTGTCCTGCGGTGTAAGTGTGTCCAGTGCGTCACCTGGCGGTCTCCAGCCCAGGTTCCCAGTGGTGCTCACCATATGGTAACTATTGCGTACAAACCACAGATAAAGCAATATGCCACCACCGATCCTTTTATGTCACAGTCATTTGTTGCCTTCATTATAAAAAAGAAAAATAAACTGCCTGTTCCAAAATAAACCAAAAACAAACACAAAAAACTGAGGAATGTGTTGCCATCTAACATACTGTATTTTAGATGGCAACATGTTACCAACTTTGAACCAACTCCTACATTCTCACTACGCTATTGAAAGACAAACTTCAAGTTAAAAATGGTAATTGGCTTTGTTTAAAAATGGCTTTTTTTTTTTTTTTTTTTTTTTTTTTTTTTAAAAAAAGCATATTCCCGCCCCCAGACAAATTTGAAAAATTCCATCAAAGAAGGCGGGTATATGTGGGAAAGGAAGGGGGCCATGTTCAGGATGAGGGGAAAGTAGTAGCAAGCTTGATTTGTGTTATTGAATCATGGAGAGTGAGCAGAGTTACGCTGGTGGCTACACCAAAGTTCAGACTTTTGAGGTGGAGGATTTTCACCCCCCTCATCACCGGAAGTTGAGTAAGGCTTTGCAAAGCTGAGTGGTCCAGAGCCTTATCACTTTGAGCTGCTGCCTCAGGGGCTGACTCAGCAGTGCCCAAAGCCGGTGCTGCTGAGGCAATGTGCAGGTGGGCACAACGAGGTAGCAGCTGTTTGCCTGTGAGAAAGCTCTATGGCAAGACGAATAACATTTAACCGCTAGACTGGATATTAATTACTGATATCTGCAACATAATTTTGCCTAGTCAAACTCTTATTCAAAATATCTGTGATTAGATTTTAACAAGTTAAAACTGTAATGACAGATATCAGTAAGTGCAGTTTTGTCTAGTAAGATTCAAACTATTTTGCCATCCATGTTTCATTTGCCATCATAGATACCTGTAATTTAGTTTTGACTAGTCAGAATGAGATTAGCTATAGTTTAAATCAAAATTCATATTAGTCACAGTGACATTATGACTTGTTAAATTGACGTTACAGAAATAAATAATGGTAATTCCTGATAGTTAAACTTACTGATTAAATGCTGCAGATCTACTGACGTCAGTTTCTCCAAATAACGTCACAAAAACTTTTAAACCAATAGCAATACGGGTTCTAGATTCAATACAAGACCACCATTTAACCTGAGGAGTGTTCCACACTGACAGTTTTAGACACAAAAGCAAAATTTTACTTAATATGTATTAATTTGTTAAAACAATGGCCAGGATATGTAGACAGTATTATAAGACAACCATGTTAACAGTTTATTGCCAAAAAGTTTATTTGGTTGCCCTTTAAGTTACCAGTTAGAGTCTTAAGGAGGAACAATTAATTCAAGAATTGAGTGTCCTAAAACGTATTGATTTTTTATTTAGCAAATCATTATTTTAAATGTTATTTGCTCAAATAATGTTTTATCTAACTCAGAGATGCATTGTGAATGGGTTTAATACATCCTTAATGTTGTTCTGAAATAGTAAAGCTAATCTGACCATATTTCAAATTCTTGTAGATCAACTTTGGTACTTAATTTAAATATCCTCACTAAATTCTGAAATTTAATGAATCATTCTTATTGTGATGGCTTTTAACCTTTTTTATGACATTTTGTTCTTTAGTGTGTACATAGCTCCTTAGTTTCATTAATCCTGATTTTATTTAGTAGTTTCAATTAAGTTTCACTATTCTGGTAAATAATAATTGTTGACTGAAATATGTTGTTAATTAAGGTAAACAATATTATTAGTGGTGTTTTCTGGATACGTATTTATCTATGTTCATAAATTCTAATACTTGAAGAAAACGTGTCACTCATTTGTTCCACATGTGTGCAGATTTTGCTGTCAGCTGAAATGTGCTATACAAATAAATCTCCCTTGCCTTGCCTAATGCTCAAATTGCTTTTTTACCTATTGTCCAAATATCAGCCAAATTGGGCTGATAATCATTGGACAATACCTATCAGATCGAGAAGTATTCGATTAAACATTAAATAACTTAAAAGCAAGTAATTGCATAACAACTTGTAACTTGTAAGCTAACTTCATAAAAGGGATTTCTTCACTATTGGTTCTTCTGGACCCTTGAATGTACCTAGCAATCCAGTAAGGGCATATTAGATGAAGTTTGAGAACTCTTGCCTTATAAGAACAACATAAATAAAAGTAATATGGCAATAAGGCACTTTGTTCTGAGTTCATAATAAAGTCAATATCAGGGAGATTTTAGCATGCAAATTTCTAAAAGGACTCAATGTATTCTGATTTTAACTCCAATCACTAATCTTTATAATTTAGGGTTAAAGATTGCTGGCCCATGTCTGCCCTTTGGAAATGCTCCACTTCAGCTCACTTCAACTAATTTATGTTCGGCACATTAACTGAATGGTAGCCCAGAAATCATGTTTAATTTTTTTCAGTAAGATTGTTTCTGAAGCTCCATTAGAACTGTTTATTGTCCCTGTCATAGCCCACAGTCAAATCGCTGAGCTATTTTTTTTTTATTTTACTTTAAAAGATGATTTTGGAAAATGTTACTGTGCTGAAAGACAACAATCCCCTCATGAATGTTTCTTTTTATCAGTTTGGCCTCATACTCAGCTGAAACAATAATGACAAGTTTTGAATGAGACTGCTCAAAACTATTATGCTTTGTGTCTGTCTACCCTAGCTCAGCAAGAATAAGTTTATTTCTGCATGTAATGTAATAATCAATTATTCTTGTGCCAGAACTAATGGCCAAAACCAATTCAGTGGGAGCTCACTGTTGAATTGAAAGACCAAAGAAAGTATAAAAGAACCATTATTTTTTTGAAGGAGGATTTAGCCCCAGGGTTTGAGGTAGAGTTCAGTCTTTTTTTTTCTTCAGGTTCATCTCAGGAAGCAACTATTCCAGTTTTATTAAAGAGCCTAAATTAGCCTGTGCGGTTACAGCAACCTGAATTTCATTGCCAAGAGGCATTTGCCTGTGTGTGAATGTCTATATGTGTAAGTGGATGGCTGGCATGTGTGCATAAATGACATAATTGTGTCTTTGCTTGCTAATGTGAGAAAGCCCTTAGAGGTGTGTGTGTGTGTGTGTGTGTGTGTGTGTGTGTGCGTGTGCGTGTGCGTGCATGCACATATGTGTGTGCATGCTGAAAAAGACGGTTGGAAGCAGAGATATATGAAGAAAACAGGGTGAGAAGATCTCCTTAAATGTGCAGAGCTCTGCAGAAAACAACTTTGGCATTTGTGTAAGAGAGCTGCAAATAAGCACCTGATAAGTAGGTCTTTTTTGTCATTGCAAACTCTGCATATATTCCTCCATGTTAAGCACTATTTTCCAATGATATTTTCTTTTTTGCATTTGAAAAGTGCAATCTGCTCCAAATGTGGTTTGTATTGTCACATCACACATTATTAAATCAGGTCTGTTATCCTTCTGTCTTTTTCAAAGTACTTTGCTAACTTGGGGAAACCTGACTTTTGTACAACTTCTTTGTATGGCCGGCACTTGCATAGTGCTTTATCAAGCCCTGAGGTCCCCAAAGTGCTAAACACGACTACAATCAGTCATTCACCCATTCAGACGCTGATGGTTGTAAGCTACATTCTTGCTACATTCTAGCCACATACTGACAGAAGGTGGGATGCCATGCAATCAGCATCACGGGGATTCTGACCAGGTGAAGTGTCTTGTCCAAGGACACAACGTTGGGGTGGGGATTCAAACCAGCTGACGTTGGAGCGGGTATTCAAACCGGCAACCCACTGTTTGCAGGATGTACTCCAAGCTTCTGTGGCATCATCTGCCCAACAGTCTAATTGCAACCACTGATTTATGGGCTAGCGTTAACTTTTTAAGGTTGGGGCCTAAGGAAAGGCCAAGAGTGGGCTGCAAAATATTTGTTGAGTCATTCCAATGACTTGATTACAAAAATGTAATGAAGTCTGTGGCAAAATCTTTTACTGGATACTTGTATTTCATTAAAAAAAGTACACCGATAATGTTTATTAGTTACATGTTTTACAGTAAATAGATACTGTGAATCTTAACCAAAGTAGTCTGATGAGCTTTTGAGGGAAAATTTGTAGGTTACGTGTAATATGCAAGACTGCTCTGTGATGATTCTTTGTCACATCTACATTATTTTTGGAGGTTGCTTTGTTTTGTTAAAGTGTGATCAAGAGGTACTATGCTTTGATTCATTAACTGTATTTAACACTTTTTTAGAATCCTATATTAGCCTAAGACTGCTTATATTTGGCAATGAAACATGCCCATTCTTTAGTTACTGCTTTTGAATGTCCTCTTGTCCCCTTAACCTCTTGCATGAGCAACATGCTTCTTCACCAAGCATGGACACAGTTCCAATTTTATCCATTGTTAATTTTTGCTTTTGTGGCAATAAATTATAAAAAGAGATTTGCAAGTTTTCATTTACATCTGTTACTGTGGCTGTGCTGCAGAGAAACTACAAAATCATACATGTCGTGCATCGCCATTTATATGGGGTATTTTAGCTCAAATGGGATAAGAAACATTTACGTAACTGTCCTAAATTGTCTATTTACTAGATGAAACAATATGCAGCATGACCCCAAACATTAGTTGGGAACAATGCTGCTGCTTGTTTATAATTTAAACCTGTGTCTCCTTTAACTCTCCTGCTTACATTTGCTAACCTGTAAGCAGTGCTTTGCCTTTGCATGTAGCAAGGCTTTTTTTTTTTTTTTTTGCAAATGGGCTGAACCTAATGGTACATGCACTTCCCAAACTGAGACAAGTAAACCAAATGGTTTGAGAATTTTTTTCACAAATTGATCCATCCTTATGTCCTACAATTGCATTAACTTGCAATTATAGACCAAGCAGTGCATACGTATCTTCATATCAGCTGACATCTCGTTATTGCTTCCTCTGCATTAATCTTCCTCCTATTCTGCTTACAATATGACATTGTATAGAATCCATCTTTCTCTGTGGCATTGACAGTGCTCTCTCCAAATATAAAAAAAATAAAATAATTCATTATAAAACAGCTTTATGTGTGTTCATCTCAGGTTGTCCTTTGAAGCTAAAGTGCTTTAATGCTCAGAGAGAACCAGGTCAATCCCCACCACTTCTCATTATCTTGTCCTGTAAACAGCAGACATCCATAGACAGGGAAGATTTACTGTAACTTTGATGGCAAAGTGCATCAAGCTGCTCGACTTTAATCTGCTGGTGCTTGTATGATTTATTAAGTGTTTCTTCAATGGTTACATCCTTCTGGGCATACATTAAATGCACTTATAGAGCGAAGAAACATGCCTTTCCTTCAATGTATCTTGTCTGTGTGAGCATGAGCAATATTTGTCCACGGTGTATGACTAAATTAATAGACCGGCCATTAGAAGTCTCAAATATTTTGTATTTCCTCAAGAAAACAAAATCAAAATCATCCCTGCATTTTAAAGAACTCCTGAAATTAGAAAAAAAAAAAGATAAATAAATGCAATTAAACACAGTGCAAATAACGGAAGTAGGTTGTATTACTGATGCATGGCTTCCCCTCAAAGGAAATGGTACATTTGGTTCCTTTCACATTATTTTTTTTTAAATTGTACTAGATACTTTCCCAGGAACATTTTGTAAACCATTCCTCAGTTGAATAACTTGTGTGCTGGAGAATTGCTTCCTTTTTTAAAGATCTATGTCCTCATCTGACATATATCCCCTCTTGTACAGGGATTCATATGACTCAAAATACATGAAACACAACCCAAGCTCTGTGTAAAACAGCTTTTTTAATTTTCTTGTTTTCATATAGTTCTAAACCATACCCAAGCTGCTATATTTTAGAAAAACATTGTGGCTGTTTTGCTGGTGCTTTGAAATCTAGTGCTATGGTATCTTTTTTTAACTGAATCCAGACCTCCTTACAGTGTGCCTCTGGGCTGCATGTTGCTGTTAGAAGGTTACCAGATTTTATTTTATCTTTTTGGGATTAAGCGGGTCAGAAAATGGATGGATGGATGGATGTCTGAATTTGGCTTAATTTCTTCCCTAGCCCATTACATCCTAATTCACATGAAGTTCACTTCTCTTTTAAAATGTCTGGTCAGGAAGTAAGAGGCCCTTGATGGCTTGATTTGTTAACTTTATATAATGTCTACCACCCTCTAATAATAATTGATATGTTTTCTGTTGTGATCTGGAAGCAGCTTTCATTCTTTATTTTCATCCTGCAAGAAATAATTATAATATGTTCCTTACATAAAGTTGCAAACTCATTTATATTCATCAGGGGTGAATAGTAACTAGTTATATTTACTTTGTGAGTTACTTTTTTCAACAAAATTAACTTTTAGGAGTAGTTTTACTGCCCTGTACTTGAGTGACTTTATTAAGAAGTATTGCTACTCTTGATTAAAATCATTGGCTAATATACTTACTGTGAGTAACTTCATTGAATAAAAAGCAAACCTATTTTAACCAAAAATGCATCAGAGACACACATCTACAGTTTATGTTAAAGTGAGACCTCCTGTTTGTGCACAAGCTTTGTTGTTTTATTTTATTTTCTATCTGATGAGCGCATTGAGCTTTTTGAACATACAGTAAATGTTAAATATTGTCCTTGAAATTACTTTACATTGTTCTAACATGCTGTATATACAACAACTGCAGTCAGTATTAGTTTTGTAAGTTTTAAGTAGGAACATTTTTTTTTAGAAAAATGCTTTACTTTTTTCTACATTTTTATCTTAGTCTTTAAAATACAAAACCTTGTACATAACTTTATATTTTTGTCTGCCCAATTACATCATTATAAATATATTTTATATTTTTATGATTAGTTACTTAGTACTTGAGTAACCTTCTAACTTTTTTACTCCTACTTGAGAAATTTCTTGGTTGGCTACTTTTTACTTTAACTTGAGTAAAAATATGTTGTAGAAGTGCTACTCTTAATTAAGTACAACTTTTGGCTACTCAATCCACCTCTGATATCCATACCAGTGCCATTCATGTTCAAAATGTGTACTGGAAATTTGTGTTTTCTCTTGCATTTGTACATTTGCAACATTTTACCTCTTTGTCAAGGTAAAAAAAATAAAAATCACCTGGTTTCTGTTTGCCACTAACCTATATGGTGTCAGCGATTATGCTTACATATACTTGCACTCACAGTACACTTTATACACCTATATTTAACTAACCAAAATAGAAAATCAGCCACAGCCAATAGTTATTAATGTCATTAATGTGTGGTAAAGACAGTTAGTCAAAGTTAAGAGCAAGCATCAGAATGGGTAAGTAAGGGGATGTAAATGGTTCTTAACATTGTTGTTGGTGCTAGACTATCTTATCTTGGCATTTCATAAGATGCTGCCAATTTTCCATGCACAACTATGCCCACAATGCCTCCTCTCGCCAACCTCAACAACACAGTGGATATCTTCTGGTTCCTAGGAACCACTCTTTCATGGGACCCAAGCTGGTCATGCAATAGGCTGTCATAGACACTGTTTGTCTGAGGGCCCAGAAGAGAGTAATAATAATAATAATAATAATAATAATAATAATAATAATAATAATAATAACAATAATAATAATAATGTCAGGGTGCAGTCCTGCCTGCTGCACCCTGAACCTTCCAGAACCTTCCATCTTCCACCCAGCTCTGTCTCCACTCCACTAATCATCCTCACCTGTTCAGCCTTCAATCAGCCCGGACTCTTTCCACCTGCCAGCTCCTCTATAAAAGCCTCCTCACTCAGCTCCTCACTGCCGGTCCGTCTTCAGTTTTTTTTGTTGCACCTCAGCCGGAGATCTTCCCATGTTCAGCTGAGTGTGAACTTCCCCGAGTCTGGCTACCTGAGATTCTCCCACGTCAGGTTGTCAGAGTTCCCCACGTCTGCCTGCACCTCCAACGGTTCTCTCTGCTGCACTTCTGGTTTTTCTGCAGTCCTCCGCGCTCCAAGAACTCTCTCTCTGCTGCTGAATTTTTGGCGCTGCACCAGCAGCTCTCCAGTGTCCTCCAGTGTTCCTCATCTGTTTTCATCACCTCTGGTACGGACTCTGGTTCACCACCCTCCACCATCCATCCTTCCTTCAATAAACTCTCTTAAAACCTAGCTCCGTGTGTGGTGTGAGTTCGGGTTCATCAGGACAAATTCTGACAAATAATAAATTTTATTTCAAGCGCCTTTCAAAACACTCAAGGACACTGTACAGGTAAAAACAATAAATGGTAAAAACAACATAATCATAGTTAAAAGAAACAACACAAACTACAAACAGGAAAGTAATAGAAAATCATAATGAAAAGGCAATCTTGAACATGTGGGTTTTGAGTTTTGATTTGAACAAGGGTAAAGACTCGGTATTGTACATGTCAGGGGGGAGTGAATTCCAGAGTGTGGGTGCAGACCGAGAAAGCTCTGCTTCTCATGGTGCTAAGACGGGCTGAAGGAACAACTAAGTGAGTGGTAGAAGAAGATCTAAGCATGCGAGAGGGAGGAGAAATTTGAAGTAAATCAGAGAGATATGGAGGGGAGAGATTGTGAATAACTTTAAAAGTAAGTAGGAGGAATGTGAACTGAATTCTGAACTTGACAAGTAGCCAGTGGAGCTGCTGCAGGACTGGGGTGATGTGATGGAAAGAGGGGGTTCTAGAAATGATGCGAGCTGCTGAGTTTTGTACTGCCTGAAGCTTGTGAATGGATTTTTGGGGAAGACCGAAAAGAAGAGAATTGCAGTAATCAATGCGGAATATGACAAAACTATGAACTAGGGTGCAGGTGGAACCAGGGGACAGAGAGGGGCTTCCCCTGGCAAACAAATGGAACGACCCGCTGATGAAGTTTGACAGCCATCAGCTGGAGCTCATCTGTATGATTTCAGCTACAGGTCCAGAGGAAACTGGTAACTCAAAAGAAGATTAACCGTGAGCTGTAGGTCCAGGTCCTGTTTCTCTGGATCCAAGGTTTGGTCACATACAGTACATCCAGCAGACAAAAAGTAGTCAGGTCAAAACCATTAAATCAGACACTGTAGTAAGAACAAGCTGGGGCAGGCAAAGAGCAGGGGTCCAGAAGGCAGATAATTATGGTTGTGATCTCTGTGGCTTGACTTGACTTCAAACAAGATGTTTTTTTTTTTCTACGAAGCTTCATACAATCAGGCAATAGTGCTGAGGCTTGAATGAGCTTATATTCTTGAGAGCTCAGGTGGAGATAGTTAGACAGGAACAGGTGAGCATGATTAATTGATTGGTGAGGAGTGCAGTGATTGGGAAAGAAAACAGTCCAAAACATGAATCATGGCAGCCATTTGAAAATAAGAATGGCAGACATCTAAGAACTGTCAACATCTTAAATAGAGAAAATAATGTAGCTATAGGTAATTAAATTACTTAAAACTTTACCATCCTGTCAATTAACTATCAGTCAATTGGCTCTTGAAATGTTTAACATTATGCAATTATGCTGCTTAGTTCATATAACACAAGTATTTGGGTGGCTACAAATGATAGTGCTATTGACAAGTGCACTGTATGATGCTGGTCAGATGAGTAGATATCATGCTGTTTTTCTTTGGGGTAATCCCTGTAGACTCATGTTGACCTTCTTTTAGAATACACCCACTCAGACCATCTACTAAAATCAAGTTGTATTTGTTTCTTACCGAAGCTTCTTTCAGAATAAATAAGAGTGTTTTTACTGATAGGAGCATCATACCTTTTTTATTTTTAAGAAAGATAAGACTAAATACATGTGGCCTTCAAATGTAATGCACCAATACAAATTTATATTTTTTTGCATATGATATAAAATCAGCTAAAAGTTATAAAGCAGTAGTGGGTTTTATTAGTTTTTTTATTTAAGTAAAACTAATATTGCAATATTTGTTTCTTCAGATGTGATACAGAAAAGAAACAATCCCTGTAGCTATATAAAAAGTCCATTGCTTATTAAGAGCACTAATCTCAGTGAATTTTCTAGAAGAATGAAATGCATTTCACTTAATCCGCACTCCCTGGATCTTAAGTGACTGGTATCTGAAGCAACTTGCCCTAGAAAAACTCAGGTCCTTGATTTAAAGAGGGACTATGCTTGAAACAAATCCCAGGGGCAGGTAGCTAATAATATCTAACAGCAAGACATTACACCAACTGTTGTTAAATAACACATTACTTTTTTTCACTCCAGCTATTCTGAAGGTTTTCAAATAAATGGCTAAATGATTTTTAATTAATTGGAACTATGTGTGTAATAAACTCATACACATAAAACAAAAAGGTCAGCTTTTGACAGTGTGGCTGGGATATACAGAATTGAATATAGCAATTGCCTGGTAATGGCGTTTATCTGTGTGCATGTGGTCTTTTAGGCCGTGATCAAGGCAAGCTGGGGGTGTGGTCAATGAGTGATGACTATGCTCAATATTCTTTATTGTGTAAATAGGCTTTTGCAAGCTAAATAATCACTGTGTGTCACAACGATGGGCCAACTGAATGACTGAAATGTCCAGAAACATTCAGAAAGTTAAATCAGTTTTTTTTCTTTGTTGTTTTTTGCTGGAGGAAAATCAGATAAAATCTTTACAATTTTAGATATTCAAAAACAACCACTTGTTGCTCAAATATGTTTCTTCTATATTTATAGGAAAAATATGCAGTGAATGCAAAACAGCCCAAACAGCTCTATGTTAGCTAATTTATTTAAATGGTGATTTTCTTGAAAACCACTATTCTCAACTCTTTTATACAAGTAATAAAACAGCCTTTCAGTCTTTAGCTGTATTCTATTAGCTTCATAAAACTAAAGGTCACTGTCACTCAAGCTGCTTTGCTCAAAATAAAAAGAGGGATAAAAAACTTAACTTTCAGGCTAGTGTCATTTCAGAGCTTCCAACAGATTCTCCTGTTCAGTGATGTTCAGTAATTGATTTTCTTGTTAGCTAGTTTTGTACGATATGCTTGATTGTGATTACCCTTATGTGTTTTTAGGATTCTTAAAATGAGAAAAAAAAACATATGAGGTTAAATACTGTCACGGTGTTTGTTATGTCACCATATATGTTATCTAAACATCAAACATTCAAGTCATGCTACATTTATGAATTATGTGTTATAAGATGTGATCCAGTTATATATATTGGATGCATATTATATCAAAAGACTCAAACTTTCCAATGTTCATCTGTACAAGGGCAGAATGTTTATTTTGCATTGACACTGTCCTGTTTTTTCCCCATATCTAATATTTGCTTGAATATCTCAGAGCTACTCAAAGACCATGTATAAAGCATTGGAAATTCAGTCTAAGATGTTGAATTTCAATTAGCTAAATTAACCAAAATGCCGAGTCAAATCCCACATGAGTGAATCTTTCTCTCCAGCACAGCACAAGAAAAGGTATTTATTGTGTGTGCAAAATTTTGCATTTATATAATTTGTTTTATATAAATACTGCATATGAGCAAAATATGTGACATCTCTAAGATGTGATGCATATGACAAAAAAAATCCAAACAAAAGAAAAACAATCACAGACTTACATCGAAGTTGACCAGACCTTCATTCAGTTATTCCGAACATTTTTTGAAATTTATCCCAGAGTCTTTAACAGTTTGCACTTGAGCAACCTGTAGGTTGAGCAATGCTGTTTTTAAGTGCATGGAGCTATCCGCTCTCCCCCTCATTGTTTGTTATATTAATTTAAACATTTGTGGCTGCAATTTGTCAAAGCAAAAATATTTTGTGAATTCAAACAGTTAATAAAATTCACAAGATGTGTTCATATGTTGATGATGTGATGACATCTCTGACAGCCAAGTGGGGATATGTTACAACATATCTTACAATAGGTATTCAATTATCCCATGCAGATACTGGAAAAACACAGCCATCCTGCAAAATAAAAGGTATTCTATGTTTTCAACATGGAACTGTAAATAAGTCAGAGGACATATTTGATGGAAAATATTTCATGCCCTTTAATATGATAGAAGATTCAGAGGGCATTGAAAAAAACCCCACCAATCCATCTTTCAGTACATACAATTCAAAATTATTTGCATAACACACTACACAAGACAAAGGATGTTCCACATGGATTTTTTCACATACACATGTCAAAACTGAATTGAAGAGTTACCTGATGACTACATGCTCTTTGGCTCTGTTTGTCTTATGGCTAAAAGTAAGTTAAGATCTATCCACATGCTTAGAGTACACAGTTCCAATCTGCCCCTCACTTTGCCTTTGTGCTGATGTCACAAAAGGAAATAAATAGATACCCCATCCTTCTTGTAGTTCTAAAATAATAATAAAAATAATTATAATAATAATTATATATATATATATATATATAGTAAACAACATAATGTAACTCCAAGTCAATCACACTTCTGTGAAATCAAACTGTCAACTTAAGAAGCAACACTGATAGACAACCAATTTTACCTGCTGTTGTACAAATGGAGTAGACAACAAGTTAAGACTATAGGCAATTAACAAGACACCTCCAATAAAGGAGTGGTTCTGCAGGTGGTGACCACAGACCACTTCTTACTTCAAATGTTTTCTGGCTGATGTTTTGGTCACTTTTCAATACTTGTGGTAGTTTCGCTCTAGTGGTACAACCCACACAAGTGGCTCCGGTAGTGCAGCTCATCCGGGATGGCACATGAATGTGAGCTGTGGCAAAAAGGTTTGCTGTGTCTGTCAGCGTAGTATCCAAACCATGGAGGCAATCAACACACCAACAGGGACATATTTGTATGTGTGTCCTGTCTGGCTGTCTCTAAAATAGACAGTTTTTCTCTTTTCAATGACAGCTCCATAGTTTCCCCCTCCTCTCAGGTTAAAAACCGTCATCCATGATATCTCCCTATCTTTCACTTCTCATATTAATAACATCACCTGGTCTGCATATTTTCATCTACATCACACTAATCGTTTCAGTTCCTCCCTTTCATTTCACCCAACCTTAATTCTCATTCACAGCCTCGTCAACTCTGGTTATTGCAACTCCGCTGCGCCCATATATGGAACTCTCTCCAACTATATATCTATAAAATTGACACTTTCCCTATTCAAATCCAAACTTTAAACCTATCTTTTCAAGACTGTTTAATCATCATGATAGCACTGTTGTATATAACTGATTTGATTTTATGCTATCTGTTTTTGTTGTTTTTTTTTTTTAGTTTTCAACTGTACAGCAACCTTGTGTTTCATGCAATGTGCTTGTAAAAAGATCTATTATTAAATGCAATATATTAACTCTGAAGTAAACATTGTGTTTCCCAAGAACTACAATATATTGGCAGGAATTAGAAAACAGAAGTAAAACAGGATGTTTATCTTTTCCGTCAGTTTGCTTAAGGATGAATTTAGGTAAGTGTGCCATTATTACTGAAAAATCCAAATTCTCATCTTCCAAATTTAGAAAAATTACTACAAATGTCCCCTTAAGTCATGCATATAATAGGACAGTTGAAGGTTTCTCCTCTGATAATATAATAAGACTAGAATACAGAAAAAAATGTAGTTTATGCTGTTAATACTACATAGTCTAGTAACCAAACACAACGAATTACAAATCCCGCTATTCTTATAATGTACAAAAGAAAAAAAACACACAGTTAAGTGGAGCGTAATGTCATTGCCAAAAGGTTTTATGCACCACACTTCTATTTTGAAAATATTAGACATACAGTAAAGAACAGTTTGTTTGATAAACTCATCCAAGATAATTATGGTTGGTAGCTCTATTTCACAGGTAATTTGTTTGTACTTATCTTTTAAATTATTGAAACTACATTTCTTTCTCTGAATATCACAAAAATAATCTCAAGAACCACTAGAGGTACTTGCCATGTAGACAAACCAAGGCAATTTATATAACACATTTCAGTAGCAAGACAATTCAAAGAGCTTTACATGAAAAAAAAAACATTACAGAGGGAAATAAACACAGTGAGCTTTCTGTGGAACCATATTTGTTAAATATTGTGTTAATCAAGTCATTATCAATGTTTCATACTATTTGTTATGTTTGGTAACACACAATTCCAAGAAGAAAAATCTTTTTAAGTTTCATCCTAACATACGAAAGAAAAAAAAACAAGTTGCTATGCTTGACACTGCATTTGTGTTCTTATCTATATATTTCCTGCCATCTACCAAGTCTTTTCAAGGAGTCTTTCACATACAATGCAAATATTGACCACAATCACAAACAGACTTTTTGCTTGCAGTTGGTGTGTGTGTGTGTGTGTGTGTGTGCACGCACGTGTGTGTGTGTGTGTGTCTGTGTTTGTGTTAGTGAGAATGTGTTTTTGTGTGGTGACATTGACAGAGGTCACACTGCAGAGGTAATCCCTATCTACTCGTGCATCTGACTGATCGTGTCTTGCCGTCTCTGTTGCACAATTTAAGATAGTGCCTATCTGAGCCCAGAAAGGCAATGTAGCTGAAACTGCATTCATAGATCAAGGAACAGAGGTCACTTAAGATTTATCGAGATTTAGAACCATATGCAATCTGGTATTCAACCTTGTTAAGTTTGGCATCAAATAATCAGGGCCTGGAGCATTGAAAAAAATACTTAATAGTTGTACATTACATCAATAAGACTCCTCTAACTTGAAAGACAAAATCAGCTTTTACCAATTTGTGTATGTACAATCCCACACACAAAAAACACATCTCTTTTGTCCAGTGTATATGACACTGTTCTCTTCTCAAAGCCTTATTAGCAATAATGAATAATTATGAGTGTGTGAATAGCAATAATGTCTAACCTAAAGGAAATGATGTGCTACTAGGCCACTAAATTACATTGCTTTATATAAACACAAATACAGCTATCAGACCCTAATCAATAATACAGCTGTAAAAAAAAAAAACATTCATTAGCCTCTTTCAATTAACTGACTTCTATCCCTATTCTAATGACCAACAAAAGAGTATTACAACTCATTAATATTATAAGTAATATAATATAATACAATATAATATAATATAATTTCAATCTGAAAAACTCACACAGAAAGAAAAGGCAATTAGAAGAATTTTATTGATACAATATTTTAAGAGTTTGGCGCTCAGACCTCGGCAGGAAAAATTCACGCTGAATTATACTTCAATATGCATAAGCAGGCGTATGAGAATAGGGATATTTCCCCCGGGCCTGAAACTGGTGGTGGAGTGGAGATAAATAAAGTTTGTTCAGTCCATATGATGATCTGTTTGAGCTAGATGTCCAACTTGGATAAACACAGGTTTGCATGAACTGTCCATGATGAGCAAGCATGAAGCGACTGTGGAGAGGAAAAACTCCCCTTTGGGAAGAAACCTCTGGCAGAACCAGGCTCAACATGGCGGTCTTCTGCCGGACCATTTTAAGGAGTGACGGGGAATTCCATAAGAATCCAGGAGGAATTACACTCTGATAGGGACGAGGTTGAAGGAGGACCGTAGGAAAGCCAGGCGGAGCTGTGCTACGATGGTGGAGAAGGGGATGGAGGTGGGTTGAATCCGGTCATCAGAGTCCAAACCAGACACGCGGAGCCACCGCTTGCCCTATGGGCAGAAGGCTGAGACGTGGATGTGGAGTTCTTTTAAGATGAACCCAGGATGCTGATTGGCTTCGAGGAGAAGCAGTTCAAAGCTGATTGGCTTGCGTCAGAGGTGGATGAGTCTCTGATTGATGGAGGTAGGCAATAGAGTTTCTTCAGTTTGAATTTTCGCTTAAGCTCCATATAATATAATATAATATAATATAATATAATATAATATAATAGTGATATAAGTTATAAGAGAGCAGCTGAGACAACAAAACACTATCCATTTAGGGAGAACTGTGAATTGTCAAAAACTTTCAATAAAACATGAAAGCTAGATAGATACAAGGCAAATACAACCAGAGAAAATGACTTTGGATATAAAACAAGAAGATTAGTGATAAAGTGGTATCAATCTGTAAGCAAAATGTGGTATGTTCACTGTTTAGAAATAGACACAAATGTTCGACATTTTAAAACATAACTGTATGTTGTTTGTAAAAATCTATTAGAATTATATTGCATGTCTTCTACTCAAACAGTAGTGTTTGCATATACCAAAAAAAGGTAAAACTCTACTTTGTATGTATTATTGTGCTTATCTGCACTTGTTCAGAGAGCAGAATATAACTTACCTGATGTTTGAGGTGAATGAGCATGAAAATTGGGAATGACTTTGCCACCCTTTCATAAATAATTGTTGACAGCTTTGCAAATGCTATTGATTGTTTTTATTTATTTTTTTCACCCCGTTGCATAAATACACTCACTCAGCTGTGACATTGATAAAATTAATCTTGATTAAGAATATTACTTCATATTTCTTTCTGACCCATAGGCTTAATGTATCATGGAGGATTTTTTTTTTATTTATTTTTTTTTTGTAATTTTTATTAAGGATCCCCATTAGCTGTTGCCATAGCAAACAGCTAGTCTTCCTGGGGTCCATATTAAAAACATACAGTAAAAAACACAGTCACAAATATAAACATTTCCAAAAATGTAATTTCTTAAAAATTACTATAGAGGAGATACACAAAGCTTAAAAAAAAACTGGCCATCTGCTTGAAAAAGATAAAAGGCTAGTGAACTGATAATAGACTGGGAGAAAACACTCCCAGTAAATCCCACAGACACTGACAGCAAAAAACAAACTTTTGCTATTTGTTGCTTTGTTGATTTTTGTTCCAAAAACCTTCTAGAGGTCATCAAGACTAGGTAAAAAAGCACTATACAAGTACAAGCCATTTACCATTCTTCCATGTTGTGATCACCTGCTGAGCCACTGAATTAGGTTTATTTGTCCAAGCACTCTATTGTACTGTCTCATACAACATGATTTAGTAACAAAAAGATTTTTGTGTTATAGCCTTTGAATTTTTTTCAAAAAGTGACCGTTTGGAATCTGGACTGTCTATAAAGCAAGTATATTTTTGTCTACATTTTAGGACTCTACAAATCTTAATACTAAACCTATAGATAGAAGTAGAAGTAAAAAGGGCAATATTACAACTTGTTTTTATTATTATTAGTTCACTTTTATTATTATTATTATTTGCTAATTATATTTGGTTCAATTATAGGTTTTTCAGATGTTTTGTTATGCTGTGTTGCTTAATGTAAAAACATTTCCATTGTTTGTTTTTTTTTTTGTTTTTTTTTTAATATATGGATATACAATGGATAATACCAAAACTAACAAAAAGGAAAACACTTTAATACAAAACAAGGATTCAATATGTGTGATTGCCCAACACTTTGGACGTTACTGCAAATGTATAGTATTGTCTCCTATACATGGAGGAAATAGATGCTCTCCTTTACTCGTACTGTTTTTGCTAGTCTCAGCTGGCAAGGCTAGCGCTAGCAGCCGGCTGTTTGTGTTAAACAGCACAACAAGCTTTGATTATCTGATATATGCCCTGAACACAAACACACACACACACACACACACGCACATCGGGATATAGTGTTGAAAGTGTGGTTTGGTTGTCTCACGGCCATTCAACATCTACTTTAGTTAGCTCTGATTGCATGCTGGTAAACTTAAAAATCTTAATCCATCAATGTTTTTCCTGAAGCGATCCTGTGAACGAGTGTGACAGTTAAATGGCACACAATGTTTGGTCCATGTTTTTAACTTTATAAAACCAGAACACAAGGACAGCATTTTGGATGAAGGCTATGTAAACAAACTGGAACTAGTTTACAGATGCCCTGGTATCCCACAATGCAGTTTGGTAGTTACATCACCCTTTCAAGCCCCATATGAAGACATGTTCTCAGTGGAGTATAAAACAAGCCAAAACAATCGTAGATCAAATTTGCTGTTTTCTGCAAGTATGATCAAATTGAGGACCATTCATACTCTTTTCCTAGTGAGAAGGAAGATACGTTAACCAAGAAAAGAAAAAGCAGTAATAACTCCTCTAAAGGAGAATATCATTGATATATAGACTCTTGTACAAAACGAGAGTCTATATCAGCGTAGGTATTACAAAGTGGAGACCATTCATAAGAAAGCGGGGCTTAACAACAGCAAATACCATAATTTTTATTTCGTTCAATATCAATAGGAGAAGCCAGGAAAAAAAATGTTACAGCAATACATATATGTAGTTATTGAGTCTGTTTGTGGTCTTTGTAGAGTGCTCAATGAACAGATTATTAGAACAAACCAATGGATGGATGTGCCAAATATTTCTCCAGCTGAAAAGAAGCAAAATTGAAGTAATTCTCTTTGGACCTAAAGAGGAACGAAATAGAATCAGTATGCAGCTTTAATTATTACATCTACAAACTAGTGATCAGGCCTGAAATCTGAGTGTAGTGATGTACTCAGAGCCTTCAAGGACACATAAAGACAATTACAAAGTCCGCCTTCTATCACCTGAAGAATATTTCCTGGATTAAAGGACTGATATCCTAACGATATCTAGAGAAACTCATCCATGTGTTTTTCTTTAGTCGTGTTGATTACTTTAATGGTGTCCTCACAGGTCTGCAAAAAAAAAAAAAAAATCAATCAGACAGCTGCAGCTACTCGCATACTCACTAAAACCAGGAAGTAGGGCTGGACGATTTAGAAAAAAAGCATATCGATAAAATAGAAATCATATTGATCGATATTGATAATTATCAACAAATTCAAAACGTAAATTTTAAGTGCAGTCCTGGCAATTTTATGCTGTTGCTTCATGACATATTTTTTGATACAGAACACACAAACACAAACAGGAAGCAAACTTTTATTCTATTGAACTTTTTATTGATCCTTTTTTATATCATTGATATACGTCTATCGGTCGATATATATTGTTATTGAATTATCGTCCAGCCCTACCAGGAAGATAGAGCACATCAGCCCATTTCTAACAGGTCCTCCGGCGGGTGTCGCAGAGAGCGACCCCGGCGGGGAACCGGACGAACCCGGTGCGGGCGTGGCGGAAGGCGACCCAGACGAAGCAGAATCCCTCTCGGGATTTGGACGGAACCGAGGCGTCAGCCAGACCCTCTGGCACAGGCTTGGGGACCGAGGCGTCAGCCAAACCCTCTGGGTTCAGGCTGGGACATGACAACAGTTGCAAGCGAAATATGTGTAGATATTTATTTTTATACTTTTTTGTAACTGTACAACATTCTACACAAACATAAAACAAGACTGGGCATGATGCAAACTATCACCTAATTAATTTTAAACAGGTAATGATAAAAAAAACAAAAAAACATCATAAAGATACATGGATATTTAAGACGAAAATACAATAAAATAATGGAAATAATTTTTAAGCAAAAAGCAAACAGGTTACATAAGGCACAATAAAATAAATTGACTTAATTCAATGAATTTCATGTTTCTAAATTAACTATTTTTCACATGGAGTAAACCAATTTATGAGAATTTTTTAGTATATATTTAAACAATCTAGATCAAACTAAATTGTTTAATTTTCTGATTTTAGATCACAGCTAATATTGACAGTCATTCAAAAACCCAGAAACAACTTCACAACCTCAATCAATGCCCCAAATTCTCAACATGAGCATAACAAAGATTACAGTCATCACTATTTAGTTTGGGGTTAAGCATATATTGAATTACATCTCTCTTATTTTATGGAGGAGTACAATCAAAATAGAACCAGTTAAAATTTTCCTTCTAAGTCTTGTCCTTTCAGGAGTTTCTACAAGTTCTGCTCAGTTGTCTTTACTTAGTCTGCAAAAGTCTGTGATCTCTCAGGAGGTTCAGTCATTAAATGCGTGGTCCCTGGTCTTCCAGTGTCAAAACAAAACCAGTTTGTAAGTGGGAACACCTAGTCTTTTCAAAATCTGTGGTGATTCTAAAAGTTGTGTTGTGTGTCCCCAGCTTGAGTTAAATTGGATTTGATTCAACTATGGAATCTTTAGAAAGCATATTTCTGAGTCTGTTCAAATGACAAAAAAAAGTGACGAGCTGATCTGCAGTATGTTGCACATGTTTGGCTACTTTGCTGAAAAATGTCTGTGCCCCACCAAGGGGTATATAAGTAGCACATTGGTTAGTCACTATACAAACTAACATCTATCTCTCTCTCTCTCTCTCTCTCTCTCTCTCTCTCTCTCTCTCTCTCTCTCTCTCTCTCTCTCACTTAGTGATCGTGACTGTACTAACAAAAGCGCTCATCTGGGAAAAATGGTTGCTCTCCATGTGCAGACACCCTGGTTGCCGGGGAAACCAGTCTAAAGTTGTGAGCAAGAGGCAACGCACGCCTCTGCAGTGCAGCAGAAAAAACAGCAGCACAAGCCTGAACTCAGAGTAATGGCGCACACAGCAAATGTCATCACGATACAATCACACAGTTCTTCAGACTCCCTCACTTTGGCTTTTTTTTCCCTCTTTTTTTGCTGAGAAATAAGAAATAAACCACATACCCAACAGCTTTGCTTTTCATGTGGGAGGGTTTTACAGCTGCTTTGGCTTTTTACCGCCATCAACAAGTAAAGTTCCATCAAAATCGGGAGGGGAGAGAATGTCCTAGAGTAAACACTTGATTCTCAGTGTACAGTAAGTAGCTGGAGATGGTGCTATTTCACAAGAGCAAATCAAATGAAATTGGGAAATATACAGAACACTGCATGACAAAATATTGTCCAACAAGTACTGAGAAAAAAAGTGATCTAAGAGCTGAGCTAAGAACACCCTTGAGTCACATGCTTTACAGAAGGGTGCAATGACAATAGCTGCTCCTGACCTATTTTTCTATATCTAGAACACCTATGAGCCTTCCCCTCTGATTTCTCACACCTGATGTCAAGTAATATGCTGTCAGTACATGAACCATCTTGTCTTCCAAGAGGAAAATTAATAAGCCAACAGTCCAACATCATTCCTGGTGAATATTTCTACTCTGCTAAAAAGTACTTTTAGCATTTTCAATTTGAATACTGTGCCTCAAACTAAAACCTGAAGTCAGCAAGCTGGCCTATATATATATATATATATATATATATATATATATATATATATATATATATATATATATATATATATATATATATATATATATGAGAGAGAGAGTATTATTAACTATTATTATGTCAACTATTACTGAGTACATACGGTCTTATTTTAACCATTAAGACGCTTGAGTGAGAGAAGGGCTACTCTAGCAATGTATGCAATGTTTATTTCAAGTACTACAGTTTACCTATGTAAGTGGTATTTAATTCATATCCTTACGGGCCAGTGCAGTCCATAATTTAGATGTCCTCCTCAAACACACCCAATAGCTGATGCAAAAGAAGAGGTGAAGACAAGAAAGAAGGTAACCACTTGGTAAACATTATTTTTCAATAGAAAATTTTTATGGCAAATGTAGTACGACACACAATGGAAGAAGAAGCCAACATAGAACGGGGAACGTATTGCTGTGAGTTTGGGGTCTCCTGAAATGACAGATTCATACAAAAATACAAAAAATAAAGAATCAGGATTCTTTACTGTCATTATGTAACCACAATGAAATTTCGGTTTGACACTGGCTTAGAATTCACATGTAACACACAGACACAAATCAGAGATATCCATAGAACACGGAAGAACTACCATTTATAGAGAAGACACTCAAAAAAGCTAAGTTCGAAGTTAAGATGTACAGCAGAAGACATCTCAAGACTTATCAATATAGGGAAAATATTGTGCCATCATTAATAGATAATTAACATTCAGCTAAAAATAAAAGAAATACAGTATATAGCCCATTATGTGCTTTTAATTAGTTAACTTTCTCATGTTACACAAAAATTGTAAATAAATGGAATAATTTACAACTCATGTTTTTATATATATATGTCTTGTCTGGCAGTCTAGCACTAACAATTGCTTTTTTAATGGCAGAAAGAGTCAAATAGACTTACTTTCAAAAGTGAAGCATTACTGCTTTCCACTTGATATATGTGCAAAAAAAAAACGTTATTGGATATTATTTTTGGATTGTTTCAAATTCAATGGACACAGCAATGGAAAGAAAGAGAGAAAGGCATGGGAAAACATTAAAAGGTGGAAAAGGTGACAAAAATAAAGCACAGGGGGGAAAAAAGTGAAAGATTACATCCTTAGATTCTACTTTTACACCTGCAGAAAGAGATATAGAAACCCCCCAGCATCCACTGGGCAGATGTCCCCTGAGCTGCAGCCAATAAATAAACATGCTATAATATTTGGTTTTAATTCAAAATGAAGCACAAATGCCAAAAACCTGTGAATTTTTTTCTTATTGGAAAAAAAAATTACATCAAGAGTCAAACCTTGAAACAGCTGACTTAATGTCATATTAATTTAAGCCAGTGGTTGTCACAGTGTACAAAAAACCCTTTAAGTGGTTTTCAGAGCAGCATCCATCTACCACATGATTGAGGCAAATGTACAACTGTCAGGATTCTGTGTACCGTGTTCAACTAACTCTCTCCCACAGGTGGCTGTTGTTGATAGGTGGGTGTGGCCCACACCTGCGGCTCGTTACGCCGACTCTACTCAAGCTTAAAAGGAGTGTTCAGTCAGCTGGAGGACGCCAGAGTGTTAGCCCGTTGTGTTCGTCGTGCTCTGGATTTACTCACCCGTGTTGTCTCTGTGCGCTGAAGACCAGTTCCAGAATCCCTGCTGCTCAGATTTTGCTCTGGTGTTCCCCTCGAGCCCACTTGGTGGTACCAAGCCGGACAAGAGATCCCCCCTTCCTGGATTCACTCTGGTTCCTGCAGTCTGCCTCCGCTGTGGTGCTGCTCGGGCTCCCCGCCTGCGTTCCATCCGCCAGCTCACCTGTCGCTCAGCCATCTACCTCCATCGGAAAGCATAAGGTCACAGATCTCCTTCTTCCACTCACCCTCCCTGGATAGGTCCTCCATACCTAGTGGTAAGCAGAGCGGCACCTGTGCAGAATTCCCTGGTTTTCCCTGGACGTTCCAAAACCTCACCCGCTGGTCGCGTAGTGTTAATTAGATCCGTGTATAGCCTCAGTAAACATCTTTAACTGCCTCTTGTTTTCCGAATGTGTCTGCATGTGGGCCAAACACCTTAAAACCATGACAACAATAGGTTTTGGGATTTTTATTGAAATTCTGCTGAATTATTCAAGCTGACCAAAATATGTTTATGTATATGTATATGTGTTATTCTTTAAAGATCATAAACATTTCCCTATTATGATAACAAAGGCTTGGTATTCAATCACATTACATAAGCTGCAAAAATTTACTCAAATGTAACTTTTAACGGCTTCCAGGCAAATCAGTTTCCAAACATTTGGAGATTGCAGCCAGAAAGATAATTACAGATAAAATATTCCTTAATGTGTCTTATCAGCCGAGCATACACAGTGACAATACCCACTAAATCTAAAAAAAAAAAAAAAGTGTCTGTCATAACAGTTTCAAGCCATTCTAAATGACCAAAGCCTGCTTTCCTTTACTCTTTTCTCGTTTCCATTTAACTTATCTCCCCCTCATAGCCTCTATCTCTTTTTGTTTGTGCATCAGAGACATGAGCCAAATGTTAGAATAGGGTAGATTAAAAAAGAGAGACATTGAAAGGTGGAGAGGGTGATAAGGAATTAAGAAATTTGGACTCTGTGTTTTCAGTTAGTGGAATCCTAAACCGTAGTTACAAAAAACATAATAAAACAAGGCTCGAGGTGTATGCATATGTGAATTTACCTTGGTGCATGTGTGAAAGCATAGAAAGGTCGGAGATAAATTAATAACAAAAACAAAATTGCATCTTAAATTGGTCCATTTGTCACCAAATGCCAGTCACTGGGGCCCCTAGCCCTGTTATTGTGAGAAATATATTTCTAGTAAATTCCATTTGAAACCAATATTATCTGTGCTGATTGAAATACATGAGCCTTGTTAGTAATGTTTGCCTCCCCACCTCTCTATTCCTTAATTCCTGTCACTTAACATGACCATTTAACCAAATGAGGGATAACATTAGAGCAAAGCAGAAAAAGGTGCAGACGTGATGAGATAAAACTAGTTTGTACTGGCTCTATCCATTAATGTGTGTTCTTTGATCAATGGAACAGGAAATGCTGACAGATGTTAGCGCAAAAATTAGCACAGCCACATTGAATTGCTGTTTACACTCACTGAGAAACAGGCCTCGGTTCTATTCAAGGTGACTAACGGTTGTATCAGCCAGACTTTCTGTGTAAAAGTGTCTTACAAAATCTTGCAGGTGCCTCACTCCTGTTAGCAACTGTCTTGTGGGCCTGAGCAGGACATTGGTGGCTGTCCTTGACCTTTTCTTTCATATTAACATCCTCTCCTCCTTCACATTATGGGCAGACAAATATGATGGAAGAAAGGGCAGCTCTAGAGAAGAGAGACTAAGGCGTGGGTGGGTAAGACATCGAAGAGAATCGGTGTGTGTGTGTGTGTGTGTGTGTGTGTGTGTGTGTGTGTGTGTGTGTGTGTGTGTGTCCTGCTGATCAGCAGTGTTCACTCCATAGGAGTCCAGAGTGAATGGGATTGCCTTCAGGAGCTGGGTAATATATTCAGCTGATGAGCTTTGCTGTGCACTATAAAGAGTTTTCTCCAACTTGCCTCTGTGTGGTTTGCCAAGGTGTTACATGAATGAACAGTCTCAGCACTCCCATGACCCAAACTTCCAAATACTGAATATTGTTACTCCATGATTATTATTTTTTGAAGTATTAAATGCTAATCGGATCAGCTTCGGTTTTGGAACAACACATATTGAACAAAGTGTTTCATTTAGAATAGACATGGGGATTGTGTATTAGCTGTATGGGTTAGTGTGTTAGAAAGTGACAGACAGAGCGGGTACAAGGGACTGGCTGTGTTTCAGGGGCTGGTCCCTATTTCCTGAAAGTGGCAAGCAGCAACTTGGAATATCAATGATGCTTGATTCCCCACAGCAGAGAGTGCCAGGAGAGTGACTTTGTGTGCACATACATAAAGATAATTGTGTATGTATTTGCATGTGTGTTTCACCATGTATATTATTTAGTTTTTGCCTGCAGACCGTTTCTAGCCTGCTACTTGCCACAACACCACTTTACTGTATATAAACAAAATTGCACACATTCAAAGTCTTGCTTTGGGGCAAGCTCCTAAATTGCACTGAGAGTACAAACTGATTAAAGCAGTTTATAGTGGGATTGATGCTACTGGGAGTCTTAACCTGCTTGTAAGAAAGCTTCCCACCTGGCCTACCCCCTTCTCCTCAAACACACACAAAACATACACTACATTGTTTGCTTAACTATTTTTCTCAGATCTGTGCCACTGTAAGTAAAATACACACAGAGGAAAGACTTAGGGTTAAACAAAGGTCTGGCAAAATTGATGTTTCAGTTTCGTAAAGGACTCAAATGCAGAGACCTAACTGTCAAAATAGAGAAAGAAATAATGAACAATGAAAAAAATGAACAATGAATAAATAAATAAAAAAGATTGGTCTTGCACAGATAGAACAGGACATGGAGCACAGGCAGAAAATATGTATGGTACAGACAATTAAAGAATCTATAAGTGAACAAAGATAATTCTAGAACTAAACAAAGCAAATATGGAGCAATTTTGGCTGAGAGAGAGAGAGAGAGAGAGAGAGAGAGAGAGAGAGAGAGAGAGAGAGAGAGAGAGAGAGAGAGAGAGAGAGAGATTTAACACAAAGGAAGCTGACATGAGAGACATATGACTACAAGCCAAGGAAAAGAGGAAATAGATATGTTGTGGAGAATATTCTGCGGTTTTACTGAATACAACGGCAGGTCGAATTACCCAATAAATACTAATTAAATACAAGTCAAGGTTTATAGGTATTTAATAACTTTAAAGTTAACATGCAGCTCATTGTGATTATGATTTTGATGTGTGCATTTCTTCAGTCCCCCGTTTTTCTTTTCTTTCACTTCCACAAAGACATGCACACTCTTTCAGGGTTTTTTTCTATCATGCACACACACACAGCAAGACACATTTACAAATTTAGTGTTAACCCCATACTCGGTAATATGAATTCTATATTTGTCACATGCAATGTACATTGTATCAAAAAGCATAAATATTGTCTTACTTCAGGAAACCCTCGCTGCCAAAACTGGACCGAAATCACTAAGTACACCAGAATTTCCTCATTTTTATTTAGTTAACTATAATTCCAAATAAAGATAAGTAGCTACTCTAATTCATGGAACAAGACAGTTTACATGGAAAGATAGCATCTTGCAGGGAAATATGTAATTATTAACACACACATGGACAACAAAGACAAGTGTATTGCTAATGTATACTGTCCAAATGTGGATGTTTCAAATTTGTATCAGTCTCTTTTATGCCCTTTAAACTCAGACTGGTACAGCACTTGTGGTGTAAGGAGAATTTAACTTCACTCTGAGAACAGAGTTAGACAGGCTCAGCAGAATATTTTCAGGTCTTAATTTGCAGTCAATTGATACTTTAAAGCAGGATACAAAAATGTTGGTCTTTATGATGCCTGGTGCTCAAGAGACATCGGATAACTGGTCGCTTTTTTTCTCACCTGTCCCCCAGTATTACTCCCATTTAGACTTCTTTCTAATCAGAAACTTGGTTATGAAGGAGCTATGTGAGGCATAAATTCACCCTTGCTTCTTAAAAGAGCAATAAGCAATAATTTATTATTTTAGATAGAATGAACAAAAAAATACTGATATGAAGAAAGAAAGGTATCTTTTTATATGGAATATGTTATGTCTCCAGACTCATGTTTACGACTTTGGCCGGCCTCACATACATCTAAGTACAAGTGAATAGCTGCCATTCAGGGCTTAGCCCCTCCTTGTCTATAAAATGCCACCACTGCGATCACCTGAAGAGCCATTATTACCCCAAAAAAGTTGTCAGATAAGGAAAAAGACAAATGAAGGATAACATCGGCCTTGCGTTTCCAAGGTGGAGAGCATTTCGACAGCAGAAGCAGCTCCAGTTTGACTCGGAGCAAGCTTTTCTTCTCCAGTCAGGTGAGTAAAACTGAAACAAATAACTGGTGCTCAGATTTTGGAGGTAGAGAGAGGCATGGCTTGTCACACATATCCTTTAGGTCTACAGACAGTGCTCACCTAGTGGTAAAATCTTGCTTATTGCCCCTTTAAACAACCATCACTAACATCTGTGATTGGAAAAGCAGTAATACCACTGATAAAACTTTGTAGGTTTAACACATCATGGTGTACCAGGTTCATCATCAGGTCGAACAGCAAATGAAGGACCGAGAAGCAACTAAAGCTACAACTCCATCTATTGTACATTCCATCAAAATTTGTGTTAGGGATTTGCTTCCTCTAGGGAGCAGTGGCCAGCTTTACAGCACCAGGTGAGCAACTGCTGTAGACCAGAATGAACATTGAATGAGAACTGGGAATTAAGCATTGTGTTATTTCCTACCTAACTACTGACAACATTAAGTGGTGACTGAAGCAAGTGCAGAACGAGGTTCTGAGAAAATGTTGAACTGTATGAAAGTGAAGGAGTCACTCGGAAGTGCACACCTTCTGATCCACTTGAGAGGCTTTCCCTCTAAGGATTCTGGATGCATCATCAGCAAAGAACTGGTGGTGGTGTTGGTGGGACCCTTGCAATGACTGATTTTGCAATCAAATGGTTCTGGAGTGGGGAAAGTGATAGAACTCTCCGTAGACAGTTAAGGTTGATAAAGCTTTTGAGACTAAGGAAGATGATTTGATTAAAAGATACATTTTGGTAATAACCATAGATTGTGAATGCAGTCCCAAATTAGTGTGTCTGCAATGTTTGTATATTTTCAACCCACTATGATGGAGATAATTAAATGGCTTTTTTATCAAAAAAATACAGATTGTAGATGTTCTTAACAATAACAATATTGATTATAATAATACCATACCATATCTTTATTTATAAAGTGCGTAAAAGCAGCCAACCTCTGAAACAAACTGCTGTACATAGCCACAAACTAAAATAAATCCATTAAGAAATAGAAAGATAATGCATAAAAAGACTTAAAATAAACAATAAAACCAATTTAAAACAAAAAACTAAGTATGGCTCATGGTAGTTTTAAGAAGAGTTTTAAAGGTAGGCAGTGAAGGAGCCTTTCTTATATGCAGGGGTAGGTTATTCCATAACGAGAGAAAAGCCCCTGCTCCCTCTGAGCTTCCTCTCACACCTTGATATCTCAATGAGATGCAGTTCAGGTGACCTGAGGGACCAAGAGGGTTAGTAGAGATGAAGAAACTCAGAGAGGTAAGTATGCCCAAGTATGTGGGACCCTTCAGGAAACCTGCGCCCGGAGTACATGCTAGCAACAATAAACCTTGTAAATGAAGTCAATGTAAAAGTTTTGTTTATTTTGGCCTTGTGTTAGAAACAGGGCAATGTAGTCAAACTACTCTGTCCTCTCGACAGATACAGATTGGGAGAAGGCTGTGTATGTGAAGAGGCAGAGTTGGGGAGAATTGTCAGTGTGCCTTATAATCCGGTGTGCCTTATGGTCCAAAGAATACGCTACATGTAAATATGTCAGATTATAGCCTATGGCTAATTTGCATCTGTAGTTCCTTCAGCAGGTTAAGTCAAAAATATAAAATAATAAAATCAATAAAACAACAGTAAAAACAGAACAGTAAGCCATCAAGGCTGTGAACAGTATAAACAGGGAGAGAAATTACATAGAGAGAAAACATTTCCTTGAAAACAATAGAATACAAAATTAAAGGAAAAGTGAGATCAATGAAATATATAGTAGATTGTAAAGCATACAGGCCAAGGAGGTCAGGGGACCATACGTATTTCACCAGTGTTAAGAATCTAAAAATACGTATCAAAGGACTGATTAAAGTGCAGAGTGCTAAAGTGTTAATGTGTTAAATGCGCAATTATATTGCTGATTGCCTGATTGCACAGTCAATATAAAGTGCCATTTTAGGTGCACACTACTAAAAACATATTACATTAATCAAATAATAATGATTATAATCATATGGTAACTCAGGAAAAAGTAGTTTTAAAAAGTAGTGCTAGTATTACACAAATATACAGATTTAGGCATGGTTATGGCAATAGTGCTGTTCTTCCAATAGCCAAGCTTTAATATGTTTGGTAAGAGGTCAGAATCTGGAGTTCATGTATTGAATTTGGTATTAAATTCCAGGTGTGAGAAGCACAAACAAAAGAAGTGGCTTGACTAGATGCACTATTTCTAAAAGGAACCAGACAATCGCCTCTAGAACCAGCTATTGTTGATCTGTTGAAGTTTTTTTTTTTCTTACAAATTCTTGTAACGGCAGAGGTGCTTTGCCATTGTGCCTTACTGAGTTCCCTGACTTGATTATTCCCCCAGGTGATTAGTGTTTGGTTGATGGTTTTCACCTGTTTGCCATGTAGTTGATTATTTCCCGGTTGTATTAAAGTTCCTGGTTTGGGTTTCTTGGTTGCTCAATTCTTCTTTTACACTCTGTTGTTTCATCATCTTGTTCCACTGTTCTGTCGCTACCTTTCTGGCTCCTAAGTTTGTTTGTTTTTTCCTGTTTGTCGTAATTTTTTGTTTTCTTAAATCTCATCATCTAACAAATGGCTCTGTCACATCACTGCCACACTTTGGGCCTACAGCAACACTTTATGACAAATGCATTGTCTCAGAAAATACAATATTACATATAAAAAAATTAATAAACATATCAGGTTTCTGAAAAAAATGTTTGATACTATGAACTCAACACTTGTTTGGGCCTCCTTTTGCATGAAACACTGCATGAATACAACATAGCAGGGAGACGATCAGCTTGTGGCACTCTTGAGGTGTAACAGAAGTTCAGGTTGCTTTGATATAGTGCTCTTTGCTTTGCTGGGTCTCCTGTCTTTCCTCTTTCTCTTGACAATACCCCATAGATTATCTAAGGGGTTCAGTCCAGGCCAATTTCCGACCATTATGACCATTGTCATTTAACCATCTTTTGCTCCCTTCTGGGGCCTGGACCTACTGAAAAAATAAAATGGAAATTATATCAGCATCTCAAGAAAGCTTCTCAGTAGAAGGAAGCATAAAGTGTTCTATAATTTTCTGCTGCATGGTTTTGTTTTGAATGTGGACTTCAGAAAACACAGTGAACCAACACCGGCAGATGACATGGCACAAATCATCAATAACTGATTAAATTTCTCACTAGACTTCAGGCAATGTAAGTACTTTCTGTGGATTCATTGAAGTCAGTTATCGACTTTGCATAAGTATTATTTAGATTTTTTTCTCTTTTTTTACTTTTTAGCATGTTTTATGCTTATTAATAGAGGGTCTTGAAGGGCATGCAGTAGATAGCCTGATCATCTTGTCTGGCATCTAGATAAAGGGTCATAAAGTTTTACAATCCCAAAAGCTATTTCTTGTTTCATTCAGGCTTAGTAAAATTTGCTCCTTATTTGCACCTTTTTTTCAATTTTGGTCAACATAATTTGGAGCCACTGTGGAGGAGCTAAAGAGTGCAGATCTATGCAGAACTCTCCTATAAGACCCAAGTATTCCATGATCTACACCACCAGTACTGTATCTATATGGATTCCTTGCATTTTCATTTTCATTTCACATTACAGTCAGAGCATTAAGCATCTCAGTGCATACAGTGTATTTCACACAGTTTTCAGTGAGATGGCCGGGCACCCAATAGACTGATCTGTGCAAACCTTCACATTAGTAAAATAAAGCGTGTTATATGTAGAACCACAGAAAAACAATTAGATCTCACTTGTGTTCTTCAATTTCTTGGCTGCAGTCATCAAAATGAACGGTTATGCAATCAAGTACTAATTCCTGTGTGTATCATGTGACTAAAAGAGACAGAAGAGAAAACATGGCATGCCTAAAAACACTATTTTTGGCAGTATAATGCCATAGATATTGATGTAAGAACCTAAGTGATATTGGTTATGATCAATAAAACCGTGGAAAATTACTAGATATCAGGTCTGAAATTAAACTCTTATGAGCTACTTTTGTTGTTCTCTGAATATTTGTACAAGCAAATTTAAGCCGGGCATACACTTTATGATATTTTTAATTGTGGTACTCATATACAGCTCAAACTGTACGACAAAACCGCAGGGTTTAAAAGTTCACAGCTTACGATATATGTTCTTACACTGTGCGGCCCGACGCTCTGATGCGACCTGACTGCTCACTCTGTACATTCAAAAACCAAATACCCCTGACTGCAGACCGCAGATCGAGACGTTGAGGGCGTGGCTCAACATTGAGGGCGTGGCTCAACGTTGAGGGCGTGCCATGCCCTCGTTTAGCCCCGCTTGACTCCATTTTGGGTGCTATCTGGTGGCGGAGACCTTTCAGTACATTCACAAACAGCAATGCATCACCTATGGCCAGTTTTTTTTTTTTTTATTTATTTGAATTCATTTTTTTTTGGACAGACAATGCCATCAACTAAAAAAAAAAGTGATTGACTAAATTACAAGAAAATCACAATCAACACATGCATATTCATTGGACAGGCTTCCAGCAATGTGTCTGAACAAAGAGTATTTACTTGTAAATAAAAGTACCATCTACTTTTTAAAAGCATGCATAAATACTTGGAACAAATCTGAAACTGTATAAGCAAGGATATTGAAACCACAAAAAAAGCTTTCATAATGGGCCGGAACAGAATTTACCCACTCATTTTACTGAGGGATGGTCTTTCATTTGGTTGTCTACTGGCTTTGCAGCCTTGTAAGTGCAGAAGGGACAGTGGAATAGTCTCCTGTTGGTGCATTTAGTCACCGTTGGTGTGTCACCATTCAACAATATACTTATGTGTCTCTACATATCAGGGGGTATATGTATAAATGCAATAATTAAAAGTCCACAAGACCAAAGCCTAAAGCTATAAAACTTTGTTTTAAATATTGTTTGAGAGAGAGAGAGAAAGAGAGAGAGAGAGAGAGAGTTTAAAAGCACTATATATAAAATTAACTAATCAAGGTCACAACAGAGGTTATATTTGCAGGTTTATAAAATGGAATAATTTTTATTAGTAGTTTCTATTTATGTTTAACTTCATATATAGATATGTAATGTGGCATTGGTGCTCGTAACGATGAATACGTGTTGAATGTGATTTTCTTGTAATTTTAGTCAGTGGAATTTGTTGGTCTGTCAGTAAAAAAAATTAATTCAAATAAAATAAAATAAAAATAAAAAACTGACCATAGGTAAAGCACTGCAGTTTGTGAAAATGCTGAATGGTCTCTGCCACCAGATGGTGCCCAAAATGGACTCGTAGCTCAACGTTTAGGCACCCCCTTAACGTTGAGCCATGCCCCGATCTGCGGTCTGCACTCAGGAGCTACTCTCAAAACCACACGTCGGACTCATCCCCGTAGAGAGATGGCGCTCCTCGTACTCATCTACCCAGAAGCCAAATGTTAACAGTAGAAGAAGAAACAGGCGGAAGTGTCAGTGCTCACTGTTAAATATGAGGCTCCCAAGAACAAAACGCGCTGTCATGGCAATTTTACGAGTTGCTCCCCCGTATTTTGACTCCATGTCACACATACCGCCGCCATGCTTCTCTTCACTCCTATGTTTTCATTTGAGAAGACGAAGAAGAAACTCCTTGTTTGCACATGCGCAGTGCACGAGGTTGGTGAAAATCGTCTCGTAGACGTTCGTAACTCCGCTTCAACAGCAGGACTTGCTCACGATCACTCACGACTGCCGACTAAATTTCAAACATGTTTAATTTTGATCCAACCGTCCGATTCCTGGTCGGGAGGTGATCATGAGAGGCTAATTGCCCCTTGTTACCCCCTGTATACTACACGACGCAGGACGCATGATCAAGCTGAAACTCGGCCCGATCGAAAAAATTCTCGCACGACTGAAGAATCGGCCCGAAAAGGGTAAAAACTCATACAGTGTATGCCCGGCTTTAGTTGTACCAGAAATTAAGATGATACAAGAAATTGAAGAAAACAAGGGTGACATAATAGTTTTTCCATGACTGTATGAAGCCAGCAAAGATATGTGTAGTTAATTTGATTTACCCTGTACATATACTACCCTTTTAACTCCTTCTCCAGGTGAAATGCTCCACACCAGCACACTCTATACCGCTGACTATTTAAATCTGGCAAAATTTTGTATCTATGTACTATGAAACTATGTCTAAAATATGTTTTTCCAAAGCGTTCTATCTAAGCTGTGAATGAAAAAAAAAATCAACAACAGCAACACTGTTCTGTCAGTTAAAGTTAATGCCCATCCAACCTCACCACATACACAAAATTAATACATTCATACATCATTTTTTCCCCAATAATTCTACTTCCTTCCCTGCTCCATGTTGGACAGATGCAACAGTGAGAAAATAATGGAGAGCAGAGTCGTGTGAGTGAGTCCTGAGATGACAGAACCCGGTGTCCCAAAATCCCCCTTTACTGCACCATGTCATCTTGTCACAGTATAATCCTTCCTCACTTGCAGTGAGGCAGTGGAAGACATTCAGAGAGAGAGAGGAAGTGGCAAGATTAAACCACGTCACACAAAACACCCTTTACATATCTGAAGATATAGCTAATCATCAGAAAATAGAAGACAGGCTTAGAGCTATAGTTGTTAATCCCGTTCAGAAGCACTTTTTGTTATGCTGGGTAAAATTGTCCTTCCATCCCGAAAGTAGTTAATACATTATGTAGTCACAAAAAGGAGGTTAAAAAATCATTCTCTGTGGAAGCTGCAGGCCGATAAAAACTAACCAATCTTTGCCATTCGATCCGAAGGGCATGGATTTGTTCCTGCTCTCACCCATATACGTTATATATGCACCCCCGTCTGTCCCTGAAATTCTGAGGGAATCGCCTTATCTATTGGTTGTTGAATATGCCAGTCATTCTTACTCGCTCACTTAACACCAGTGTGATTGCTCATTCCTTCTGAGTTTCCACTTGATGGTTGCACATGCTCACTTCCAGTGTTTATGTATTCCAGTTAGCTTGGCGGTTAGCAGTTCATTGTAGCTCCACTGCCCTCACCTTAGCCCACTTTCAACATGGCTGAGAGTCACAAGAAGCGAACCGCGTTCGTGTTTATGAGAAGAAGAGAAAGGACTTATTAGATAAAACTAAGACCTAGAGTGGATTTTGAAGATGTTTTCATGTGATCCACCAGAAAAACGGAAAAGCAAGGTAAGACAGTCTTGTGCATGTGCAGTTATTCAAAAAGCAACTTCCGGAAAAATCGCAGACCCTAGCTTTAAAAAGAACTGACACAAGTTCTGGTCTACAAAAGGAGCTATATGCAGCATATGCAATTAGTATATGCAGTTCTTAGACAAAATCCAAATTACACAGATGCTTTTAGAAAAAAAAGCAATTTTGAGAGCAAGGGGACAATGTAAACAGAGAGAACCAATGGCCATTGTGTTTGGGTAGAGGAGTGAAAGACGCAGATGGCGAGAGCCAAAATGAAAATAAGTGAGAGTGGAAGACTAAAGAAATTAATAGTTGATAGAGCCAAGCCAGAGTGTTTGGAAGTGATAAGGTGAATGTGCAGCACATGCAGAAGTTGAAACAGCTGCATCTTCTCATCCTTATTAATACCACTGACACATCATTAAACACTATTTTCAACTCGGCCATAGCAAAGCAAGTACATGTCTGCAAACAGTGGCCTTGAGAACAATTGCGGGTGCTTATGTCGTGCATAATTTAAATGCAACAGAATAAGCCCAAATGAAAACACATTTGTTCCCCGACCAATGCTTGTCAGCAGATTGTTTCCAAGCTGATTTCAAGAGAAGTTTGGAGAATAATAATTTCTAGATGAAAAAAAGGCTTCTGTCTGCACAGCTATAGCCACCATTTAAAATATTGAAAACATAATATTTTTTATATCATGAACAACCTGGGTCTCTGTGTGTTTTTGTTGATACATAACTTTTATTCATCATTGTCTTACAGTTAAAGAAACTGGTCTCCCTGATAGAAAATATATGTACAAAATACATCTGTGCTGGTGGAGAGTTGGTAAGTATGTGGTCAGTTGCAGTGCCCATTGTTCTAGCAAATCCTTCAAACTATCCTAATATGATCCGTTTTCACATTTAATTATTTTCAAACACCTCTCAACAACTTATCTGCAGATAGGAATGATTACTTAGGTATATGACTGAAATACTTTGTAGGTCAGACATATGTACTGTTATACTTCACTGAACCAAGCTGATAAAAGCAATAAACTGCGGCATAAACCTAGCAAATGTTTATCTTTGCAGTTTTATTCTCCCTTTGTAAGTTTTGTGGAGCACTGTTTGGGGTTGTAATTGCTCTACAAAAGTCTTTATGTTGGTGGTTAGTATCAGTAACATCCATGTTAATTCCTGGATGCAGTTTCTTGTGTATTTTGTTCATCAAAATACTGTGCTTTAACAAGATGAACACTGTTATTCACACATACATTTAAGATCCATGCAGTCTAAATGAGCTTCCTCGGGAGGGTGGCTGGACTCAGCGTTAGAGGTATAACGAGGAGCTCCGTCATCTGCGGCTGGCTGAAAGTAGAACCACTGCTTCTTAAAGGACTCAGTAGAAATGGTTTGGGTATGAGGATGCCACCTGCGGGTGCCTCCCTTCAGAGTGTATCCAGGCACATCCCACTGAGAGTAGACCCCGGGGAAGACCCAAAACTGGCTGGAGGGACTTTATAGCTTGTCTGGTCCTGGAATGTTGCTGGAGAAAGGTATATCCGGGGTTCCTGTTCTAGACCTGTTCCCCCCTTGAGCTGACCTCAGATAAGCTGAAGACGATGGAGGGATGGATGGATGGATGGGTGGATGGATGGATTAAAGATTACACTAAATCAAAGTGATAAATATGGATGGTGGCAAATTTTATAAGGATAAAATGGCTCTCTGCACAGGGTGGCATGGTTAGAGGAGTATTATAAAGGTAATTTCAGCTTTGTCCATAACAATTTATCAGATACAGTGTATCCCGCAGGAATTTGCTTAGGTGAGGCGGTGAGTGGTCGGCCGGAACAAGTTTTGCGCGGATGACTGTCGGAGGGGGGGGGGTACTCCAAGTCATCCAATTACTCCATCCTCCCAACAGAGATGGGTAGCTCTCCCTGTCAGGAGAGAGCTGTGTAAGGTGACCAGATTTGATTTTTCTAATGAAAATTGAGGATGTCTCTGATTTTGTCTGAACTGCAACGCCGACGGAGCGAGGAAGGCATGATCGGCAAAGCTCTTCTGGGTCGAGACAGTGGCAGGATTGGGTAAATACCTCTTGTCGTGCTAAACCTTTTTACTCCATAATGATACACTGAAATCGGGACATTTCCGGGGACATATGGGCACCCTACCAGAGGGACGGAGTGATATTACACACTCAGGAAGAATATGTAATGTGCCTTATTATCAAGTGCGCCTTATGGTCTGAAAAATACGGTACACACCCCCTCTGTCCCTCAAGTTCTGGGGGAATTGCCTTATGTATTGGTTGTCCCACCTGCCAATCATTCTGACGCACTCATGTAATGCCAGTGTCCGTGATCTTTCCTTCTGAGTTTCTGCTTGCTGGCTGCGCATGTACACTTATAGTGTTTATTTATCCAGTCAGCTTAGCGGCTGGGTTAGTGGTTAGCCGTTCATTGTAGCTCCGCTGCTCTCACCGTATACTTGGAACATAGCTGAGAGTCACGGACTAAGGGACTAAGTTCACGGACTAAGGGAATCTTCCGGAAAAATCGTAGACCCTAGTTTTAGCTGTGAACTTCAGAAAACACAGTGGTCCAACACTAGCAGATGATATGGTGCCCCAAATCATCATTGTCTTGACAAAACTTCATACTAGACTTCAGGAAATGTGGATTTGGTCCCTCTCCACTCTTCCTCCAGACTCTGTGTTACGTCCACCAGGCTCGTTTGGTGGGGCAACATTAAAGGAGATCACACAAGGATTTTCTGGTTACATTAAAATTGAATTTATTAAAAAATACTAAATCAATAAAACCGCAAGAGGGAATACCTAAAACAAGAAACCAAAATGGATTAATGCAAAACCCATAACTATCCAGAAATAAGCAAATGCAAAACAAACCTAACAAAACCCAACCATAAAATGAACTACAAACCAAACCAAATGGGGTTCTGAGGAGGGAGAGCAGGAAGAGAGCCTCCCCTCTGCTGCATGCATAGCAGCTTTAAAGCAGCAGAGCACCAGTCAGGGAAATGCATACCACCTGCAGAAGGTCTGTCTCTCGAACCCTACAAGGAAAATAAGGCCAGGACTGACTGCAGCTCTAACACTCTGGGACCTTGATGTCCATAGGAAATGCAAACTTTACTTTATTCTGAAAAGAGGACTTTGATCCCCTGAGCAACCTCCAGCTCAGGAGGTTACATAAAGAGTGCAATGGTTGTAGCCCATGTGTAAGATTTGTCTATGCGTTGTGGCGCTTAATGCAGTCCCAAACCTCAGTCCACTCAATTTCTTGAATGGATTTTGCTTGACAATACTCTCAGTGCTGTGGTTTTCCTTGTTTCCAGTGCACATTTTCCTACCACACTGTTCCCTTCAAGAAATCTCATTACATTTTCATTTTGGTACAAAAATATATCCACTGGAAATGACCAAGTACACTCACACCTACAGAGAATTTAGAAATACCAGTTAACCTTAGACACCGTCTTTTGGACTGTGGGAGGAAACCTGGAGGACCTGGAGAAAACCCACGCAGGCAAAGGAAAATATAAAACCTACACTAATATAAGGCCATTGCCAAGATAAAGAGGGAAAATTCTTGCTGTCAGGCAGCATGAAAACTGACCCATAACCATTTATCAATGGCTTATTTTGTTAAATTTGTGAACAACTAAGGTTACCAAAGGTCCTTTTTTTTCATCAATAATTAATGGAAGAGAATGGGGGCTGACTGAGGCAGCCCCTATTCGGTCTCACTCATTTCATAAACAATACCAATGGCAGAAGAAGGCATCTCAGACCTGAATTTACACAAAGCTTTCAATCCAAGATGCCTTCTTCTTGAGAAAATGTGTGAAATGAACAAGATGAATTTGGGGGGTTAAGGATGAGGGGAAGATTTGTACACATTTTGACGATTGAAGAGATTTTCTATATTCTCCTTACAATTTACTTCAAGAAAATATAGTTATATGACTTGAATAACTAACATCAAGCAGTGGCAGTGGGTGACCCAGTGGGTGATGTATGTATGAATGTTTTGTTAAACACTTCAACTTCAATGTGTTTGCTATAACAATCATGGGTAGAGTTCATCGTTGCGCTACTTATAAACAGGATAAACTATGGATTTTTATTTTTATTTTCCAATAGCCATCTTCTATCTGCTGCAGTGTGAGTTCAACATGTACCAATCAGTGAATAGTACCATTGAGGCTTATTTAGAGTGGCTGTCTAACAAAGGTCCTTAAAGTAAATATGAATACAGTGCATTCTGTCAGGGTCACAGTAAGCTCTCTATTCACACTTCACAGCTACCATAATAACAGCCAATCATATTTGGACTGGAATTCGGGGAAACCATAGCAACTTTAAGGCCTTGAATGTAATTGGCAAAACCAATAAAATGAAGGAGAAAAGAGACTGAAGGGAAGTTAAGAAAATAAATCCAAGCCACTGCCAAAACTGTTGCGTTGCTAAGGAATGAGTCACTTGATAAACTAATAAGCTAAAAAATTTGCTGTTTAAGTAGCTCTTTTCTTGACACAGTTCTACATCCACACAACTTAACCTTTTTATGAAATCTTTCTTCTTAAATAATGATACAAATATTAATCACATATTTCCTGAGTATGCCATTGTGATGATTCTGGACGGCTGTCTGTCAATCCTCTGCTCCATGTTAATTCACTTCACCACTTATCCTCTGACAATAGCTTGTTAGGTTAACGACCTACATCTGTTCACCTGCCTTTATCTTCTGGTTTCCCACAGCCTCATGCTGCCAAATTATTGAAAGCCATTGGTGAGTAGATGTCCAATGGTTTTCCAAACCTTGCCTGTTTAGTGAACAAGTTCTCGTTGCCATTTAGTCTTGCACCAGTCAGATACCTCATCAGCTCTCTGCCTATTTCCCTAGCCCATAGGACCTGTCAGCTTTTTTTTACCAGCTGCACTGTGTAAGACCCAGGCCCAGCTCTTGGATCTGCCTCCAGGCTCAGTTCCCTCAGTAAAAACATAGGACATCTGTAATGAGTCAAGTACTTTGTCACAGCACTGTATATTGTATATATTTTTGCTTGTTAAAAAGAGAATGCTAACTCTTTTGTAGACATGTCAGCATAAATAAAAAACGATAAAAATTTAGCTATATCTACATTTAAAGGAGCAATTAGTGATATTTCACCACTAGGTGGGGCTTGAGCACTGCCTGTAGACCAAAACAAGATGTATGACAAGCCGCGTCTCTTTCTATCTCCTCTCCAGCTTTAACCCGGGTAAGCCCTTATTGGCAGCTGTTCAAATGCATGTACATGCACACACAGCTGGCCTGGCTCTGTGAACAAGAATCTGAAGAGCAACACAGAGAGGTTTTCCACATTTTGCTGTCTGTAAGTAAATAATTATAACTCATTGTCTGGATTATTTCGTCTTCTGGGATCAGTTATGCATTTTGTTTGTTTGTCAATATTTTTTATTGTATGTGCTTAACTTGCCCCTGAAGTCATGAGTTGGTGAGGTTAAAATAATAAATAAGACCTTTGGGCACAATGTTGTAGAGCAAACATATACAAAGATACACTCCAGAAAAAGACATATAACTGAATCTTTAGGAACATCTTAAGGTTAAATAACAACATTCTCAACATATTGTACAGTACAACATTGGGATATATATATATATATATATATATATATATATATATATATATATATATATATATATATATATATATATATATATATGCTCTCTGCTGCAAAGTAATTGAGTGGCGTGGTTTCATTATCAGTAGAGAAGTGTACATTATATTGTAGATTTTGGTGGTGGGGGGGGGGAACTGAAATGAAACTAGATCTTTTTATTCTAGAAATAAAATAATAGTCCACAATTTTCAATTTTTAGTTGTAAAGTATAAACATTCATGGCCAATGAAAGCATTGAAAAAATAATACAAAAGATGCTTTGAATTTGTTTCTAGTTAGCCTAATCCTTTTTTAATAATTAACATATTATATTATTATATATATTATATTATAACATTGTTTATATCCTAAAACTGTTTGCTGTTATTTTCATTTAAATGGATGGGTGGTTTATATGGATGCATTTTTTGAGGAGAAGCTTTGTGAAAAATCTGATTAATATACCTAACAGCTAGTCATATGTTTTATCTGTAACCAGAAGTTTTAACAAAAAATGTTTTTATACCAATGGGATACAACACTTAGCACATGTACAGTTTCACAAGAGAGTGCTGTTTGCCCTGTTAACACCAAACATGCCATTTTAATATGCACATTTCCAAGATCTTCCCATATTAAAGAAGGCACATACTATCCTCAAACACCATCTGTAATGAATTCTACATCTGCCCTATGGCTACTGATGGAGGATCCAAGGGCCACAGGGCAAGGGATAGTCTTAATTAAGACCTCTAGAAAGCTTTAGCAGCTTTCTTAGAGTTTACCTTAAAGGATTTTTTTTTTGAAGTTGTAAGAGAAAGTTAAAATGAAAAGTTCTTTAGAAAAGTTATGCTGCAAATGATAACTTAAATGTAACATATTTGATAGAAAAGCTGTTTTGAAAATGTACCTGTTATGATATATAAAGTTTAAAGGTAGTTTTAATTGGACAGTGCATAACTTGTTACGTGGATTTCTTATTTTAATTTTTACTTAAAGTACCAACATATAAACATTAATACTTGTATAACATCATACACAATGGAATAAATGCAATAGATTAGGCATTTAATAAATCAGCCTTGATAGGTAGTCTCAGGCACAATTTCTCATTTATAAGAGACCTGTGTCTACATCCATCCATCCATGCATTGTCTTCTGCTCATCCAAGATCAGGTTGTGGGGGCAACAGATCCAAGAGGGAACCCCAGACATTCCTCTCCCCAACAATACTGACTTTGGGGGATCCCAAGGTGATCCCACGTCAGAAGGAGATTTGGTTTTCCCTCCAGCAGGTTCTTTATCTTCCCGAGTTTCCTCGCATTTGGACATGCCTGGAAAATCTCCAAAAAGAGATGCCAAGCTGGCATTCTGATCAGATACCTAAACCATCGCAACTGAGTCCTTTCAATGCAGAGAAGCAGCAGCAGCTCTAAATCAAGCTCCCCCTGCATGAAAAGGCACTCTGAGTCCAACCACCCTTCAGAGGAAGCTCATTTTTGCCACTTTTATCCAAAAGGTTGTTCTTTGAATCATTATCTGGAGCTTATGACCATAGGTGAGGGTCGGAACAGTGGAAGTGAGTAAATCAACCACTTTTATTTTTGGTTTGGCTCTTTCTTGACCAAGAAAAGACTGGTGCAGTGCCAAGATCATTGTAGATGAAACACCAAACACGTCTGCCTATCTATTTTCCCATCCTACTATCACTTGTGGACAAGACACCAAGATACCTATACTCCTCCTCTTGAGGCAGAGACTGACCATCAACCCAGAGGGGGCAGTCCACTTTTTTCCAGCTGAGAACCTTGTTCCCAGATTTAGAGAAGCTGCATCTCTTTCCAGTCGTTTGCGAACCGCTGGTTAGATGCAAGCCACTCCAGTGGACACTGGAGATTGTGGCCTGTAAAGGCCAACAGAGCTACCTCCTTTTCTAAAAGCTAAGATTAGATCCTAGGGTTTCAAAACCAGATACGCACCTCTCTGCAACTACACCTTGATATGCTATTCATGACCACCACAAACAGGATTGTTTTTGTTGTGATTCTTCTTTACATAATTCTGTCAGTGTGATAATGTAATAACAATGGTTTCTCATGAAATGTGTTAAATATCCCCTAAAGCAGTATTGTGTCTTAAGAGAAAAAAATCAGTGTATCTGAGTGCCTGGCACTCTTACAGAGTTCTCAAAGTGTCTTTATTTTTCTATAGGTTTAAGTTTTAAGATAGTATTTTTTTCACTGCACATCTCTTAAAAAATCTAAACTATTCCTTTAAGGAATTAGACTATTCAGGAGATCGCAGACTCAGTACAGTCATAGTACAGTGGTAAAGTGCTGCCCAGTGCAGAATGATTACTCAAGCTTTATTGGGGTAATGAGAATGCAGTCTTGGCCACTGCTCACTTTTAAGAATACCACGGGTCATTTCTTTCAGTACCTTTGTAACCATTGAAAAGGGCCTCCTCCTACAGAGACTTCATTAGCAGATACAGATCCTGAAGCTTTGAGTATTGACTTGTCACAAAGTATGCCAACTAGAGAATTTTATCTAAACAGTTTTCTGTTGTTCTTGTTCCTCTGCAAGTCTGAGTGTGAGTGAATCTACAGAGGGTAGCTAAGCAATGTTGTGTACCCACTTATTTTTAACATGAATAGCATGCACTACTTGTTTCCAGAAGATCAATTTTCAGGACAAATAGCTCAAGCCTTATCGGTAACCCACTGGCTTAGCATCAAGAAAATAAATTTGTATGGTTGCTGCAAAATTCAATACAAATCTTTTTTGCCAAACAGAGAACACACACGGGTGTTACTTCTTTGTGGTGTTGAGGCAGTAATACTAACTTAAGGGAGTGAAAGAGGGGGGTGGTGAAGGCAGAAGATAGCACCACTGATGGCTCCTCTGCAACAATGCAAGATCAAGTAAAATTTAAAGTGAAGAGAGTGACTCAGATGTTGGAGTTGAGTCAGCAGCCACCCAAGAAAAAAAATATGATATTAACCCTACAGTTGACAAGGGATGACTATTTAGGTCATTGTGATCGGTCGTAAACACATTAGCCACTGTATTCCTTTAAACTCATTATGCTTGACAGAGGTGGAGCATAGTTAGCTTAGTCAGCCGGTTGACGGCTAATTTTATACTTTGAACACTGAAGAAGGGCAGAAATAATATCTGAAGAAAATAAAAAGTCATCAGTGTTTTTATGTAACTACCTGGTTATCAAACACATTAAATATCTCACAAAGAACAAGTGGCCTCTTATGGAATCCCTAACAGTGCTAGAGCCATTTTATGCTGAAGAAATAACAAGAGTTTGCTGTTTCTTTTAAACCGACACATACTGAAACAATCAAGAACATTTAGTTTGGCAAAAGCAAAGAGCAGCCAGTTTGGGTGGTGACTGAGTTTACAGAGGTATTAAAGAAAATTAGGAAACACTTAAGTTTTCTTGCTTGTAAAGGTACACCTGCACTGAAAAAAAAATACACTGGCTGTTTTTTGTTTCTTCTATTTAAACCTGAGCAAGACTTGGAAATTATGTAAAATATTTTTTAAGGAATTTGCACGTATGTACAAACCAAAGCAGTTTTTGCAATTGATGCTGGATAAATTGGTGGACTAATTTGTTTACACTCTTGGGAAATATATAGAAAAAGCCTTAACTTTTCATATATTATGATTATGCTACGGTTATTGCAGTAGCATAATCTTCTACAGAAAATCTGTTATATGTCAACCTTTAATTTAGTACTGGCTGCACAGTACTGTTGTTAGTAGTGATGACAGTATCAGTACAGTCAGTGGTAGTGTTGTCAGGTTTACATATATATATTCTTTTTAATAAATCAATTAATTTGGATGGCATTAAACTAAGCTCTGGTAATAAAGTAAAAAACCTTGGTGTTATTTTTGACCAGGGCATTTAAATCTCATAATAAACATGTTTAATTTTTTTACCTCTGGAATATTGCCAAAATTGTTTTGTAATTCCTTACTATTAGGAAGGCCACAAAATATAGTTCAACACCTTCAGCTAATCCAAAATGCTGCAGGAAGAATGAGAGATCACATTTCTCAGATTTTAGTCCTTAATTGGCTATTAAATAAAGAATATAATTAAAAAATATTCTTCTCACATATAAAGTTCTTAATAATCAAGCTCCATCATACATCAGAGATCTGATTGTTCCAAATGTTCCTAAAAGAGCACTTCACTCTCAGACTGCAAGTATACTGGTGGTTCCTAGAGTCTCTAAAAGTAGAATAGGAGGCAGATACTTTAGCTATCAGGCTCCTCTCCTGTGGAACCAACTGTGTTTTAGTCCATGAGGCAGACACCATGTCTACTTTTAAGACTAGTCTAAAAATTTTCTTTTTGACAAAGTTTATAGTTAGAGTGGCTTAGGTTATCCTGAGCTATCTCTGTAGTTATGCTACTATAAGCTTATGCCGGACTGACATGATTAAAGTCCGGGTACGGTCCTTATCCAGTGTGGTTTTCCGCAAACCTTTACTCACACTGGCCCTAGGGAAACAGCGTACAGCTGCGGTGCCAGATACAAAACACCACTCGTGAGAATAGAAATTCACGTGGGTTCATGCTCATCCTCTTAAACAAAAGCCGTATTCAGCTGTACAAGCACTACCTCGTTTTCCCTCACTATTTATGCTAGTGATGCTCTACCATGCATATTTGACAGAATCATCCTACTATTCTCCAATTTTGCATTATTTATTGTTATTTAAACATTTTAATTTATGTTCTCTCAATTTCTTTTCTTCAAATTAGCTACATCCTGTCTGCCGTTCTGTTTATCTGTGAAACCTCATGGAGAAGCTCGATCCACTGGGTTTCCTTAGAAAGAAAACTTTTTGAACAATCTTCCCGTGAGATTAGATAGAATAGGCTTTGTACAACGCCTTGAGATGACATATGATGTGAATATAAATTAAACTGAATTGACTATATAGATAGATAGATAGATAGATAGATAGTATAAATTCTGCTACAATGGGGTATGAATATGACATAGGTCCATTTCTTTTAGCCTCTCCACACAATAAAAAACTATTTAAAATTAACAGTTAGAGGAATGTTGCACATAAATCCTGACGCCAACTAGTCTATATAACAATCTACATGGCTACCAGATATTTGTGAAGAAAGGATTGATGACAGCTTTTTCTGTCCTATACATCACAAGTGAGAACATGTAACATTTGTTAAATTTAATTGAAACTTTGACTGGATCTTCCTGCTTTGGCCAGATAAAACATGAGCTTTTCAGCAGCAAACTCTGCGGGTGTGCTTGGTGTGAAACAGGGTTGCAATGATATATCCAGCTCACAAAACAATGCAATACAAAACACTAGGGTCACAAGATGAGATTTTATCATACATGCCATGTTTTTCTACAATTTGGTCGGGTAATGTACAATAAAAATAAAGGATCTGTCTTGATTTTAGCAATACTTTTGGGAAACCCTGAGAATCCCCCTTTTCATATTTTACAAAGAGAGTAAAGGTTCAGTCAGTCAAGTTTAGACTTATCAAGTTTAGGTTTGTTAAGAACAAAAGACAATTGAATGCATTCAAGACCCATTAAAATTCTTAAAACAGCCACTTAGTTCAGCACAACTTGGAAGCTTCAAAGTAAACAACTTTAGTATTTTTAATGGCAAGCCTGTTACAGGCCTGGTCCACACGTTGTAGGATATCTTGGGAAAATGACACAGTTTTATGCGGTTATGCCTTTCAGCCACACATAAACGGTATTATACATCCCTTAAAACGAATGATCCTAAAAACTCCGGCTAAAGTGGGCATTTTTAAACACTCCGGTTTTGAGTCTCTGTGTGTGTACATGAAAAGACGGATATTAATGTCGGGCGCATCACGGTCTGCAACGAATATTGTTGCGCTGTGTCACACTTGTCCAACCATTGTTTATACTCTTTGGCTATATGGTGGAGTTAAAAACGATTTCCAATTGACATCGTCTTGAGTTTTATTAACTTTATATTCAAATATGGTGTTTAAAAGGAGCTTAACTCCTTATCTGTCCACAAGGTCGAACCTCCTGGCGCCATGATTCATTCCTAACAGGAAGTTGTGGTTGTTTTGAAGGATTCTGATTGGCTGACATAAGTTTTAGAGTTGTGGTACACTGCCCCGTATTTGTCTGGCGTATTAAAAAAAACAAAAAAAAAAAAACAACGTTTTTCTGTGGGTTGGTGTGGATGAAAACGTTTCCAAAAGAAATTCTGCATATAGTATTATTTTTAAAAATGGTGTAGGAGAGGAAAACAAAATCCTGCTATGTGTGGACAACGCCACAGTATCCTCTTGGGGTGTGCCAGAATTAAGATTTATATAAAAATTAATGATTCACTTTTACTATGATTCAGAATCGATACAAATAGTCCCAAAACTGATTAAAAATTCTATAAATAAAACAAATTTGCTTGCTGTGAGCCTAACGGGATGTCCTGGTGTCACCACGCAGCGAGTTCTGGAATGTACGCATGCGCAGAAACCACCAAAAACAAAGAGGAAACTAAAACAATGTAGGAAAGAGATATTCAACCAGCTCTGTCTTCATTGAAGGCAAAGATCTAGCCTTATTCTGTTTTTTATCAACTGCCTGGCAAGACTGAACTTGACATGAACAGCAAGGTTTGCAAAATGACCAGGCATAACCCTGAGCTACTTGACACAGAGCAGAGTCAGCCACCAGCAGCAGACCGACACACACTGCAGTGCTTTACCAAACTCTGAGTGGCAATAAATAAATAAATGAATAAATAAATAAATAGTCTATTACCTGGTTCATCACCAAAGATTTAAGGCCTTACAGTGTGGAAGAGAACAAAGGTTAATCTGCACATTGCAGACAGTGAAGCCAAGGTATACCATACCATCCCGTAAGACTTTCACTCAGATGGCTGGGCCACAGCTTTATTAAGACACTAAAAGGAAGGTCTGCAGTGGCAAAAAAATTATTTTGAATTCAATCATTCCCCCAAAAATATGTATCGAATCGAATCTTGAGATCCTTAGGGTGCTATTAAATCATGCATTTTTTTTTTCAGTATCTAGTTCTTTTTTACTTTTTACCCCAAATCCTACAAAACAAATGATTGAGGAAAAGTTAAGGATTCTCCAATATTTCAAACCCCACAAGCAGTTTAAGCTCTATCAACCCAATGTTACTATTTCAAAATAAGAGTCTTAACATAGCTATAACACGATCTCAAGCATAAGGCTTGATATTCACTAAGCTTGGTATTCAGAGCTAATAATAATAATTGCTAACAATTACTTCATTTCAATTAGTCACATGTGAAAAGCACCTGGGTAGCACTTTTGCTGTGAAGGGAAATGTTGTGGCATTTTAATTTCACAAGATCTCTTATTATGGGATTTTGTTACAAATGTGAAACAAAAGCTGAATATGTGAAGAAGTACCTTGTGCCCTGTGTGAAGTACAGGAGATGATCTGTGACCTGTTTCACTTGAAAACTGTTCAGATTCTACCAGAAACCATCGTGATATGATCTTTCAGCAGAGTAATGGTCCAAAACATTTGGTCAAATCAAGCCATGCATGCTTCAGACACAAATCATCTTTCTTCTATGAACAGTGGGCCATGAGTGAATTTGTTCAAAATTATTATTTCTTAATGTTTTCCCCACTGTACAAATATACTCAAGTTGATTTATTTATTTATTTATTTTTTTTTTGAAATTATGACACAACAAGATGTGTTTTAAATGCTTTTCACACATCTTTTCCAGGGTTGTCAACAAATCAGTCTGTAGTACAATGACACCAGTCATCTTGGTGTTATAACATGTGCAGTGAAAAGTGTTTAAATTAAAAATTGATGGTACTATCATTTCACAATGCTTTATTGTTATCACAGGTGTCATTTATTTATTTCCTCTTTATATCAAGTTCCTTCAGCATTAGAAAAATTGCACTGAAGTATAAAATTTTCAAATGACCAGCAACCTACACTGTTGAATAGCATGTGTCAAATCATTACAATATATGGAAAACTCTTGAGTGTAGAAATGGCCACAGTTTAGCATCATAGAAGAGGCATTTAAATGATCACAGAAACAAGCCACAGTTATGGTAGTTGGCCTTGTAGCTGCATGACATCAAGATCATTGCTCAGAAATTCATTGAGACAGCATCTGATGAAATAAAAAGAATTCAAAACAAATTGCTTCCCTGTTATTAGCTAGCACAGCAAACTACTTAAGTTGCCTTGCTGTGAAATTTATATTAGTATTTTTTTCATAGTAACAACACAACATAAACATTTTTTTCTTTTCTCAATAACAGATTTAGGACATAATGTCTGAGGATGAGCATGTAAGGAAAGGAATGCACAGGTTGCGCAGAACTGTGTGAGACATGTATTTTCCCCCTTCACAGTCACTGAAAAATCAATGAACTAAGCTGAGGCATCAAAGCCCAACAGCCTATCTGACCTGCATAGAGCCCCACTGTGGGGTATAATGCAGCATTGTACACCAATTACTTAAAGACCCATTCATGCAGACACTAAGTAAATGCATAGGACCGTACGATAGGGGTGTTGGGGAAAATACCATTTACATTACTGCCATCAGCCTTTAAGACTAGACAACTTACACAAATTTAAAGATACTGAGAGAAGGAAAAAACATCAGATGAAAGTCTTTCAGATTAGAGAAATTCAAACCAAGTGGTGTTTTTATTACTTTGCTTGCCTCCTTTGTTGGTCCATAAAAATAGTGTTGCTAAAAATAAAAGGTAAAAAAAAAGAACATAATTTATTAGTTTAGTCCATGGAAAAGCTCTAGTATCAGACATTCATTTGTTTGACTTCAATCCTCTGCATTTTTTTCCGTCAAAAGTAGAATTGTCGGCATAGCCCCATTTGAATGCACAACATATCTGTTCTTTTGAAAGATTAGCATTGGAATGAGCCCTTGCAGAGACGAGTCAGGCAACTGCTGTAATGTATTACTAAATTAGCCCTAAACACTACACAAGCCATTTAGAAGCATGTCAAAACCTAAAAGTAAAATGATACAAAATGCAACCAATGAAAGAAAAGAAAATTTGTGTAACAGTAGTTATTAAACTGCATGTTTACTTTTCCAGTTGAACAAGTGGGGCATCATATACACATTAAATAAAATGTTTCAGATACGCTACAAAATATGCACTGACACAACCTAACGCCAGCAAACACAGGGTTAAACCTTAGCTGCAGAAATGCTCTGCAGTCCAAAAGCATTTGGCTGATAGCTACTGAACAGAACAACTTATCCGTGCTATTTTGCTGCTATTGGATAAATGTTTATGTCTATCTTTATTTTACTTATTTATTTTTGTGTTATTTAGTCAGGGAGTTCCATTTTATTGCATATTATAATCGGCACAGTAAAAACAGGAGTTTGTATGTTGCATTTAGTGCCTTTATGAACAGTTTACGTTTTCCTCAATGTGGTGGAAACAAACTAAAAAGACTTTTCCCTTCAGACAGTAAAACTCTCTATTTTTAGTCAGAAAAAGCATAGAATTTTATTTTTTGAAATAAAAGTCACCAGATGTTAGAAAATAGTTTCAAATTTCTTTCATTCTTCACATATTCTGCATTTTTTTAACCTTTGCTTGGCTGTAATTTCAGTCATATATATTTTTCTTATTTATATATATATATATATATATATATATATATATATATATATATATATATATATATATAATGTGTGTGTATATATAGGCATATACAAGAAAAAAAGTCTGTTTTGCAATTCTGTACAAAATAAAGTTGACATTTTGCTCTTTGTGCATTATATTGCATGGACTGGTGAGCAGATTTCAGAGCAGGGTTTCGACTGAGTCAGAAATAGATCCACTGGGAGAATAATTTAGATTTGGGTCTCTTGAACTTTCTCCTTGCCGTGAGAAGTCATTATGACATAGGGATCAGCAATGATGCTGATGTGGCTGTGATGCTGTCTCACTGAGCGATGAAGAGAGTTGTTCTGGGTCCAGTGGGCCCCATAGCTCCCTTGTCGGGATGAAGAAGAAGAAGAAACAAACCCAGGCTTAAATGTGTTGCTGTTGTGTTCCACTAATGTTGGCAGTACCAAACCTGTGTCGTCAGAGCCACTGGACCCGGATGTAGGTGGTGGAACAGGTGGAACCTCTTCCTCCATTTGTATAATTTCTATGGTCCTGGCTGCAGCCACAGTACTCCTCTGCTGATGCCTCTTACGCAGTTTATAGAATGCTATCAACATGGCGGCTGCCAGTAAAGTAACAGCAACGAAACAGCCAATGATGATTTTTGTGGTTTTCATCATCTCATCCAGACTGGCAGGTGGCCCACTAGGGACTCTGGCTGTGGGAACTGAAACCTGCCTTGGAGTTTGAGTATTTTGGAACAGCACAGTTGGTGTGGAGATAAAGACAGGTTGAAAAACAGAGGGGGAGGCAGGTAAAGTGGGTTTGGGCTTAGGAGTATCTTCCACGGTGGGTTCCAAAACTTCCACTGTTACAGTTGTAAAGTAGGATAGGTTAGACGTGTTAAGTTCAGCATTGCTGACATTTAGATAAGCAGAAGCATTGGAATTGCCTGCCATGTTGCTCACCATGCAAGTGTAGACCCCTGTGTCTGAGGGGAGAACATTGGAAAAGTTGAGTGTTCCATCGTTGAGAACAGATATCCTTGGGTGAGCTGAGCCATGGGTTAACACGGTCCCATTAGGGAGAAGCCATCGTACAGAACTCATAGCTGCTGTGCGACACTTCATTTCTGCCACTCTTGCTGCAGAAATGTTCAGATCTCTTGGAGCATCGAGTATGACTGGTGCTGAACACTGAAATGTTGTTTGATCAACTTCCACTAAGTATCTTCCTCTCATCTGGATTGGGGTGTGACAGCGTCCACAACAGGTGGAATTGGTGGGAATGTTTTCTCTGAGCCACCAGGACAGCCAGACTACATCACAATCACAGCCCCAAGGGTTGTGGTGTAGATGTAGCTCCACCAGGTACTGTAGAGGGGTGAATAGGTTATGGGGAAGGGATGATAAATTATTATGGGCAAGATTCAACTCCACCAAAGCAGTGATGTCATCAAATGCATTCCTCTCAATAATTGTAATGGCAGAGTTCATAATCCAAAGTTTCCGTAAATTCTTAAGCCCACGAAAAGCCCCAGGCTTTAGCTCTGGGAAAACGTTTTCAGAAATCTCCAACTCCTCCAACCCCAAGAGAGGTGACAAATTTGGAAACTCCCTCAAACTGCACATCCCTAAATTCAGGTACTTGAGGTTGTGAAGGCCCTCAAAAGCCCCTTCAGAGATGTACTCCAACTTCCTCAGCTCTCCCAGGTCTAGTCTCATGAGCGAGGGAACTCGGTTAAAGGCATAAGAGGGAATGCTCTCAATTGGATTGTTTCTGAGCCACAGTTCTCTCAACTTTGAAAGATACTCAAAAGCTCCACTTGGTATGACTGTTAGTCTGTTGTCAAATAACTCCAGGGTATTCAGACTGGTCAAACCATTAAAAGCCCCCACTTCAATCTGCCTGATTGCATTTCTGCCCAACTGCAACACCTCCAGATGATGCAAATGTCTGAAGGTATCTGCCTGTATAGTCTCTATGCTGTTCTCCATCAGGTTCAGGTACCTGGTGTTGGCTGGGATGTTCGGAGGAACCCTAATCAGGCCTCTGCGGGTGCACACCACCTTGCTGAGCTGGTTGGTGCAGGAGCACACACCTGGACAGTTCTGTGGAATTTTTGAGCCCAACCCGGGGCCCGTGGACTGGCACATACTGAGAGCAGACACCATTAGGGAAAGCACGGCGAGCAGGGCTGTGTTCCAGGTAGACTGCACATTAACCTGGGCCAACGGACTCATGGTGTGGAGGGCTCATTATTCTGCATGGTGGGGGGATACGGGACACACCGAAGGATAGACCACCCTAGCCTGGCTGGAGCAGCTCAAGGCTCCCAGGTTCCATCGACAGTGCAGGAAGATGCTGCATCGACATTTTTGTGTGAAGGAATGAAGGGGGAAACAGGCAGAGAAAGAATGAGAAAGGTTATTCTAAGAAAAGCAGCTGAGGCAAAGCACATCAGCATTGAAACAAAAAGGTTGAGTAACAGCATTACTAACTTACCTCATTAGTTTAAAGGTGCTCCTTTTTTCCAAAAGTTAAAAGCAACAGCCATGCGTCACATTCGCTGGTAATCCTCTCCATGAAATGACAGAAGGTAAATGCTTTCTTGTCCTTGTCTTTTGAAAAAGTGGTGTGACTCTTTATTAGCCAAAAATATAAAATGTATTCTAAAATTAAATGCAAAAAGAAGCTTAAAAAACACTCAGAGCAAAAGGTAAGGCCATGAAATCTTAGCAGGTGCTTAAATCCTTTCTTCCTCCACTGACTCCCGTTCTGCCAGGCTGCAGATTCCAAAATGCAGCTCCACCGTGGATAAATCACAATGATCCATTACGTAGCTGATTGCCACAGAGCAGGATAAACGATGGGACTGAAAGAAAATTAAAGAAAAAAATCCTCCTCTCTGTCAGCTCCTGGTGCATGTGTTGGCTCGTTGGTTGGTTGCCTGTTTGGGTAAGAGACCTCCCTTACTGTGACTTTGCCAAGGGCTTGTCGGTTGCTTATTAGCCCTGTTGTGACAGAGACTGAGAGACAAAAAAAGACTAAAGAACTCCCGGCACAGTCATCACCCTTTTTCCTCATCCTCTGCTTCCCTCTTGCTTTCTCCTAACATTGGGCTGGCCCCGGTCAGAGCAGCTGCATGCTGCCGTGTGCACAGTTAGCAGTAATCCGTCTATTCCTCCTGGGGGGAGGAGGGTAGAGGGTGGTGGGAGAGATGGTGGCGTTGTGTGGAGGTGGGGGGTGGTACGCTGCACTGTCGGAGCTTTGCAAAAGGCTGATGGAAGAGAGAGGGAAGAGAGAGATAGAGAGAGCACTCGTGTCCTCTTCTTCAATAAGAGAGAAGGAAAAACATGACGCCGGGAGGATAACAGTGAAAGTGGTTTCCGTATCTGTTTCCGTAAACAAGGAAATACGTTGGGAATTATTTTCTGCGATGTTTGCTTTGTCCCTCAGGCTGTCTCCTGCAGTGTCCCTCTGCTTGCATTTTGGTTATTTCTTTCTCCGGGGCTGAGGTAGTAAGTTGTGGCAGTTAGCCATGTGTGTGGCTGTTGACGCTGGCTGGTGGACTACTGCAGTAGTCGGAGTAGCACAGAGAGAGAGGGCATGAGGGAGCTTGAAAGAAAAAGAGAGAAAGAATCCCTGATAGATCAAGAGCAAAAGAAAGATAGCATGTGCATAGCAGAGTTTGCGAGAGAGACGGAAAGCCACGCGAGCACTCTCACAGCCAGCCCACCGTCACAGAAACAGCAGGAGCAGCATTCTTATCCTCATCTCTTCTTCTTGTTTATTCTCCAATCTCTCTCTTTTCTCTGCCCCCCCCCCTAGCTCCAATGTGTGTCGGTGTTGCAGGCAGCTAAGATGCTCGCTCTGCCCCCTCCCTTTGTCCTTCAGTGGGAACGTGAATGTACTGCTGACGCACGCCTCTCAGCTGCTCAGCCAGCCTCAGAGCAGTGTATTGGTTTGATGCAGTGTTCTTCTGTATTAACAAATTCAACCTCCCCATCTCTCCCTCCCTGAATTGGTAGTATCTTAACCTCTCTCTCTCCCTCTCTCTCTCTCTCTCTCTCTCTCTCTCTCTCTCTCTCTCTCTCTCTCTCTCTCTCTCTCTCTCTCTCTCTCTCTCTCTCTCTCTCTCTCTCATATATGACCTGCTCTCTTCCTTATTTTGTCACTCAAACTCTTTCCTGCCTGTTCCTTGGCACTTTTCCTTGCTGTCGGTCTGAAGGTTCTCTTTACAGACTGTTGTTAAATTGTTACTCCCAAACTTAGTGCATCACATTCAATAAAAACGTCATACTTTGAATGCCAGCTCCAAAGTCGTCATACATTTTCTGTGATTTTTATCAAGCATGAGGTCAGCAGTGCACCAAAGTTTTCCACAGTGACAATACTGCTCTTCCTCATCTCTTGTAACTCATAAGTTTGCTGTGAGTGGACCCGGTGCAGCAGCATCTAAATGGGAAAAGTTTTTTTTTATTGCATTTGATTTCCTTAATTCCTTAGATGGCCAGAATTTGTTGTGTGAGTGTTTTAGTGGGTGGGTGAGATCAGGGGGTATGTGACATCATAGGGGGGTGAAATGCTGACTCTGCCTTTCTGTGTCTGCTGGGCAGTCTTCTCTTCAGGGAGGAGAAAGATGAAAGGGTTTGCACACTGTTATCTCATGGAAAGATGAAAGAAAGGGGAGAAGATGGTTACCAAATGATTCCCAGTGTGTTCTTGTACTTTCAGCTGACTGAGAACATGTTTTGCTCATTTTATGAGTAATGTGGGGACTTTGATGTAGATTGAGGATCCTTTTTGGTCCTCACTTTTGTTCTGAGCTAGAGGTTAGGTTTAGCACTACAAAAAAAATAAAAATAAATAAGTGCCGACCAAGCCGAGTCACAATCACAGAAACTGATACTTTAAAGGATCTGAGGTAGGTAAAACACGATTTGAGCTGAAGCTGTTTACTTTTTGTTTTACTGTTTTCATGTTTTACTGAACTTGCAGGTTACTTTCTCAAACTAATTTCTTCCCGTTGTAGTTTCAGTTATTTGCACAACTTGCACATTGATCTCCAGAACCATTTCTTGATATTTTGCTTCCCCAGAACTTACAGGTCACTGTCTTAAACTTGCAGGATTTTATTCCTGAGAGTAGTTTGTCCAGAATCTGCACTGTAATCTAAAACTTTTATAGGGTTACCCAGACTTGCAGAATTTACAGGCTGCCTTTCATAAACTTAGTATATTTTCTAAAAACATGCTGATTACTTTCGGAAATTCTTCCCGTTTCATCCATGGAAGACAGGATCCTACACCAAGACTTTCAGGTTATTTTTCCCTGGACCTGCTGGTTCAACAGGCTGTTTCATGCAACCAGTGGGTTCCCAGAGTCTGCAGAAAGCCATCTTTGAACCTACAGGTTGCATTCCGGAAGTTGGTGTTTAATTTTTTAAAACCTACAGGTTATCTTCCAGATATTGCAGTATTTCTGTTTACTTTTCTGAAGCTTATTGTTTTATTGACTCCCCAGAACCATGCATCCATTATCTATACCTGCTTCTCTGTGCAGGTTTGCAGGGGGAGGGATTGTTTCCTATTTCCAGCAGTTATTGAGCGAGAGCCAGGGTCCACCCTGGAAAGATCGGAAGTCCATCATAGGACACTTTTATAGAAACAACAGGTTACATGCTAATTCCCACAAATCTCCTAGACATTGCATGAAAAGAGAAAGAAAAAAAAAAGGTTTAGCACTACAGTGTCAATAAGGTTAGGGTTAGGGTCATGGTTATGCCATAGAACAGCTTGAAAATGAATGGAAGACTATGGAAGGCAAGGCATGGACATCACTTTGTATAACAAGGATGTGTGTGTGTGTGCGTGTGTGCGTGCGTGCGTGCGTGCGTGCGTGTACACACATGTGGGGGTGGGGGGACTCCACCCGTGTCCAGGTAAAAATGAATAAATAGTGAAACAGAAAAAGAATCAGTGAGACAGGAGATGAATGAACATATTAAATGGCTGTCACTGTAGAATGGCAGAGAGAAAAAGAAGTGAGATTAGGATTAGAGATGAGAATTTGGAGTAGAGGGTTGAGGTTGGATTAGGCATTTTTTTAAGAGCAGGAGAAAAGGCCTCCGCTTTTTCCTCTGGCTGATGACCAGGTTGTCTTCCTGTTTTCCTCCTCTTCTGTCATGTTTTGATTGCAATCAGGGTTTGAATGTAACTGTTTGAATGTGAAGCATCTCATTTGCATTGTACACAATGACAACATTTGCTCTATCAGATATAATTTTGCTCAATATGCTGAGTGATAATGCTGAATATGAGCACAATGAAATTGAATTCTACGCCATGTAAAGATGAAAACTATGGTTCCATGTCCACACTGTTGAACAAACTCAGTTTTAAAAAATGAAAGGTGAATACAGGACTGTCTCAGAAAATTAGAATATTGTGATAAAGTTCTTTATTTTCTGTAATGCAATTAAAAAACATGAAATGTCATACATTCTGGATTCATTACAAATCAACTGAAATATCGCAAGCCTTTTATTGTTTTAATATCGCTGATTATGGCGTACAGCTGAAGAAAACTCAAAAATCCTATCTCAAAATATTAGAATATTTCCTCAGACCAAGTAAAAATAAAAAATTATAACAGCAAAACAAAATCAAACATTTGAAAATGTCCGTTAATGCACTCAGTACTTGGTTGGGAATCCTTTTGCACAGATTACTGCATCAATGCGGCGTGGCATGGGGGCAATCAGCCTGTGGCATTGCTGAGGTGTTATGGATGCCCAGGATGCTTCAATAGCGGCCTTTAGCTCATTTGCATTGTTGGGTCTGGTGTCTTTCAGCTTCTTCTTCACAATACCCCACAAATTCTCTATGGGGTTCAGGTCAGGGGAATTGGCAGGCCAATCAAGGACAGTAATGCCATGGTCAGTACACAAGCTACTGTGAGAATCTTATGTCGTCTCTTAACCACTACCATACTTGTGATTTAGTTTACTGAACTAAGCTAAGTGTTTTTCAAGGCTCAGGAAACCCTGCAGTGTTTCGAGTTAAGTAGACGATTCAAGTGATTAGTTGAATAGCCTACTAGTATACTTTTTCACGATATTCTAATCTTTTGAGATAGGATTTTTGAGTTTTCTTCAGCTGTACGCCATAATCAGCGATATTAAAACTATAAAAGGCTTGCGATATTTCAGTTTATTTGTAATGAATCCAGAATATATGACATTTCATGTTTTTTAATTGCATTACAGAAAATAAAGAACTTTATCACAATATTCTAATTTTCTGAAACAGTCCTGTATATGTTTTTTTTGTGTAGTTGACCCTTTTAAATATAAACAAAATATAAAACTAAATGATGAGGTATAGTACTATTCTCTGAATACTTATAACAGGAGTTGTGTGCCAGTTGACTGAAAAAAGGTTGCATACCATCTCCAGGTTGGGGGTAGTGGTGGGGGATCCCGTCACAAGTCAATGAGTTTACATATTTTGGGGATCAGTGTGACTGCAATTGTAACGGGTTTGCTGCTCCAATTTGTTGGAGTAAAGAGAAAGCTGGGCCTCTTGATTTACCAGTCGTCTACATTCCTACTTTCAGCTATGGTCATGAAATTTTGGTCCGAGATAGGGTAAGGAGCTTGGCCATCCCGGAAGGGCTTGGAGTGAGGTGCTGCTCCTCTACATCAAGAGATGGCTGGGGGAGTTGTTCTGAATCCCCCTGGACGGCTTCCTTGAGAAGTTTCCAGGCATGTCCCACTAGGAGTGTGTAGAGACTGTCTCTTGGCTGGCCTGGGAAAATCTCTAGCTTCCTCTAGAGGAGCTGGAGGTGGTGTCTGGGGAGAGGGAAGTTTGGGCATCTCTGCCGAGTCTGCTGCCTTGCAACCTGGATAAGTGGATGATGACAAGTGCGGGTCTAAGTGTGAGAAAAAGTTGTATGCCACTGTGTCGAACACACCTATATACAGTTGCTTTAAACACTTCTTTATTACAATTCTGTTTTGATTATGTTGCCTGGATTATGTTGTTGCATTGTTTTCCTCAGAGGTATATGTGAAGGAACATTAAGAATCTGTGATTAATATTGCATATACAAATATTATATACACTGTTTGTCTAACTTCATTTTTTTTTATTTCTTTTTCGGAAGACTGTAGGCCCTGTTTTGACTCGCATCATCCATGTACTTTTCCATGGTGTAATGATGTATGAGTTAAAGGTATAGTGAACAATCTTTTTGCAGCTTTGAGTTCTGGTGGGAATCACCCTATCTTTATGTTACCCCACATGCCAAACAGTGTAATACCCTCACGTAACACCAATGTGTGTGCACATTCCTTGGTAGTTTCCCCTCGCTGGCTGCGCATGCGCACTTCTAGTGTTTATGTATCCGGTGAAATGCAGTTTAAGCTTTTCATTGTTGCTCCACTGCTCCAATTGTATACTTTGAAAATGTCAGAGTGGAAAGGAGCAAAATCCCTTACAAGAGAAGAAGGGGAAGGCTTCAGAAGACTAGGGTGTATTTGGGAGATTATGTCACACGATGCCCTGAAGAGCAGGTAAGATGGTGCATGCACATGTTATTCAAAAAGGGACTTGGACATTTCTTACCTAAATTTCGAGAAAAATCATCCACTGTACCTTTAAAGGCTATCAGCAAAGCTTTCCGAAACTCCTTTCCCACCCATAATAGAGTGGTTACTGTTGACCTCATAAAAGATCAAGGAACAGGAGCTAAGAACAGGAGGTAAAAGCTATAATTAGAACATTTTGGATGCAGTCTCAGTCTTCTCTGTCAGGGATCTGTTAGTATCCCATTTCTTTTCTGCCCCTTAAAAGAGAGAAAGGTGGAGCTCTCTCTAATGGTAACAGGCAGTGTGCTCAAGCACTTGCATCGTCCGAAAGATAGAGCATTGTGTTGATAATGTTTGCCTAGTCCTCCAGATCTATTTAATTGTTATCCCCTTTACTTATTCAGGTGATCCCACAGTTTCTCTTGTATTTCATTATGAACTCCGACTGGATCATTCCAAAACTATTTTTTTTCAACAGAGAAATATTAGTGAGAACAATAGTAGATAAAATTAAAAATATATCCCATGCATCCAAGATGGTGGCACAGGGGACTACAGCTGCTCAAGGCTGTTGGCTCATTATGTTTGTCCTGTTGTTTTGTTTTGTGTTATCACCACTCCAAGCTTTATTGCAGTATGGGAGGGCTGAGCAGCTAGATCTGTGGTTAAACCCTGGAATACACTGATCCTACCAACTGCCAAAATCAAACTTTATTCTACCTGAACTGCAGCGGACAACAGAGGCTGTGATCCCCACACTTCTGAGGCCTAGATGAAAGTGGTCCAGAAGAAAGAGACATGGAAATCTAGGTAGAGCATGCCCCAGTCTGAAGACTAATCCACACAGACCAGCTCTGCTCAGTCTCCTCCTGGCCAATGTTAAATATGTCACCAAGAAACTGGATGAGATGAAATCATGTTGAATTAAAATATGTGCTCCCGAAATTCATAAAGTTTCCAACCAAAGATAACGGCGTTTTATACCAGGTCTGTTGCAACATACCAGGAGCATATGAGGCAGCACCGCTCCTCACTTTGGATTGCCCAATCATGTCTCTGTGGACTGGATCCCTGCATACAAACCCTTCATCTACCCATGTTCAGAACCATTTAGGTTCTGAACATGGGTAGATGCCTGCTCAACATTTCAAGACTGTTATGAGGACACAAACTGGGGGATGTTTAAAAGCAAGCTGATCTGTGGGAATACACAGATCATCTGCTGTCCTATATTCACCTTTCCACTGATACTGGACTACCACAATGACAATAAGAATGTTTCTTAACGTGTGGCAAGACATCTGGACCATCACAGATTATTAGCACAGCAATTAACAGCTTAGCTCTCCCGCACACCTTAAACAGCTTTGTTGCCCGATTTGACTCTCCAAGCAGCAGAAAACCGTGTGTAGCATCAGCCTCTTATCCTGCAACTTCACCAAGTGAGCTCCACTTTAAAGAAGGTCAGTATCAATAAAGCTGCAGCCCAGAGTTGGTGTCAGGTCATATGCTACAATCATGGGCTGACCAACTTACAGGGTTTTTTTCTGAACATCTTGAACCTCTCCCTGCAGTTCTCCATGGTCCCTAACTGCCTTAAATCCTCTATCATTGTGCCTATCCCCCCAAAAATACAACCCTCACTTGCCCCAAAGATTACCGTCCTGTTGCTCTGTCCCCAGTCATCAAGGAGTGCTTGAAGAGGAACCTCTTGAAATACATCAAGGACGCAATCCCTCCTGGCCTGGGAAGCCTGCAGCCCACCTTCAGAGACTTCACAGAGGATGCTGTCTTGTTGGCACTTGCCACAGCTCTGAGTATTTTTGGACTTCACTTCAACCCTCAACACTGTGATTCCAGATATGCTGGCCCTGAAGCTCCACAACCTGGGACTATCTCCACCGTTTTGCTCCTGAATCAGTGACTTTCTCACCAAAAGGCTGCAGGTGGTGAGGATAGGGAAATGCACATCTTCCCCAATGATGCTCAACACTGGAATCCTGTAAGGTTTTGTCCTCAGCCCTGCTCTCTTCATCCTCTTCACACACAAATGCTCTGTTATCCACCCCACAAAAATGGTTGTGAAGTTTTCTTATGACACCACTGTGGTGGGTCTCATATCTAATAACGATGAGGAGGTCCACAATCTGACACAGTGGTGCCCCAGGAATGAACTCATCCTGAGCAACATTAAGACCAAGGACATCATAGTGGACTACAGGATGTCCAGGGAGTCTGAACACACTCATCTGCATACATGGGGATTTGGCAGAGTGTGTGGATAGCATAATGCTCCTGGGCATTCACATTTCCTCTGAGGTCTCATGGATTGTGAACACCTCCTACCTGGTGAGGAAGGCCCAAAATGCACCTCCTTATTCAGGAAACTGAAACAGACTGGACTTTCTACATATCTGCTAAGAACCTTTATAGAGCTACAATCGAAAGCATCTTCTGTCTCAGCACGATGGTGTGGTATGGGAGCTGCAAGGCAAAGGACTGGAAGGATCAAGTATTGCTGGTCAGGTAAGCACAGGGGATTGCAGGATGCCGTCTACAATATTTAGACATGGTTTATGCTGCACGAGTCCAGAAATGAGTGAGATGTATAGCTACAGATCCCACCCATGTGAACAATGCACTGTTTGTCCCACTTCAATCAGGTAAATGATTCAGAAACATTAAAAACAAACTTATAGACTTAAAAGCTGCTTCTAACCTAAAGCTGTGAGGGCTATAGTCCCCTGCTGAGGACCAATAAAGCCAGCCCAGTTCATAGCCTGTTACATGTTGCAAACATACTACTGGTTCCATCAGTTCTTGATCTGGGGAGAATCATTTACACTGTCAGGCTTCAGTTTTTCATGGAATGTCTGTTTGGACATGCATGCAAATTGCACAGTTCTGTAACTGGAAGATTTTAATTAGTGCACAGTATTTTACTGTGTGCATGAGTGTATCAAACAACAGAGCGTTTGTATGATGCATTCATGCAACTGTACAGTAATCAATATCTTCTGTAAAGGGACCGCTATCTGACTTTTTGACTTATAATTTAGTGTTATTAGATGCTAAGGACGATTTGCATGCTTTTAGCTTCTTAGGAAGTGTTGTTGGTAAGTGCAATCGATTGACTTCATGAAAAAAATAATATCTGGAAATAACATGCCTGGTTGTGTCTGTGTGTTATGTGTAGTCTGTGTGCATTCAGTGCCGGTGTCAGTCTCATCCAAAATGAATTATGTCAACACATGATGGCAATAAAGATTTTTTTTTTAATTTTGCCCATGTAAGTAATGTGGGGTAATGTTGTGTTGCTTTACACTTATGGAGTAGTTTTGTTTGGCCGTTAGTCTAACTGTGGCAAAGAAGATATTGAAAAAGCACATTTTGTTTGTGATGATGCTGTCTGTTCTGCTGTCTCGGGTTTTATGTGGAGTGTTTGTGTCTGAGCAGAGAGTAAGATGGGAGATTTTGAGAGATTTTGCCAAGCCTAGATACTCTGGAAGTAAATACTTTTGTCTTTCCTCCTAATTTGTTAGTTGAGACATACATGTATTATGAATTCAGGAGACCATATTCACATTGCTTTTGACAGCCTCCCTCACCAGATTCTATCACGTAATCTGATGAATTTTGGAGTATCAAGTTTCCCTATCGCTGTGGTGAAGACCACTTATTCGCAACCCCTGTCAGAAGTGTGTTGTGTTTCTTTTGGTTGGAAATAATGTATTTCCATCCACAAAGACTTTGACACCATCGCAAAACATACATTTTAAAAATACCACTTCAAAAGTGCAGAAAGATGGTCAGCAGTTATGATAGTTTGATCGCTGTAATGTCAGCAAAAATAATTTTCAGTCATTATTGAGAAAAATATAAATAATTTTTAATATGTAATTTTTTGATGACGTAAATATAACTATTTACTGCAAAATGTATAGTTATTCTACTTTGAAAGATGCTTGTTTAATTTTCTGTAGAAAACTGTTTTCATGTTTATAAAAAGTTTTGAAATTAGTCAGTCAGATTTTTTAAATATCACAAACATGTGGCATTTTAACAAGATTGACGTTAAAGCACAACTCACTTTCATCAGCTTTAACTATAGAGCATTAGGCTAAAGATTGAAAAAATGAAAAGGGATGGTGACTGAGTGGGAGCCAATTGAGAGAGATCAGTTGAGAAGGAGAGAAATAAAACTATTAGTTATGGTAGGGTAGGCAGGGCTGGTCAAATAATTGATAGCCATGATTGTAGCTGCTGTGGTAATGATATTACACAGGCATGAGGATGCAAAGGTCACTAACCACATTGAATATATAATTATTCCTCTTGCTATTTATGTCTGCTTTAGTTTTGCATTTTTTACTTCTTGGTCTGTTCATCTGCCTCAATAGTGTAATAAACACACTCCCAGCTAGTGAGGAAGATTTATTTTAAACAAACTTTAAGATGAGGGTCATGGCAAGGATTTATTGCCGTCTAAGAATTAATTTACATGGTAGTGTAAATTAAAAAGGGTCCTATGGAGCTGGTTTATGGTTGAATATGACAATTGTTAATTGTATCTTAAATTATATGGTGTGAATATACAAAACAATCTATATGTCTGAAGTAGGATATTCAGATTTATGAACGAGATTAATAATGATTTTTCTTTGTTGTGGTAAGTATGAATTTAAACCTTAGAAGGAGATAGTTTATCTATTAAGTTTCCATCGGCTTTACGACCGGCTTTTTCTTACGTCTTTTTTATATATTGGCCCTTCATACAATAGCATGTCTAAAGCTCGAGTCACTAAAATCCCTAAATCTTTCTAAATGTGTAAGTATGTATAACTTTCTGCTGTAATGCCATGGGTGTGTCTATGATCAAGGGTCAAATGTAAAACTGAAAAGAGAAAAGGATGAACTGAGAAAGAAACTTAACTTTAAAAACATATTATTTTAACTTCAACTAAAAAAAAAATACTTTTATTTTGAACAATGTTTTTCATTAGCATCTCTCTTCCAGTAGAAGGCTAAATAGACTAAATCAGAGTACCACAATACCATGTACTGTTATTTCAGAAACTGGGTTTTACAGTTTTCCATCTGTTGTTTTCTGCTTAGCATTTTCTTTTTTTTTTCTTTTTTGTTGCCCAGGCAGTCCATGCTGTTATTTTAATACAGGTCACAAGTTAGAAAGGGTAAAAATTTATATTCAGGGGGCAAACAGATAAGGCTCAGTTTTTCAGAGAGGTCGAACAACCAGTACACTATTTGGAAAGTTGGGGTCAATATGTCACTGAAATGTTGGCAGTTGTGGCAGGTTGTTAAATACTGCAGGTAAATATTTGTAGGTTTGTAGGTCACATGGTAAAAATCTCATTGACACCCTGTCCTATGAAACTGAGACAGGGTGAATGGGGCAATTTCAAGTTTTACGGAACTGAATCATCTTAACCTTGAAAAACAAATGCCTGTGTATCTATTTCAAACAACATCTACTTGTTAGTGTGTGTGTGTGTGTGTGTGTGTGTGTATGTGTGCGTGTTTAGATCCAAATTAGTCTGGAAATTTAAAACCTCTCTGAGGGAGTCAGGTTTTGACATTAGATGCCTTAACGACAGCGTGTAAATTGTGATGCTGTCATTTAATGAACGTCTCTTGAGACTCATGTCCCACTATTTAACAATCTTTGGCACTGTTCTTTTGTGTGCTAACCATTCTGAACATGGGCAGTAGTGGTTGCTCCTTTCACAACTGCTAAAGGCTGAAGACAGGCACTCTCTGCTGACACAGCAACCACAGGCATAAACAAATATGTCATAAAAGTGAAGAGTATGATAGGCTAAGAATAATGGTGGTTCTTAGAGCTCCTGTAACTGTCACTAACTCTCAAATTAACATTACACAGCCTCAATATTGCCAATAGCTATACAGCAACTACCACATTAGCTGGAACCAGATTTATTTGCAAAAGTGTCAGTACCCCTTGAACTATTTCACATTTTATCAAGTTTCAGCCACAAACTTCAATTTATATTATTTGGGAATTTTATGACATAGGCTATTACCAAGTGGTGGATAGTTGTGAAGTAGAAGGAAATATGGTATTCAGTTTTTTACTAATAAAAATCTATAATGTGTTACATACATTTTTTATGATTTCTTTTACTATATAATCCCTAAATAAAACTGTATTTGTTCTCCACAGATATCACCTGATCAGTAAACTGAGTCGACTCGTGTGTACTGTAGTGTAAATAATTAACTCCAGCTGTTCTGTTAAGGCCTCAGAGGTATGACGGACAACCTTAGTGAACAAAATGCAATGCCAATACCAACTAACACAGTAAGGCATGGAATCGTTGTGGAGATCTTTAGTTCAGGATTAGTTTCTAAAACAATGTCCTTTCCTAATTTTGATTGTCTCAAAAAGAAAGACTCAGTCTATCATCAGACAATGGTAAGAGTATAGTATGACAACAAATCAACCATCACTATCTGTTTAAACTGACAGACCTGTCAAGAGGAGAATCAATTAGAGACTGCAGTGTTGTAACTCTGGATGAAAAAAATTGTTATACACTCCACCAATTTTACTTTTGTATTGATAAGAATTGACCGCATCAAGTTGCGGTCACACCTGGTTCTTTTTTCTGAAAGATGTGGTGTTCCCAAATTGTAGACTTCAGTGACTTATGCATTAATAAAATACTCTTGAAACAGAAACTATACTTCAACATATTTAATCTAAAAAGGCAGGGGGATGTTTACCACTTCAGTACTGGACTCTCATACACAAAACAATGCGAGACGGGCAGATTCAAGATTCAAGACCCCTTTCTCCGCGACTCTGGACGTCCTATTGTCTACACGCGGGACCAGCTTCTCGGACTACGGAAGTCTATGCATAATGGCCCTGCTCCCCACCACACTGAGAGACCAGACATCCCTGCAGACATATGGAGAAAATGGAGAGGCTGCAGGGGTGGCATGACGAAGCGGGGATGTGGTTAGATGGATTTGTCGTGGATTCAGTGGTTTCCCTGGACAATTTTAAACTCATCCGCGCGAACAGGACTTTGGTGGAGAGTGGAAAGAAGAGAGGAGGGGGGCTGGCGATGTTTGTGAGTGAGAGATGGTGTAACACGGCTCATGTTCACATGAAGGAACAGATATGCTCCTCGGATGTGGAGGTACTTGCGGTGGGCATGAGGCCATACTATCTCCCACGAGAGTTTGGACACGTGATCGTGCTCTGTGTTTACATCCCTCCCTCAGCAGACGCTACCACTGCGTGCGAGCGGATCCACGGCGCAGTGACCAGGCTGCAGACACAGCACCCCCATGCTCTCCTGCTCGTCACTGGAGACTTCAATCGAGCCTCCCTCCGCCCACTCGGATGCTCGGATCACAACCTTGTCTACCTGCTCCCCCATTATACACCAATGGTGAGAAGGAAGCCAGCGCAGAAGAGGTCAGTGAAAGTTTGGTCAGAGGAGGCCACTGAGAGACTGAGGGATTATTTCAGAACTACAAGACTGAGCATGTTCCAAAGCTCTCATGGTGATGACATCAACAGCCTGACTGAATGTATCACTGACTACTTGACCTTCTGTGTGGAGAGTATTGTGCCTACACGATCGCTATGGTGCTTTCCAAACAACCCCCCCTGGGTGACCCCTGAGCTGAAAGTCCTCCTGAACCAGAAGAGGAGGGCTTTTAACTCAAGGGACAGAGAGGAGCAGCGTAGAGTTCAGCGGGAACTCCAATGGAGGATCAGGGCGGCAAAGAAAGACTATGGGAGGAAGATGGAGGAGCAGCAGGCTCAAAACAATATCAGGGATGTGTGGAGAGGTCTCAGGAACCTCTCCGGCTTTTGGGCAGAGGACTAGCAGAGCTGCAAACGATGACACCAAGTCTGCAGATGAGTTAAACAAGTCTTCACCCAGTTTGACTCCCCCCACACTGGCCCCCTGCCTGCCCTCAACCTGCCCTCAACTTTCCACACGTATCAAACCCCCATCGCCACTCTCACCAACTCCCGACCCATCCACACCTTCAGCCTCCTGCTTAAAACTTTTTATGACTCTGTAGTGGCCTCCTCTACGCTGTCATCTGCTGGGCCCCAGGTAGCGCAGAGCAGGACAGAAAGAGACTGAATAAGCTGGTGAGGAGGGCAACTTCTGTCGGTGGAGGAAGTGGCTGAGAGGAGGGTGTTGTCCAAGCTTAAATCCATCATGGACAACACCTTTCACCCCCTGCACCAGACTGTAGAGGAGCTGAGCAGCTCCTTTAGTGACTTATACACCCCATGTGTAAAAAGGAGTGCCACCGCAGGTCATTTATCCCTGCTGCCATCAGACTTTACAATGCCACTGCACTATAACCTGGGGTAATAACACTGCAATAACTGTGCAATAACTATTTAATACCCTGTGCAACAACTTGTGCAATAAGCCTTCACCCATTTCAGTTATCTCACTTATTTTATTTACTTATTTAACAAACCAGAAACCACAATGTTTTTTACCTGCCACCACTTGAATGTATATAAGTCACTTTAAATCCCTTCTTCTTTGTTGTATTTCATTCCCCATCTACTGTATATATCTGGATGCACTGTATATACTTCATGCACCTTTTCCTCCTTTGTGCACCTTCTGTTGCTTATAAGAGCCGATGTCACAAGTAAATATCTCCATTGTGAAATCAATAAAGTTCTATCTAATCTATTCTAATTTCCATATGCAAGGGACACCCCCCAGCCCCCCACACTTACATTTTAGTTTTTTTGGCAAAAAAACGGAGTTATCTGTTTTTGCAAATGAACTCTTCACATATAAAGAGCAGGTAGAAATATACCACAAAAGACCAGGAGTCATAACTGTTGTGAAAGTTGTTCTTCAAAGTATTGAGCCAGGGAGAAAGAATGGAAATGAATGCCACACTTTAAAAATGTTTGTTTATAATAAATGAACAAAACCTGACCATTTTCTTTACACTTCACAGTAATGCACTACTCTTAGTTGATCTATTACATAAAACCCTGATAAAATACAATAGTTTTTGGTCGTAATCTGATACATTGTGAAAAGGTTCAAATGTCGTATTCATACTGTATATTGTGGATTAAAGTTGAAATGTATGTAATGAATTGATTTTGTGAGTTTTAAAATGTGACCCTTTTGGTGATTACATGACATTGTGTGAGTATAATATCAGAATTTAGTTTCCATTTTGTTTTACATCTGACCTGTGACCTACTCCTTGTACATAGCTGTCTGATGTCTGTGGAATTAGTGTTGTTATTTGTTAATTGCGGTACTGTAAGTGAGAACTGCTGGAGCTCTTATAAATGTCTCAAGAGATCTAGATGATAGATGCATGTGCACTCTTTAACCTGCTATAGCACAATTTAGGCATAAAGGACACTGGTCTGTTATTTCCTCTCCTGCATACTTACCATTGTATAGCTTTCAATTATTGTCTCCAATATTTCCAATAGTATACTATTTATAAAGTTACTGCAGATGTCTGCTGACTTCTGCACCTTTGAAGTCATTAAGAAGTTAGAACTGATGGAACTAATTGGTTGATAGCAAACCTCATTACATTGCCTCAGCAACTGACTGGTGTCTCCTGATTTCCGTGGATATCTCAGAACTCAGCCTGTGTTTAGTATAGCAGGTCAGCAAAATGCTATAGCAGCATTTGGCCTGAGAACAGAAGAGTAGATGGTGTGAGAAAACAGACCAGTGGATGCAGATCAATGTCACCTGTTTTCATTAACCCTCACTCACAGACCCAATTTCTCCCCAATCACCATTCTACCATTTTAAGGAAAGCAGGACTTTATTTGTTAGCTGTCCTGGTCCAGTCAGCAACATTGACAAAGAATGTAAAAAGGGTTGACTCACACCTAGATTTACCGAATCCCACACTGTGGGATGAACTTAGTGAATGGATACAACTAAAAGTGGATCCATCCTAAAGAAAACGGGATGATCATGTATTTCTATTTACAGACTCTGTCAAAGGCAGGGAAAGGGACTCACTTGGCTGTTACATAATAAAAAGTAGGTGGTACAGGCAGAGTAAGACCAGACATTGGATAATTGAGCTTTTAACTGGATTTATTAAACATGTACAAGCTTAAGTCACAAATTGCTGTTGATTTTTTTTATATAAATGGAAAATTTACAAAGATTAAGTTAAATTTATTTATACAGTACAACTGATATTGCATTTGTTGTTTGACTCCAATGTTTGTTTTTTTATCATTTCAAAAGAACATCAATAAATTGTTTTGTCATCTCCAGATCAAGTGGAAAATAGTTAGTAACAACAATATAAAAATAAGATGGCTATGAAAGATGCTGTTCTTTCAAGCACAACATTAGGAAATTGGAGAGAAAATGGTGCTCTACACATCTAGAGGAATCCTGTCTAATCTGGAAAAACAGTCTACTGTTGTATAAAAAGATACTTCGCAGAGTTAGAGCAGCATATTTTTCATCATTATTAGAGGATAACAAAAATAATCATAGGTTTATCTTAAGTACAGTTGTCAAACTTTCCCAGAGTCATAGCTGTGTTAATCCAACCATTTCCTTAGCTCTCAGCAGTAATGACTTTATGGGAGTCTTCAAAATAAAATTGATCCTATTAAAAATAAAATAATTGGCATCCTCCCAAACATTATCTTGTATTAGACACATTTATAGATCCTGAAGGTAGATTCATAATAATAAAATATCTATTAATTCTGTGGGTCTGATGGACGCCACTGTTCCTGTTTCCGAGGGTCCAAAGAACACTTCTCTTCCTGTCTCCATTGGTTTGCTTGATGACTCTGGCCCTGTCCCTGTCTCTGAGGGTCTGAGGGGAGTGTTGGCCTAGTGGTTAGAGCAGCGTGGTTGCACTCAGAGAAGGATGTAAGTACCCGGTTCGATCCCCAGCGCCTGCACTCTGGGTCCCTGAGCAAGACCCTTAACCCTAGATTGCTCCCCGGGTGCCGCACATGGCAGCCCACTGCTCCCCAAGTGTGATGGGTTAAAAGCAGAGAACTAATTTTGTTGTAATGTATGTTTCAATGACAATAAAGATGATATTACTATTACTATTACTGATGGACGCCACTGGTCCTGTTCCTGTTTCCAAGGGTTCGATGGATGGCACTCGTGTTCTTGTCTCCAAGGGTCCAGCTGACGCCTCAGGTCCTGTTCCTGTGTCCGGCTGACACATTGGCTCCTGTCTTTGCGCCAGAGTTCTGCAATTAGGGGATGTGGGTAGACCCACCTTCAGTCTTCACACCAGATTTCTTTAAGAACTTGCACCAGTACTAGCTGAGACAGGTGTCCAGGGGGACCTGTCTCTAGTCGGTGCGTCAGTGTCAGTCGATGATGGGATCCAAGTGGATCAACACCAGCATTTTCCTCGAGATAGTCAACAAGGACACTCAGCCTAGCCTGCCAGCTGTCGCTGAGGTTCACAGAGAGCTCAGCCGACGACCTCCGCATCCAGGGCCTCGTCAAGATGGCAAGCACCCAGGGCCTCGTTGAGATGCCAAGCACGCAGGGCCTCGCTGAAGTGTTAAGCACCCAGGACCCCATGGTTATTATACTGTTCTCCAATTTTGCATAGCAATGTTTTAAAATGACTGTTGTCATTTCAGCTTTTAAATCTTTGTTCTCTGTCTTTTTTTCTTCATAGTTGGTACACCTGGTCTGGCGTTCTGTTAGCTGTGACATCATCCAGGGAAGACAGATCATCCATTATTACCATCTAATGTAGAACAGATGGATCAATGTGTGCTTCTGTGCTTTTTTGTCTGTCTTGTTGTGTCTCTGTTCTGTCTTCTCTAACCCCCAGTTGGTCGAGGCAGATGACCGTTCATAAGATAAGATAAGATAGGCTTTTATTGATCTCACGTTGGAGAAATTCACTTTTCACATCGGCTCAATAGTCAATCAATAGTCAGAAGAAGCTGCCAAAAGTATGAAAAGGTGAGCCCGGTTTTGCTGCAGGTTTTCCTTCCTGTTAATGGGGACTTTTTCTTTCCGCTGTTGCTTCATGCTTGCTAAGTATGAGGGATTGCTGCAAAGCCATGGACAATGGAGACAACTCTCCCTGTGGCTCTACGCCTCTCCAGGAGTGAATGCTGCTTGTCAGGACTTTGATGCAATCAACTGGTTCCCTTACATAGGACATTTTTGACCAATCTGTATAATCTGACCTAATCTGTGTAATATGATTGAATTTGACTTTATAAAGTGCCTTGAGATGACATGTTTCATGAGTTAATGAAAAAAAAACACCCATTAACGGGAAGGAAAAACCTCCGGCAGAACCGGGCTCAGTATGAACGGTCATCTGCCTCGACCGACTGGGGTTACAGAAGACAGAACAGAGACACAACAAGTGAGACAAAAAAGCACAGAAGCACACATTGATCTAGTAATCTGTTCTACATTAGATGGAAGTAGCGGGTGAGCCGTCTTCTCTGGATGATGTCACAGTTAACAGAACGCCAGACCAGGTGTACCTACTATGAAGAAAAAGAGAGAGAGCAAAAGTTAAAAGCTGAAATGACGACAGTCATTTCAATGTAATACAATGCAAAACTGGAGAACAGTAGACTGAAGAACAGTAGAAATCAGTAGAGTGAGAAAATTAGACCCTGATGTCCTCCAGCAGCCTAGGCCTATCACAGCACAACTATAGAGATAGCTCAGGGTATGAGCCACTCTAACTATAAGCTTTGTCAAAAAGGAAAGTTTTAACATTAGTCTTAAAAATAGATAGGGTGTCTGACTCACGGACCAAAACTGGGAGTTGGTTCCACAGGAGAGGAGCCTGATAGCTAAAGGATCTGCCTCCCATTCTACTTTTAGAGACTCTAGGAACCACCAGCAGACCTGCAGTCTGAGAGCGAAGTGCTCTGTTTGGAACATACGGGGTAATCAGAGCTCTGATATATGATGGAGCTTGATTATTAAGGGCTTTATACGTTAGAAGGAGAATTTTAAATTCTATTCTTGATTTAACAGGAAGCCAATGAAGGGAAGCTAAAATTGGAGAAATATGATCCCTCTTGTTGATTTTCATCAGAACTCTTGCCGCAGCATTTTGAATCAGCTGAAGACTTCGAACTGCATTTTGTGGACTTCCTGATAGTAAAGAATTACAATAGTCCAGCCTTGAAGTAACAAATGCATGGACTAGTTTTTCAGCATCACTCCTGGACAGAATGTTTCTAATTTTGGCGATATTCCGGAGGTGAAAAAAGGAAACTCTGGAAACCTGTTTAATATGGGATTTAAATGACATGTCTTGGTCGAAAACAACACCAAGATTTTTAACTTTATTACCAGAGGCCAAGTTAATGCCATCCAGATTAAGGGATTGATTAAGAACTTTATTTTTTGAAGACTCTGGCCCAAAGATTACAACTTCTGTCTTGTCAGAATTTAAATGCAGGAAATTTAAAGTCATCCAGCTTTTGATGTCATCAAGACATGACTGCAGTCGAAGTAACTGATTGGATTCATCAGGATTTATGGATAAATATAGCTGAGTGTCATCAGCATAACAGTGGAAATTAATCCCATGCTGTCTGATAATTTTGCCAATCGGAAGCATATATATAGTAAATAGAATTGGTCCAAGGACTGAACCCTGTGGTACTCCACACGTGACCCTAGAGTTTGAGGAAGATTTATTATTAACATGAACAAACTGGAATCTGTCCGACAGATAATATTTAAACCAGCCTAATGCTTTTCCCTTAATCCCTGCAGTATGCTCAAGTCTTTGTAGGAGAATATTGTGATCAACTGTATCAAATGCAGCACTGAGATCTAACAGGACAAGTATAGACACAAGTCCATTATCTGAGGCCATGAGAATATCATTGGTGACCTTCACCAGAGCTGTTTCAGTGCTATGATGAGCTCTGAAGCCTGACTGAAACTCCTCAAGTAGGTCATTACTTTGTAAATGTTCACAAAGTTGATTAGCAACTACTTTCTCAAGAATTTTATATAAGAAAAGAAGATTAGATATAGGTCTGTAATTTACTAACTCATCTTGATCAAGAGATGGTTTCTTAAGTAAAGGTTTAATAACAGCTACTTTAAAAGCCTGTGGTACATATCCATTTACCAAGGATAGATTAATCATGTCTAAAATAGGACCACTGATCAGAGGGAATATGTCCTTAAACAACTTGGTTGGGAATGAGTCTAACATACAGGTAGAATGTTTAGATGAAGCTAAAATTTTAGATAGCTCAGAAAGCTCTACTGCTTTTAAACAGTTCAGACACTGCGCAGGTTCTAAGGATTCCTCCAATGCTGCCTCATTTACTGAGGATGAGGTAATCATGTTTGGGAGGATGCCAATTATTTTATTTTTAATGGAATCAATTTTATTTATGAAGAATCCCATAAAATCATTACTGCTAAGAGCTAAGGGAATGGATGGATCAACAGAGCTGTGGCTCTGGGTAAGTTTGGCAACTGTACTGAAGAGAAATCTAGGATTATTCTTATTCTCCTCAATTAATGATGAAAAATATGCTGCTCTAACTCTGCGAAGGGTCTTGTTATACAACAATAGACTGTTCTTCCAGATTAAGTAGGATTCCTCTTGGTGTGTAGAGCGCCATTTTCTCTCCAATTTCCTAACATTGTGCTTCAAGGAACGCAGCTCTGAATTAAACCAAGGAGCCAGCTTCCTGTGAATAATCACCTTCTTTTTCAAGGGAGCTACATTGTCTAATGCAGAACGCAATGACGAAGTCATACCGTTTACAAAGACATCTATTTGTGAATTGGAAGAAACAACATTGCTGCCATCTACAGCGCATTTCTGCAATACGGAGGATATTAAAAAGGGGACAGACTCTTTAAGTTTTGATACAGCATTATCCGATAAAGATCTACTATAATGGAACCCTCTTTTGGGGGTGGAGAACTCAGTTAGATTAAACTCAAATGTTATTAAAAAATGATCAGATAGGACAGGGTTGTGAGGAAATACTGTTAATTCTTCACAATCAATGCCATATGTCAGAACAAGGTCTAAAGTATGGAGCCGAGAGTGCGTCGGTTTATGCACATTTTGAGCAAAACCAATTGAATCTAGGATAGTTTTAAAGGCTACACTAAGGTTATCACATTCTGTGTCAACATGGATGTTAAAATCACCCACTATAATAGCCTTATCAGTATTTAACACCAAATCAGATAAGAAATCTGACAACTCATCCAAAAACTGAGTGTAAGGGCCTGGTGGACGATACAAAACAACAAACAGAAGAGGTTTTATTGCTTTGCAGTTTGGATGAGGGAAACTGAGGGTTAAATGTTCAAAAGAACTGAAGTTATTAATTGGCCTGGGACTAATTAATAAATCAGACTGAAAGATGGTTGCCACTCCTCCTCCTCTTCCCACAGGTCTGGGAATGTGGAAATTTGAATAATTGGAGGGAGTTGACTCATTTATACTAACGTAGTCCTCTTGTAGCCAGGTTTCTGTGAGACAAAACAAATCAATCTGTTTATCAGAAATCAATTCGTTAACTAACAAAGTCTTTGGAGGGAGAGACCTTATATTTAATAGACCACATTTAATTGTTTTATTTTTAGGTTCAAGGTGAACCGTATTGATTTTTATTAGGTTTTTATGATTTGTTCCTTTTAGATAAGTTTTTGATCTGTTAAGTTTTGGCCGTGGGAAAGACACCGTCTCAATAGGATAATGGCTGGGTAACAGTACAGAAGCTGCAGAGAGGTGTGTTAAACTACGGCTCTGCTTCCTGGTCTGGACCCTGGATTGTCAGCATTTAGGAGGACTAATAAATCCGGCCAGATTTCTAGAAAGAAGAGCTGCACCATCCAAAGTAGGATGGATGCTGTCTCTCCGGATCAGACCAGGTTTTCCCCAGAAAGTTCTCCAGTTATCAATGTAGCCCACGTCGTTTTCAGGACACCACCTAGACAACCAGCGGTTGAATGATGACATGCGGCTAAACATGTCATCACTGGTCAAATCAGGCAGGGGACCAGAGAAAATTACGGAGTCCGACATTGCTTTAGCAAACTCACACACCGAAGCAACACCAACTTTAGTGACCTCCGATCGGCGTGATCGGGTGTCATTACCGCCAGCGTGAATAACAATCTTACTGTATTTACGCTTATCCTTAGCCAGCAGTTTTAGATAAGATTCTATGTCGCCCGTTCTGGCCCCTGGCAGGCATTTAACTATGGTCCCTGGTGTCTCTAGTGCCACGTTTCTGACTATTGAGCTCCCAATAACCAGGATCGGCTTCTCAGCGGGTGTGTCGCTGAGTGGGGAAAATTTGTTTGAAACGCAGACGGGTTGGTGGTGAACTGGGGGCTGAAATCTAGAGCTATGCTTCCTACGAACTGTCACCCAGCCGGCCTGCTTACCCGGCTGCTCGGGTGCTTCTGGAGGACCACTAAGTGAACTAACGCTAGGTCTATGTGGCTCCGCGCTAGCAGAGGGGCGGCTATCAGCTGGTCTTTCCATAGCACGGAGCCGGGACTCTAATTCTGACACCCTCGCCTCCAAAGCTACAAAAACACTACATTTATTACAAGTACCATTATCACTAAAGGAGGCAGAGGAATAGCTAAACATCTGACACAGAGAGCAGGAGATAAGGGGAGACTTAGTCAGAGACGGAGAAGCTGAATTAATAGTAGGAGAGGAAGCCATTGTGGAGCTAAAGCTAGGCTAGGCTAAAGCTAGGCTAGCGCCCTTCTACCACGCCAAGAGAGCAAACCGTGAAACACGAGGAGTTCCCAAGCGTGATGTGCAGCAACAGAAAATGTTTTAAAAGTGCTTATGTGTTAGAAACAGATGTTACAGCAAAGAGATTAAAGATAAAAGTGAGAGAATCTGGAGCAACAAACCGTTGCTCACGCAGTGAAAACAGGAAGTGATACAATACGCCTTACCGCAAACAGGAAGTGACGTCAGCTCACAGTCACAGCACAAGCATTACTGTCTGGCTGCATCTTCATCCACAATTCTTTATTGCAATAAATGTTTTGGAACTAATCTCTGTGTCTGACTGATATCGGGATCTCCAGCTCTATACATAACAATACCAGCATAACTGCAGAGATAGGTCAGGATAACATAAGCAACTCTAACTATAAGCTTTGTTTAAAAGGACATTGTTAAGCCTGGACCTAACCTGAGAGTTGGTTCCACAGAGAGGAGCCCGATAATAAAAAATATATATCTTGGCTCTAAATAACACACAAATGATCTGATTTGCTTCAAACTGGATATAAATGATCTTTATGAAGGTACAAACAGGTAACTTTAGTCAGATCGGGATTTTGGACCATTGGTGCCCCCTAGATTACTGAAAAAGCTCCAGCTGCCTGATACATGACCGGATCTGCACCAAATGTGTGTGCTTCATTTTGGATGACTGTTTGACAGTTTGGTGTGCTAAAGTGATGACATTTATTTAGCTATGCCCACTTAGAACACAGATAGTAATTTCAATGATGGATGTCATCATTTTAAAATCTGGCCAGAAGGCTCACCTGAGGCAGAGAAGCGTGGAGGTGCTGATACTGATTTTCTGTGGTCGCAACACAAGTCGAGTGGGACTTCGCTGCGAGGGTCTACTAGTGTTAATGCAGCTTTAATTTTAAATATGTTTTTTCACATGTCCATTATGACCTTTACACACTAACTCTTATTCCTTCATTTGTAACTGCAGAATCGTTTGCAGATGTTGGACAATCCCCGCTGTGCTCCTCTTGTCATCTTACACCAGTGAAGGCCTCATCAGACCCCGAAGGAATCCTAAATATAATGACATTGATCGGGAGTTGCTGCAGCAACAAATGCATGAGCAAGATTCAGAACAGACCATTGTGCAGGAGGTCAGGGCTGTACCCAATATTGCTTACGCCCTCTGCTGTGACACCCGGGCCATCGCCTCGTCAGTGTTTTGTCTGGTTTGACAATGGCTGTCAATACACTGGCCGCAATCGGGAGTATTCTTGTTTTACATTAATGTTATCTGTTCTCATGTGGCTGTTAAAATTCTGTTCTGTTTGTTTTCAAATGTGCCACAATATTTAATTTTGACCATGGTGTTCATTGTTTCTATTGAATTGTATAAAATATTTCAATAAAATGCATACCTCAAATCAGTCACAAGCAGATGCTTTTAAGAAAATTGGCCTGTGTCTGCATGCTTACTGCATCAGGATGTTTCACATGTGGCCAGACTATGGTGTCCTTCATAGTCAATGCAGCATGCTCCAACCCGTGGCGTCGTATGATGTTGTGCAACATTCAGCAGACAACTATGATTTGAGCAACCTCTTCCAGTGTATATGAGTGCAGCTCCAGTGTGATCCAGGCAACAGATCTGAGATTTCAGCATTCTGAAGGTACGCTCTACAATATTCCTATTATTGATGTGCACCACATTATAGCGCTGTGCTGCCCGTGTAGTTGGGTGGAGCACATGTGTGACATTATTAGTATTTACGGTCTGTGTAAAGTATTATCAACTCACCCAAAAGCGTTAGAGAAGCCAGCCACTTTATAAAAAACGTTTTTGGTGTTATTCAATGCTTCCTGGTAAGGCACTGGATACAATTTCCCATCCTGCGTGACATTGCATTCGGGACTTGGAACAGCACCCCTAACACACTACTCTGGGAGACACTGGTAGTGAATGCAGTTGTTCACTAGAATGACCTAGAAGCCAGGAAATAAAGAGTTGCAAGACATTTATGCAGAGACATTTGTACATTCCTACCCTCATTTATGGTCATGAGCTTTGGGTCATGACCAAAAGAGTGAGATCCAGGATACAAGTGGCTGGAATGAGTTTGCTCCATAGCGTGTCTGGGCTCTCCCTTAGAGGAAGGGTGAGGAGCTCAGTCATCCGGGGAGGAATCAGAGTAGAGCCACTGCCCTTCCACGCCGTGAGGAGCCAGTTGAGGTGGCTTGGGCATCTGGTTGCCTCCTGGATGTCTCCCTGGTGAGGTGTTCCGGGCACGTCCCACCGGGAGAAGACCCAGAGGAAGACCCAGGACACACTGGAGGAACTATGTTTCTCGGCTGGCCTGGGAACGCCTTAGGATTCCCCCAGATGAGCTGGCCCAAGTGGCTGGAGAAAGGGAAATCTGGGCCTCCCTACTGAAAGCTGCTACCCCTGCAACCCCTGATAAGTGGAAGAAGATGGATGGATGGATGGATGGATGAAACAATGCATGACATGTACCGCTCATAGGACTGTGTGATCTGGCAAGTAGTGCTCTGTGTCCAGTGTCAGTTTCTTTGGCTCCGATCAGTCCGCTTTTCGGTCCGTTAACAGGTGTTTAAGGTCTGGCCTATGGTCCTGTGTCGGATCCCTAATTTCACATTCAGTACCTACCCCGGTATCTTCTTTATTTAAAAGGGCTTCCGGTGTTGACTGTCTCTGATGTTTCTCTCAGCGTCTTTCACTCACAAGGCAGTGGGGTTTAGGCACTTTATGGATAAAAATAATCGGTACAGCAGCTGGTTTTAGCTTGTGAGAGTAATGCCAACCTGTTCGCTCCTTCATCAATTTTGTTGGTACAAATGACTCAGTGTTCTGGAGAGAAGTGTTGAGAGCACAAATGTGGGTCTTTCAGAAGTTGTCTTCTTCCAACGGCATTTTCCCATTGCCTTTTTCTTTTTTTCATGAGGAACGCAATGAAGACTCACGTCACTTTTCAGTTGTTTTGTGTTTTGAAATTACAGCTAGCAGGGACAAAGTGTGGCATTGTCTAAATTTACACCATTCAAATGCAATACAATAAACAACTTGGATAACAAGGTAGGTCCAGTCCAGTTGGACCTAACATCATTAACCCAGCATGTATTGCACAGGTGAAAAAATGGTGACCTCCATGGGTGAAAATATAACAAAGGATGTAATTTTTTTAAAGTAAATATGAGTTTTAACATATCACAAACAGCAATTTTTAAGGTACTAGGAAAATGATAACATATTTAGGCCACCAAGTTCAACTAATCGTGGATCCCTTTAGGATCAGGTCCTTAGAGCTTTGGAGTTGGGGAAACTCTTTGGTCACAAAGCAGTAGGCTCTGAGCTGTGGTCACCACAACTCAGTTGTAATGCACCTTAGACACACATTTGTATTCTTAGCAACATCACACATTATCACAGACAGCACATGCAAACTCACTCACATACAGTACCTCAACACAAACAGACATATTTCTACACATATGCTCAACCAGCCACACACACACACACACACACACACACACACACACACACACACACACACACACACACAGGTATGCACACCCCCATGCACTGACACACATACAATCCAAATGGTGAAAGGTCCTACAAACACGGGTTTCTTTTAGAGTAATGTGCCCTGCCTACTTTGACGCAGGGTGCAGTTTTGAATAAATACAGTCACTCATGCAACTAGGATTTCACATTGAGATATCCTTTTTGTGGAGTAAAGCTTCCCTGGCACATGTAAGTAACCAGCTTATCTATATGTATGCCGGAAATGTCAAGATAGGACACTAGAGAGGCAAAAAGATAACATAAAATTTTCTGCAGAGGCCTGTTAATGACCTATCAATCTGAGACAGATTAATTAAAGCAGGAAAAGGATTTAAATCATGCAGAGCAAGATGCCCCATGCACTAGGAGATTAAGATGGGGTCTATTGCACTGTATATTAGGAGTCCTACAACATAGGATAAACTTAAAGAAAATAAGTATGGGGAAATGTAAGTGTCCTATAGTTGCTTTATTAACACATATCTGAATAAGGAAAAATACATCAAAGTATTGCTGACTACTGAATTAAATTCTGCTAAATAAATTTGGTGCATCCTTCAGTCAAAAATTCAAATACTGCTTTCCTTATTTTCTTGGCCTGCTGCACAAAGCTGACCACTTCATTTTATGAATCTATCATACAAAGTAACATCTTGTCTGACAAATAGCTCTTAACAGAAATACTGCAAATCAATAGATTTTATTGATTTTACTGTGCTGTGAACACACTAGGTGTTTGGTAGTTGTCGAAAACAAACAACCAGTAAATTGGGTAATATCCTAATCCCCTGTCTCCCACTCAAAAAAAATATGCTCATTGGGTGTAAAAATAGAGAGAGATAGTGCATGAGAGAGTGATGAATGAAATTATGAGCAGTCTGATTTTTTTTTTGGATCAGTAAACCAGTCACTGTATAGAATAGCATTCACTGTGATCCCACTTCTTGTAAACCCCTACTCCTTACATAACACTTCACAGCTATTTTTGTCAGGAATACAGGCTTCTAGATGATTTTTATCAGGAGTTTAAGGCAATGTTTGGTTGTGATGAACACTATGAACCAGGATTATGATGGCAAACTCAACAATTCAGAACAGTATGCCTCTGTGACAGTAAATAGCACCTACCCCTTCCAATCTGCATAGCATTTATATTCAGTATGTTGTATTCATTCATATAAAGTCCATTATATTATATTTCATATTGAAATATTTATGTTGAATAGGTTTAGTGAACTTGAAATAAAAGTGTCTACTCTAATTTTGTTGCTGCAAAGACAGCAATCTTGGCAACAATTATATTAGTTGCTAGCTCCAGTGGTCTACAGTTCCTTTTTAAGATGGGAGCTTAGTGTATAGCTGTTACATTATGGGTGTAAAGGGCCTTCATACTTCTTGAACTGTTCAGCATATAAAAGGATATTTGGTTGTCAAGATTTTTTTTTACCTAATAAAATCTGAAAAGTATAGTATGGATTTGTTTTCAGCTCCACTAAGACAATATGATGCTGAACCACTTTCACAACAATAACGGGTTTAAGTTTTTAGGGTTATACTTCCAGCAACCTTGCACATCTAGAGACTGAAAATTTTAAATAGATAATATATTTCAATCTAAGCTTATCTGTTTATGCTCTTGTTTTGTGCCATTTCTGCTGGAAGGTGAGCAAGTTTAGGTCTTTGGCAGCTTCTAACAAGTTTCTGTTAGCTATTTCCCTGTCTTTAGCACTATCACTCTTCTCATCAGCTCTGATCTATAGCCCTGCTGAAAAAAAGGCATCGCCACAACATGATGCTGCCCAACCCATGTTTCACTTTAAAAATAATGTGTTCAGGATCGTGTGCATTAGCTTTCTTTAACCCACAGCATTTTGATATACTCAAATGCTCCTTTCTGGCCAGAACACCCCCCCCCCCCCCCCACACACACACACACTTGTTTGCTGTGTCACCTACATGGCATATGGTAAAGTGCAAACTGGACCTTTTACATCTGTCTTTTAACAACAGCTTTTTTAGCCAGTTTTGTGAAGTACACATTGCATTCTCTTAACTGAGCTGTCGATCTACTGGTAATTCCCAAACTCTCTGAATGTAGAATGGGAGGCAGATATTTAGTTATCAGGGTCCTCTCCTGTGGAACCAACTCCAAGTTTTAGCAGACACCCTGTCTATTTTTAAGACTGGGCTTTTTGACAAAGCTTATAGTTAAGAGTGGCTTAAGTTAAGTTGTGATGAGCTATCTCTGTACTCATGCTGCTATAGGCTTAGGCTGCTGGAAGATATTATGATGTAATTCTCTCACTCTGCTGAGTTCTCTTACTGTTCTTCAGTTTTGCATTATTTGTTGTTATTTCAACTTTTAACTTTATGTTCTCTCTTTTTTTCATAGTGGGTACATCTGGTCTGGCGTTCTGTTTAGCTGTGACACCATCCAGGGGAGCAAGACATGTGCCATTAAAAGGGAGCTTTCCTCTCCACATTGCTACTTGTATGCTCAGTATGAGGGATTGCTGCAAGCCATTGACAATGCCATATCTTGGTAGATTTTCATTTATGCTGCTATTTTCTAATTCTCAGATCATGATTTAAACAGTGCTCTGAAGAGATGTCAAAAGCTTAGTTTATTGTTTATACTTATTCAAACTACTCCATAACTTTATTCCTGAGCATGGTGTGTTGATTGGGCTTCATGATGCTATTTAATCACCGATTTTCCCTATTTCTTTCATTGATGATCTTCAACAAAATTAGTGAATAAATAACTTTATTCCAAGTAGAATATACCAAATCAAATGTAATTTTCCTTAGACATTTACTTGTGCCATGTCAATGTTTCCCCTATAATTTGCCCTTCCCTGCCGTACCGTAGCTAATATTCATGAAAACAATAACTCATTACTTTTAAAAATAAGTTACAATGAAGAGTTTCCCACTACCTTTTCTGTGACAAAAGTGTACATCAGAACTACAGTGGTGATGTATGAAGGCAGTGTGCTAGATGGACTCCCTCTCCTCTCATATGCAAATAACATTCCCCCATGCCACTCTTTGATTGGCTTGCTGTTATTAATATTCTGTCAGCGTGTGACTTTGTTAGCCTGGAGTTTCACTGCCAAGAGGCAACACTAAAAAGGGACTTTGTCAATGTTTTGATGTCTCATGAAGTGATGCAGTGTGTGTGTGTGTGTGTGTGTGTGTGTGTGTGTGTGTGTGTGTCTCTGTCTCTGTCTGTCTGTCTGTCTGTCTAAGAGTATTCTAATTTGTGCAGCCTGAGACACTGTTTCTCTCTGACATCTGATTGAGTGGGAAGTGACTATCTTCTTTTCAATGTGATTGTAAGAACCCAGTTTTAATTGTTGATGTAGAGTAGCCACCCTTGCCAAAAGCTTTAGCCTATTTCACTACTCAGAGGGTTTCTGAAATGCCGCCTTGCAAAAGTATCCTTTGGTGTCATGATTTAGGTTTGTGTTTGCTTTGTTTTGGACTTTTCTGGACTAATTTGTTTCCACTACCCTCAGCCAACAGCCATCTGTCACCACCCAATCAGCCCAGTCCCTTCCTTAGTCACCAGTCAATTAGCTTAGGTCAGCTCCACCTGCAGCCATTAATTACTGCCAACTCTGCTCACTTGTTCCCTGCCTATACACCTGCCTCAGGCACCTCATCCCTGCCAGATTGTTTTATCTTGTGTGATGTGCTCTACTAGTTCCTGTTAACTCAGCCAGCTGGACTCTTCTGCTGCATATGTGTTTTCAGCCCTCACTGATGAAAGTTGCCAGTGTCTGCGTGCTGCACAAGGCTTCCTATTTCCCTGTGAGTTCCAGCCACTCGCTCTGCCCATTCTGTTAGTTCCTCGGTCCACATCGCCTGTTGTGGTCAGCCACTGCCTTCATCACTGCTTTGGCCAGTCACTGCCTGCAACCCCTGGTCAGTCTGGTTCTGTTTGCCTGCCTCACCTGCCACTACTCATCCCCTTCAATAAAGCTTTTAAAACATAACTCTGTGTCGGGTTCGTACTCGTAATCATTACACTTGAACTTCTTTTCAAATGTACACTCAACAAAAATATAAATGCAACACTTTTGGTTTTGCTCCCATTTTATATGTGATGAACTCAAAGATCTAAAACCTTTTTCACATACACAATATCACCATTTCCCTCAAACATTGTTCACAAACCAGTCTAAATCTGTGATAGTGAGCACTTCTCCTTTGCTGAGATAATCCATCCCACCTCACTGGTGTGCCATATCAAGATGCTAATTACACATGATGATTAGTGCACAGGTATGCCTTAGACTGCCCACAATAAAAGGTGTTCTCTTCACGGATGAATCCCGGTTTACACTGTTCAGGGCAGGTGGCAGACAGCGTGTGTGGCATCGTGTGGGTGAGTGGTTTTCTGATGTCAATGTTGTGGATCGAGTGGCCCATGGTGGCGGTGGGATTATAGTATGGGCAGGCGTCTGTTATGGACGAAGAACACAGGTGCATTTTATTGATTTTATTTTGAAAGATATCGTGACGAGATCCTGAGGCCCATTATTGTGCCATACATCCAAGAACATCACCTCATGTTGCAGCAGGTAAATACACGGCCCCATGTTGCAAGGATCTGTACACAATTCTTGGAAGCTGAAAACGTCCCATTTCTTGCATGGCCGGCATACTCACCGGACATGTCACCCATTGAGCATGTTTGGGATGCTCTGGATCGGCGTATACCACAGAGTGTACCAGTTCCTGCCAATGTCCATTAACTTTGCACAGCCATTAAAGAGGAGTGGACCAACATTCCACAGGCCACAATGGACAGCTTGATTAACTCTATGCAAAGCAGCTGAGTTGCATTGTGTTGTGCAGTTATACACTGTTTAAAGTTATTTGATGTTAATAACTTTTTGTCTGTTACATATTGTCTGGTGATAATCAGCTCTTAAGCTTATATCAGGACAATGGTTGAAAGGGATGAATTCTGTAATGTTCTGGTTTATGTTTATTATTTGGTTAAATTTAGCTCTCTCCTGTTTTGTGTGTTCTGTTTAGGCTTATTTGTATATTTAGACTTGTTCTGTTTGCTCCCTTGATCATTTCCACCTGGTTTTAGTTAATTGGTCCCTCCCTGCTACCTTGTCTGCCCGCCTATTTAAACCTCTCTTAGTTTTCTGTTTGTTGCCGGGACTTCACATTCGTTTGCTGGTAAGAGCCCTCCAGTATATTGTTTGACCTGTTCTTGTTTTTTTTTAGCCTGTCCAGTTTCGTTGTCCGTACCATTGTCAGCATGGACCCTGTCTGTTCGCCTGTTTAATTCCCTCACCTTCCCTTCAATAAACGCCGCAAAAGATTTACTACCGTGTCTGGCTGAACACTTGGTTCATCTCCTCACAAATCATCACTGTAAGTCCCGGCCACAAAGATGAACCGTTCGCTAAGACGCCTTCTCCGCTCAGGAGCTGCTACGTTGCACGAGCCAGGTATACCATCCTACGTGCCGGCTCTCGACGCACACTCACCACAAGCCTCCAGTCTGTCCTCCTCGGAGCGCTCCCGTCCAGACTTGGATTTTTTCCTTGAGGTGCATGCGGACGTGGTGCGGGACATCCGTCCGGATCTTTTTCCGGATCCGATGCAGCTCCTCTCTCCTTACAAGGAGCCGCCGAAACCGGCATCGGCTACAGCGGTTGCGTCCCATCAGGAAGCATCTACCCTCCAGCAAGGTCCGCCGGCTCGCCGCCAGAGAAAGAAGCGCTCGCCTGCCGGCCATCCATCCAGCATAGGCGGGCAGCCGCCCGACGAGCCAGTCCGGACTCACCCGACTGCCGAACCCCTGGCTCGGCCCACTTCCGGTCCAATAGACAGGAGTTCCTCGCCTCCCAGAGCCAAGAGGCCCACAGCTCCCCCTGCTGGTGACTGTGACTCTGAGTATCTGGCACTGGAGAATAAAATAAGAACTTTTGCCCTCATCATCAAGCGTCTCAGGGAGGCTCTACTCATCCAATATTCAGAGGAGCTGGAGAAGAAATTAAAAGAGGTAGATGGACATTATAGGTCAGCCCTTCAGGCTTTCTATAGCCAACCCAAACCACTCCCAGAGGGTCCGGCCGACGCCTCGGCTCCCGAGTCTGTCTCCGAGGGTCCGGCCGACGCCTCGGCTCCCGAGTCTGTCCCCGAGGGTCCGGCCGACGCCTCGGCTCCCGAATCTGTCCCCAAGGGTCCGGCCAACGCCTCGGCTCCTGAATCTGTCCCCGAGGGTCCGGCCGACGCCTCGGCTCCTGATTCTGTTTCTGAGGGTCTGGCCGATGCCTCGACTTCCATCAAGTCCCACGAGGGGGTCCAGGAGGACCTGCCTCAGTCCAAGTCCCACGAGGGGGACCAGGAGGACCTGCCTCAGTCCAAGTCCCACGAGGGGGTCCAGGAGGACCTGCCTCAATCCAAGGCCCACGAAGGGGTCTGGAAGGACACGCATTTGCCCAAGCCTCCAGGTGTAACCCAAGAGGAGACCCAGGAGGGTCCGTCGCCGACTCGCGACGTGGAGACCCAGGGGGGTCCGTCGCCGACTCGCAACGTGGAGACCCAGGAGGGCCCGCCGTCGACTTGCGAGGTGGGAACTCAGGCGGACGCTTCCTCCTTCGGACGCCCCTGGCCTTGGGAGAGGGCTCCGCACCCGTGGTCTCCTGGAGAATTTGACCCCCTTGGCATTCACCTAAAGCCTCAACCCCTAGTCGCCCTGGTAGACAGCCAACTTTGGGAGAGACTCTACTGGCTGTCACTGTCCGACATTCTCCAGAGACTGTTGTTGAGACTTTTTGTCGCTAAGGGTCTGGCTTTCACTCCAGCCTGCAGTCAGGCCTCATTCACAGCCTGCAGTCAGGCCTCATCCAAAGCCTGTAGCCCGGGTCCTCCTGAAGCCTGTAGCCCGGGGCCTCCTGAAGCCTGTAGCCCGGGGCCTCCTGAAGCCTGTAACCCGGGGCCTCCTGAAGACTGTAACCCGGGGCCTCCTGAAGCCTGTAGCCCGGGGCCTCCTGAAGCCTGTAGCCCGGGGTCTCCTGAAGCCTGTAGCCCGGGGCCTCCTGAAGCCTGTAGCCCGGGGCCTCCTGAAGCCTGTAACCCGGGGCCTCCTGAAGCCTGTAGCCAGGATCCTCCTTCAGTCGTCTGTAGCCAGGCTCCCCTTTCAGTCGTCTGTAGCCAGGCTCCCCCTTCAGTCGCCTGTAGCCAGGCTCCCTCCTTAGCAGCCTGTAGCCAGGCTCCCTCCTTAGCAGCCTTTAGCCAGGCTCCCTCTTTAGCAGCCACCGGACATCCTGACTCGCCGGGGCCGTCCGCCGGAGATCCTGTCACGCCGGTGACAGGATCTCCGGCGTGACAGGATCTCTGTTTAGGTTTTGGTTTTTGATTTAACTATTTTCTTCTGCTCACCCTGTCTGGGTTGTTTTGTTTTGTATTAGGTCTGTCCCTCCGTCCTGAAACCCCCACCACCCACCTGGTCTGTTTGGTTTAGTTTTCAGAGGACGTCTGGAATCCGTCCTTGAGGGAGGGGCTCTGTAATGTTCTGGTTTATGTTTATTATTTGGTTAAATTTAGCTCTCTCCTGTTTTGTGTGTTCTGTTTAGGCTTATTTGTATCTTTAGACTTGTTCTGTTTTCTCCCTTGATCATTTCCACCTGGTTTTAGTTAATTGGTCCCTCCCAGCTTCCTTTTGTCTACCCGCCTATTTAAACCTCTCTTAGTTTTCTGTTTCTTGCCGGGACTTCACATTCGTTCGCTGGTAAGAGCCCTCCAGTATATTGTTTGACCTGTTCTTGTTTTTTTTTTTTTAGCCTGTCCAGTTTCGTTGTCCGTACCATTGTCAGCCTGGCAAGCCTGGACCCTGTCTGTTTGCCTATTTAATTCCCTCACCTTCCCTTCAATAAACGCCGCAAAAGATTTACTACCGTGTCTGGCTGAACACTTGGTTCATCTCCTCACAAATTATCACAAATTCGAGCACTAGTGATCTTTTAACAGCAAACTCTGCATACACGTAGAATAAAGGAGTGACAACTTCTCTTAAAGTTCAAGAATTTAATAACAGAAGTAAAATGAACATCCAGAGAACATCACTGTATAATGCTGTTTATCTGAATTAACACCATACTTCGATTAACAAATCCTCTCAACTAGGCTAGTGAATCTTACCTAAAATACTAAGCAAAATGAAGATAAAAGAAGCTAAGCTAAGGGAGATAAAAGAAGCTAAGCATATATATATATATATAATCCCTGAGGTTGCTGCTTTGCTTGTTGCACATCAGTGTCTCATGACTCAGAAAGGTAGAGTGTGGCTAAATTTGGATATGGCGCACAGATAACTTGTGGAAACTAAGTAGGTAGGAAACATATTATGTACGATATCTATCTATCTGTCTGTCTGTCTGATTTTATTTAGTAATAATCAAGTTTAGCCCTTAAGTCAATCAGGTTTCAGTGATCACAATCAGATGTAGTCAAGGCGGATTCCAGGAATATTAACCCATCCTGGAATATGCTAATAGATCACTTAATCATCCATGTGGAGCTTTGATGCACAGTGAACCTAGTCAGATTACTTTTCTTAAACACTCCAGAGAGGAAATTGAAGACATTGCCAGAAGAACAGTAATAGCACTCTATTTTCTGAACCCTGGATTGTATGGAGATATGTTCAGAAGTGGCTGTGTCATACAAAAAAAAAATTCTTACTGATTGATTAATTCACATCTGACAGGAGAATGATATGTTCTCCTGTCAGATGTGAATTAATCTGATTTAACTCATTTGATATTAATTGACTGAATAAAAGAAAAAAATAAATAGTGGGGAATGGAAAACCCAGGTTAAAGTCAGTGATGTAATTTTTTTTTTTCTCTGAAGTAGATCCACATGAGTTCAGCTGTCTCTAATAGCTCAGAAATATGAAACCCTGCAGTTCAAAGAGCTGTCAACATAGAATACACTTCGGGCCAAAGAAAGAGTGAGGATGAGGCAGGAAGGCAGAGAGAGAGAGGGTAAGCTCAAACATCTAACAAATAATTGACAAGGGTTTTAAAATCTAAATAAGCAGAAAGGTTCTGGGAAAAGAGCTTAGTAAGGGAATTTTCAGGGCTCAAGAAAAGGAACTGATGGGTTAAAAAATTTTGAACTGAAAAAGAGATAGGTAGATGGAGTGCAAACAGTAATTAGGATAAACTATGCATGCACATGTACAGTATGCATGTACAGTATGTTTGTACTTTTTTAATGGCGAATGCTTGGTTGAGTGAATCCGTTTGTTCCACTGAAGCTTCTCCATTTCCCTAAGCACAGAGTTAGTAATGGTTTGAACTGATTGTAGTGGTAATTACCCACATTGAGGAGTGTAGTGTCCTGGCAGCAATTTGTTCCCTTTGGCTATCCTGCTTAGTGCTTAGAAAAGAATAAAACAGCTCAGGGTTACAGTGTGCTTAGGCTTGAAAGGATAAAAAATCCCATCTAGAAACAGATGCTTTAGGGAAATTAAGAAACAGAGGGAGAGTTCGGCGCCTGAGATTGCATCATTGTCAGCCCTACAGCGTGATGCACAATCGGCTTATCTTCTGAGAGCTGGGGCCTGCTCTTCTTAAGGTAATTGAAAATGCATTAAAAAGTGTCCTTTCTGCTCCCACCTGGCTGGAATCAGGCCCAGTTGCAGCTTTTTTGAAAGGTAGCGAGGTGGCCCCAGGATCTGGAGGTGCACTGTTGGTCAAATGTTTTCCCAATAAATGTCAGGAGCATTATTTATCAAAATTAGCTGCAATTGTAAACTAATCCAGGATAATAGGGCAAACCAATTCTAATTTATCTTCACTTAAATACAAGACAGTGGGATGCCTCTGTGCATGATTGCATTGGAAAATATCTAGCATTGCTTTGCACAAAAGCTCTAAGGATTTCCTCTACAACCCACAGTACACATCCCATCTCCTCAACCCAGAAATTACAGTGCCAGTAATTACAGAAGTCTAATTAGTGGGGGGAGGGGGATCCAGAGAATGCGAGAGGCAGGCTCCCTTGACATTTCTCCAGCAAGAAAAATGGTATTCCATATTTAGCTAGGCTTTGGAGAAATGTGCCAGAGTAATGGATATGATGGTTTGAAGAGACCGACGCCCTTGTATTTGCATTTAATGAATACCCCATTTTATTTTGTGCGACCACTGTAATGCATGAAGAAAAATATCTGCCATATCAAAGGGCACAACAATGTTAATTACTGCCCTAAATAAAGATAAAGTAAATGATTTCCTAAAAATTAATGTGACAACATAATTATTTACACAACCCTCAAAGATGTCAATCAAGATTTTCATGCAAAAGGGCATGACGTGCACATTAACAGGAAAGGAAGTGTACAGTGCCTTGTGAAAATATTCATACCCTTTGGCCTTTTTTCACATTTTGACAAATTGTAGCCAAACACCTACATGTATTTTATTGGCCTTAGCGAAAGGTTTCCTCTCCTTCCGTCAAATCCCGAAGCTAGGGGCGGAAGTGCCGCCCCTAGCTTCCTCCCACTTCCGGTAAGACCTCACCCTGTGACCTATGATGTCATCACATGACCTATGATCTATGACCTGTCACCCCGTGTCCTATGACCGCGTGACCTATGACCTAAGATTTATGACTTGTGACATATGACTTAAGATGCATGATATGTAACCTAAGTCATATGACATGGTATTTATGATTTATTACCTATTACTGTATTAATGAGGACCAGATGCTAGTGGCCATGTTTAGACCACCTCCTAACGAGCATGCAAAATTGCTATAATCCAACTACGAGAAATAGAAAATGTTAAGGATAACCCCGGGAAGCCCCCTCTCTACGAGAAAAAACATTAGCTTTGAGAACAACTCTTCTTCTCAAACCCCGCCCTCCCCTCTATCCGATAGATTGAAAAAAGCAGGACCCAGCTCTAGAACCATCCCTCCTCTATGACCCTACCCCCTCAACCTGATAAATAGAGTGAAACAAGGCTCCCTATACACCTATTCTTCACTCAGTCTTCTTAAGAAAGGACAGACTTTAAGATACATGTTATGGCTGTGAAATAAACCATCCAAGTCAACTTTAGCATCATTGCTTTTTTACCACATCATGCATCAACTCCATATGCCGCAACTCTTTCTAACCAGAGTCTGCTGAGCATGTAAAACATACAGGCTCAGGATCATTGCATCAAAACAATAACATAGATGCTCTTTTATGAACTAAATTCTTCAGACAGAATTCATGAATTGATTCAAGAAATATATGAATACACCAGGGAAGTGAATCATCTGTGACAACTCCACTCAGTCTCTGACAGCTACTGTTAAACATTGTAAACCATTGAATAAAATTGTTCTCACTGAACACGATTGTGTCATTATTTAAGCAACTTCTGTATGGTCCAGCCCTCTCCAAACAATTTTTTTTTTCTGTCAAGTCATGCATGAATTAAAAAAGAGTAATGGATATCTATTAATTGACCAGCTCTATCAGACTAGAATATAAGACGGCTACAAATAGTACAAAGTATTTCAGTAGAAATAGAGATTTTACTTCTCCAAAATTCTTTTGCCCATCTGTTTCTCCTTGCTCCACCAAAATCATTTTGTATGTGTCTGTATCACTGCTGTGTCACTGCTGGCTCCTTCGTGGTGGGGGATGGGAACAGGCTCCCGCGTAACAGGATGTGCAATTAGTTGCTTATGAACACGTTCAGCTGTTTCCAGAGGTCTCCTGAGCCTCTGTGTGATCTTCCGCTGTCTCCACCAGCGATCTTGAAACAATGCTATGCTGATGTGCTCTGGATGTGTTTTACAGTTATGACCAACTTTATTTCCATAAGGGTTTTATACACCAATGGGACATCAAAGTTTATGTTTGTTGGTCCACTAATTACACCAAATATAGCTTAAAAATAATTTTAGATAAGCTCTGAATGTCTGCTAGCATTAGCCGCTATTAGCCTTCTAATAACTTACTACTAACCCTAGTAAACTTAAATACAGCTTGTTTAAAAAAAATGCTTGTTTTCATTTCGCTCCAACATTACCCAATAGTGTTACGAGCTGTGAAGTTGCCACTGTCAATGTCGTACATATTCCAAGTAATTTAGACATTAAATCTATAAAGAGGAACATATAACATAAACAACTCTGAAATTTTATTATATATTTTATTAAAGGCTCAAGCATTTCTGTATTAAATGAATGAAATAATATGAGTATGATTGTTTTTAAATAAATGTGTTAGGGTGAAAAAGAGAACTATTTTTTTAACATGTTCAGTGAAGGCTGTGAGGCAATCCTCTACTTGTCCAGTGAAGGATGTTGAAAGAAGAATGATAGATGACTCGAGCAGGAACAAAAAGAGGAAGAAGCCTGCTGTTTACTCAAATCGACCCAGAAGAAGAGGAAGAAACCTGTTGACTGCAGCTAGCTGCTTCCTATTGCAACATCAATGGGGATTTTGGCTAAAAAAAGGATTTTTGCAACTCCCACCAACAGTTTTCAAAAGCACATTAAAGGGAGATGGTTTCTATGCTCAGTGCTCAGTTCTCATCACAGAAGAAACATTACACCGAGCGGAAGGAAGAAGAAAGGAGATTTAAGATAGAAGATTCAGAAAAGAAGCTTCAAGGAAGAAGACCCAAGACAGAAGTAAGATGATCGACTGGCCAAAGGAGGGCCATGGGATCACTTGTCTCTGAGAACCAGTGAGGTTGAGTCCAATGTCCCTTCTCCGTGTCTCTTCTACAAGTTGGGGCCAGTGATCTGCAGAGTCTGTTGGAAGTGCTGTTGTGGGTTTGAATTGGTCGATGAAAACAATCTGAATATTCCAGAGATGTCAGCTTCACCCATCAGATGTCAGAGCTGAAAATGAAACTTGTCTACCCAAAGAGATTAACCTCAGCCCATGTTTTCAGGACGGAGACTCAAGTCTTCTCCCCTAAATTCAAAAGCCTCTCCTGAACATATTAGTAATCAGCCTTAGATAGAATTAGGAAGTTAGTTAAATTTTAATTTGTGATTTCTGTATTTGCTTAATTATGCTGTTACTTATTCCCTGCTAAAGTGTACTTATTAAAGAAGCACATGAAATTATATTAGAAGTTGTGGGCATTCACTTTATTGAGTCAATATTTATTCAGCTATTTAATTGTTGTAAAACAGACATGGTGCATGGTTATAAACATGTTTAGGAGGTCTTTAAAGGTTGCCTGTAGCAAAATTTAATAAACAACACCCTTAGGGACTTTTAAGTCACTAAAACTTAACTGATCCAATATATGCTGTTGTGTAAAAGTAGGAGCCACCGTTAACTAGGGTGGTGGACATGACATAGGTGGCTTCAGGCTACTAGGTTGCCCAAATTGTCTACTGGAAAGGATGTGGTGGTTAGTAGATCGGTCATGTCCTGCTTATCTAGCTAAAAGGTCCCATAGGAACTCTAAGCAGGGTAATACTCGTTAGATACAGAGGTCTTTAGAACCCTAGCTAGTTTGAGTTTTAACCCAAAATAGAGAAGGATGGAGGAGGGTGTTAAGTTCAAGCCTGACAACAACAGAGCGCAAAACAAGGAAGCAGCTAACGGCTATTAGCATCTCCCAGCAAAACAAACTAGAATGGTCCAAGATATAGTGGAAAAGAAAAACGCAAAAAAATATATATGATTCCAAGAGGGAAAAGACTGGAATATTGCAAGGAATAGAGAATGAACGTTAGTGTTCACTTGAGCGGAAGCTAAAGCCCCCGATATCTCAGATGTGAGCGCAGACCTGATTGACATGAGTAAATTTTCTGATAGGCTCTTGAAGTTGCTGTAGATCAGTGTATTTAATTAATAACAGTTGGTCTTCGATCACATCGAGCTGACACTTTACTGCAAGGCGTTGCAGAGGGTCAGGCTCGGTCAGGCATTATTTAAAAGTAATTTATTATTTAAGCAAACCAGCATTATGATAGTTCTGCGATATGGTAGTCGGTAGATGGCACCACGTCTGTTTATATCTATTCATCGCGCCAGGTGCTGGATTCTTATCTAGCCTCAAAAAGGACTATCAAAACACTGTCAAGATGAAGACATGGTATATATAGCTTACTTTTATCATAATCAAATGTTTTTTGTTCTTTTTTAAAGCCTATTGCTTGGCTTTATACCTTTAAATTAAACTTTAATTGGAACTTTGACAGGAATATCAATCTGAAAATGTCCCGTTTGAGTCAGTCAAAATACCTTGAAATGGCTTGACAAAATAGGGTAGAAGGCAAGTTTGTGGGCTAAGGGCCATATCGTAAACAAAGCTTTTTTGTTTTGATTTGACATTCATAATGTAATGAAGGTTTTGGATTGGTGAAAATATTGCATGTAATGTGATCAGTCCAATTGGCAGCAACAGGCAACAACTTAGCATAAATCCCAGGATATTTTGCAGAAGTCTGCCTTATCTGGCAGCAAGTTAAAAAGACACCAGTCTTGTGCATGTGCATGGGAGAAGAGGAAAGCGGCAAACTGGCAAACATGATCTGCAGTGACTGCATAGGTCTTTTGTTTAGAGATGTAATGTGTTCTGAGGTGAGAAAGTTCTAAATATTGAAGTTAGCCCAAGTTCACTCGCTAATGCATTGATAACTCAACAAATTAGCCAGGCGAACGGGAGCACACAGCACGTCACACCCACATACCACGGCCAGAGAATTCAGCCCGAATCAGTCTCTCATGAACCAACTAATCAAGCCTGTAGAGCTAACTGTGGTAAATAGAGGATAACTCCTTTGACCCCTGAATCAGAAAGAAAATTTAAATTTTACTTCAAAACTTGCACTATGAATCATTTACAATATCCTTAAGTTTGTAATAACTAAATTTCCTTGTGTGTTATTAAGAAATGCTGCAAAAAAATTCACAGCCCTCTTGTTGAAAAAGTGAGAACTGTCAACACTGCATTTTAGTTAAATCAAATGATCTAGTTGTCTTTCTTCTTGTTGTGTTTGAATTCTGCACTACTATCTGCCTACCAAAAATTAAATTATGTTGTAAATATGCATCATAGTTTATCCAATATACAACATAAAATTGTGGAATACCTTGAGATTATCCATAATGCCCTTAATTCCACATTGATATTCAAGTCATGCAGGGATTTAGGTAGGAGTGCAGAATGTTCATTGGCAATTTTATTTATTCAGTTTCATGCTCTCCTTCGGTGTATGTCTATAGACTTCAAAGCATTTATGCTGTTTTAAGTTTCAGAAAGGGTTAACTTGCAATTAAATGCTCTACAAGATCTATCAACAAATTGAGACCATTTTAACATATTCAGAACTTTTAGATTTTTAACAAAAACACCTTTAAAGAAAGCCTTTAAATTTAATTTTGTATAAATTGATCAACCAAGGTAGCATATGTTTTCCGAGTTTTCTGTCCAAACTCATTTGGCTGTCAATTTAGTTGAAGGGAGATGTTGTCATTAGAACAGTGAGTTGTTGTTCCCATGTACGCAAGTTGCCTTCACCATGTCCATTTGTCCCTTATTCCAGTCCATAACTCTCCCACGTAACACTCCCTGGTCCAGATGGTAAAAAGACAAGCCATTTTGTCACGTGCACTACAGCCCTGAAATCTTGCAGAGATGTTGCAGGGGGGCTGCATGTGAGAATGCACGTGTCTAACTTGTTCCACATTTATTGGATAGATTACACAGCCAGCAGTCTAATAATAAGTTAGTAAGAAGACTGCGCAGGCCAATTCCTAAATACACATCAGAATATACACATTGTGCTCATTTAGTCATTATTTCTCAAGGAGACAGTAAGTGGGTAAAACATATTTGAGATTACTCATCTGACACCCATGACATTCTGTAAAGTGAAGAGAGATTACTACTCTATATTCTGTGCTTTGTCTGTGAACTATTCAGGTGTATTCCAGCTATGATAGTATATCACCTGCAGAGAATCCCCTACTGCGAAGTGGATGTTGGACACTGGAGAAAGTCAAGAGACAATTGTATACAGTCTTCAAAGAATGGATACACGCAGGGACTATGGGAAACTGACTGCAGTGACTTCACAAGTAAATACCAACAATTTTTTTTTTTTTCTTGAGCTTTTGCTCTGAGTAATTAAAAAACAGTGAACATTTTTAGGGGCTTAAAACAAGAAGCTATGTTAAGTTGCTATTTTTTGTGAAGTTGTATGAATTCTGAGATAACTGGCTACACTTTAGCTGAATTTAAGAATAATCTGTCATGAAACCACACTGAGCAGTAGACCATATTTTATCAATGAGCGAAAAAGTAGAGTTTATTTAGACCTTGTCAGTTTTAAGTCTACACATAGTCAAAATTTAGACAGATATTTTGCCGGTTTTGGACCACATTTAGATTTGGTAGTTAATAAATTAATTCTCAAAAGAAAACAACTAAAAATTCACAGGGATCAAAAATACTTTCTCTAAAACATATAGAAATCTGAGAAGGAACAAGTTGAAAATATTTTAATTTTGTTGTGATATTGCATGAGATGTGAAAAACATACATTTTGTTAAAACGTCAAAAATCCTGTCTTAAAGGGTCTATTGACATCAAGGCTAAAATATGTATATTGTTGGCCTCAAAGTGAAAGATTTTTGATTTAGGAATTCAGTAATGGTCTAAATGTAAATTAATTCAGTGCATAACAATCACTAAATAACTGTTTTTGTAAGATGAGCTACAATATCATACACTTTATAAAGTCCATGATTTCTCATTTGTACAAGTCATAGTTTTATTGTTGCTACCAGAAAACATTCATTTTTTTAACTTGTTCAAATTAAATTATTTTTCTGTCTATAAAGTATTATGTTGGTGCTTCTTTATCTCTGTTGCAACTTAGTTGCAGAGGTGCTGCCGTTACAAACACTTTAATACCTGTCGGTTTTGCTTGGTCTAAGCTTAGACAAAATAAGTACGTCTAAACCATGTGTTGTGCCATAAAATGGCCAATCAGACTATGGGTCCCAACATAAACAAAACTCTGATACCTGTGAGATGATAAAAGCATGGTGATCAGAGGGCTGGTCTCTTTCAGACAGCGTCAACTGTATCGAAGAGACCTCATCTCAGCTGAACATTCCTCAAGTTTGAACACGTGTTGGAAACAGTGTTTGATGCTTTGCTGGACAAAGCCGAACACCACCTTTACCCCTTTGGTTGTTGGATTGAAAGAGGATCTCCTAGAACTTTAATCAGGTTGACCGCTGAGAGCCTGCCTCACACCGGTTTGGAGTGACATATCGTTCCCTCAATTGAACAAGGAAAGAACCTCCTTTAATTTCTTATATAGAAACCGATCTTTTCCTGGGCAAGAATTTATTTAAACATTTTTTTAATGCCGGTATTTTTTTTATTCCAGCAGGAGTTGTTGAACTCAGCACCAGGTTTATTCTGAACGTTATTGTTCGAATTCTGATCTTGTTTCCTTTCTTCTCTTTTCTCTCTCTTCTGCTGCTTTGATTTTTGTGCATATTCTGTTTGAAGCATTCATTGAGACAGCCAGTGGCCTTTGTGTAGAGTTAGCCACCCCTCAGTGACACTACGTGTGTGTGGTGTCTAAACTCTAGCTGAGCTGTGGGTAGCTCAGGCGTAAGCCATAGCCATTTGAAGCTGGTATCTTAGCAGCTGAAGCCAGCTCATTGTAGCCACTCGGCTAATAGTGGGGCTTATCTTGAGGCACCATTACATCATTTCAGATCCATTTCAGTGCCGTTACATCCTTTTCTTGTCTTTTGACAATTGAATTGAAATGAATTCAATTGAATTGAATTAAAGGTGATTGTTCAATGCTTAACTAGGTAAGGCTTATTTTAAGTTACAAAATTACCTAAAGCAAAAGGCTTACATCCAAGTTTCAACATTTTGCTCTTTGTTATTGCTTTTATTTTCATCCTGATGTGTGTGTATTCAGTAGTATAGTGTGTTCAAGTAGAGTTAGTATTAAACAGAATAATCACTATAACAGTGAATTATTGGTTTAATACATTTCAAATAGCTTAACTGTGATTGTCTGTGGTTTTTATACCATTGATCATATTTGCCTTTAAGAGTACGACTCATCCCTTTTGGATTAACAATAGGAATATATAAGAGACATTATTTTCCTTTGCTTGTGGTTAATGATTAATGATTGCAAAAGCCATTACACTTAAATGTTATAAACATTTACTGGTGGAGAGGGTACTTTAGTCTGACTAGACATCCTTCTTTCATGGTAAATGAGTTTAATAATTGGTAATATAGTCAATTGCTAGTTATAATCATAAAGGCTGGTAGCCGTTGATCACAACCATTTGCAACATTATCACATTAGAGAAGTAAAATGTCAGTTGTTCATTATCAATCATAGTTTTCAACAAGAACTTTAAATACACTGTAGAGTTGCTCTTAAAATACATAGTTATATTCAATAAATTAGAATTTCTTCTAACGATGCTTGTTTTTTAGATAAATACCTTTTGAAGAAAAAACGTCATGCAGGTATTAAACATACTTTTCATTATGCCCACATTTATGTAATAAAATTTATGCTACCACTTTTTTTAGATAAAGAAATAATCTATTTTCAAATAAGAATTGTTTCCTCTCTAAATGCAAGTGCTTAGAGAATTTTTGCCAGATTAATTATAAAGTAGTCAGTTTCACTTTTTCACTTTTTGATTGAAGCATCAAGCATACCGAGATGAATGACGTTTTATTTGCTAAGAGCATTTACATAGAGTTTCATGAAAATACAGGCTATTGTTCAGTCAATGCTGTCATATTTTAGTAGCAGTTGTACATGCTGTAGAAGTGTTGCACATGTTCAATGTACATGGTGGGGGAGAGCTTTGCCACCACTGTTCTCTTGAAGCTTGCGTGCATGTGCAACTGCGCAATGCATCTGGATTCAGCGCGCACAGCAAATCCATGCAGCACAGAAAATATAATCCAAGCCAAACTGTAAACAAAATAAAAATAAACCAAGTTATTTTGTACCATTTTGCAATTCTGGTGAGATGGTGTTCCACAGTCCCACTCTAGGTGTTCCAAGTGCTGACTGGAGCACACCACTGATTGATGGGTGGGGCAAACATCTTTACAGTTGGGCAGGTTGCGGTGTGCGTCTTTGATACTCCTGCTGCAGTCAGCTGTTTGTGTGGCTGTGTTTTTGGGATCTGCTTATCTGAGATCATAAGTGTTGTTTTTCAACCAATTTGGATGGTTTTGGAGCACTACACCTGCTGTTTGTTTCTGGAGTGCTGTTGCTCCACTGGCTGCAGTTGGAGTCCTTTGAAGTACACAGCTTCTGTTGGTTTCTGACCAGTCTTCTTGTTCTACCTTCATTTTTTAAAAGCAGCTCTGTTTTCTTATTTTATGAAACTTACTTATATAGCGCTTTATCAGGTCCGACGACCCCAAAGCATTTTACACTGGTCCGTCATTCACCCATTTACACACATTCACACCCTGAGGGTGGTGAGATGCATTGCAGCCACAGCTGTCCTGGAGCAGACTGACAGAAGCGAGGCTGCCCAGTCTCACGTTTGTGCTAAATCTCATTTCACAAAATGTAAATACTTTAATTGCAATAAATTTTAACTCTTAAAGATTTAGACGTCTTTCAGTTCTTCCTTTGCAGGACCCCTATTCTGACATAAAAATACAATACAGCTCATAAAAAATCCAATATTTTTTATCTTTTTTATGAAATCGGATTAAATAAGTTGTATCTAAACTAAGTTATTTAAAATCAATTATTGCTGGTATAGCCTCATTTTGCACATGTGAAGATGTTTACAGAGGTCCAGTAAGTTCTCAGATAAATGAAATATTAGGGGGAACATTGTTTGGCATTGGTGCTCCTTTTCAATGTGTCCCAAAAAAATGCCATGGCACCCTGCCGATTATTATGTCAAATGTTTTGAGCAGTGATGCAGAAGGTTTATTTATTAAAGCACCATAGTCTTCTATGGCTTTCAAAGTCAGTAGTGTGGCATGGAGTTAACCTATGTAGCATTTATCTTTAGCACCCTTCCACCTTTAAATCCCAAATATGGATGCAAGATGGACGCAATGATGAATTGTCATTTATTTTTCATAATTAAACCCTTAAAAAAAGTTTTTCTAGTGGTAACAACATACTTTTGCATTAAAAAGCTGTGCAACTGTAGCTTTAAATGTACCGTAGAAAGGTATTTTAGGAAATCAACCAGTTCTTTTTAGTTAATTTTTAGTTAGCAACAATAACCTCGGATGGCTTGATAAAGTCATTATAAAAAGCAAACTTTTTACTTACCAAACTTTGATCACCACAAACGATATCTAAGAATCTCAGCAGAAGTCATTGTTTACTTTATTTTGACAATGATAGATCTGCATATCCTGCTATTCAAACTTTGGTCAAGATGTAATTTCCATTAGAAGGAAACTTTTTGAACTTTTGCAGTATAGTGACATGTTTGTCAATGTAATAGATGGCCTTTCTTTGCATATTCCACATAAATTGTGTAGCACTAAGTGTGTTCATGTGCCTGATAAGATCTGCATCGTGAGCTGACACCGCTGATTAATTTTCCCTTTCCTGGCAGCCAGCTGTAATCAACAGGAGCAAACTGGCAGATGAGAAAACACAGCAAGTGTCCTGGATAGTGACAATGTTCCTTCATCAGTGCACACAGCTTTTGTTCAAATTCATACTGAAAACTGGCAAACATGATCTGCATTCTATTCACTACTGGATGGCATAATTGACTTTCTTTGTTATAAAAATTGTAACTAACCTACCATCAACAGGATGTATTTGTAGTTGTATGGTGCCTAGCAACAGTATTTAACCCTTGAACTGTTTAGCAATTTGTCAAGGTACTACTACAAACCTAAACAGGATTTTATGTGTTTGATGTGATAGATCACCACAAATTAGTGAATTTAAAAATGAGATATGGGTTTCATTTCTATTAGATAAATGTAATATTTAAAGAGTATGAGGTCACATTTCCTGTAATTACATATGCATGTGGACTATGTATCTGCCAGCTTTGTACACTCAAAGACTGACAATATTGCCCTAATTGTCTTGAGAAAATACATCAAGCTCAGTTATACTGCATGGAGATGGTGTAGACTGACAATTTTCAAGTCTTGAAGCAGGTTTTCTATTTAATTAAGGCCTCACATTTGAAAAGTAATTTTAACATGTGAAGATGCTTTGATCTAACCATTTAATTAAATGGCTGTATGTTTAGCATCGCTAGTAGATCCTCCACCCCAGTCTCATGGGTTTTGCAGTCTGTGATAGGGTTATGGTAAATAACCCCTTAGTATCCTACAAAGAAAACCACACAAACACAAGTTTAGACTTTTCTGCAGAAGAGGGCAGAGGAGCCCAAAGGGAGAATTTCACTCCCTGACAGTCTGGGATCATCTGCGCTGAGCCACCTCTTTCTCTGCCTTTATTATCAGCTTCAAAGAAGGGACAGGAGGGTTCAGGAGTTTACAACATGGGGGTCGGCACACAAAGAGGGGAGCAAGTTTATTGGGGTTAGTAATCAATCACCTGTGAGATGCACAGCTGGATAAGGAAAGACATTCCTTATATGGGAGAACCATTTGTTCTTCCTGTCTTAAGTTAAAACAACAGAACATTCCCAAAAGCCAACTCTTGAAACAGGCCAAATGCCTGTAACTTAATGTAAATAAAATGATATTTACATTTTCCTAACAATCTGTACCATATTTTCTATTAGGATTGACCTTAACTCTGACCACCTACCCTGACCCTGCTGAAAAAAAAATAACATCCCTACAGCATGATGGATCAATTTCCGTGTTGTACCATAGTGTTGGTGTGTTCCATTAAATTTGTTTGTTGACTTCCAGTGTTAGTATTCCACCAAAAAAAAAAAGCTTAGTTTTGGTCCCATCTGACTGTCATGTTGTGATTGAGAAAAGACTCAAATGGAGAGTGGTGAAGTAATCAGGTTTAACAAATCCACGGAACTTACAATGAAAAAGCAGACAGCACAGCTCAAAACATGAAGTCAACAGAATCCAGAGCTGAACAAGGGAAACATAAGGCAGTTGAGGCAGAAAAGAGCTAAGAAAACCAGCAAGAATATAAGATATACTGCAAGATATTCTGAAAGAGGTGTGGTGAATGACATGAGCTACTCAAACATGAGCTACTCAAACACCCAAGGATCATGACACTGACTCAAGTACCTCCTTCTACACATTTGCTATGTTTTATATGGCAAACTACACACATGACTTCAGTTTTTTTGTAAGCCACAATTTTCTTCTTACTGTTCTTCCATTAATGGCAATTTCCAACCTGACTTGTGGATATCCCTCAGGGGTCACAATGGATATTTTGAATTTTTCAAATGAGTGCGCTCCTCTCCTTGCCTGTTAGTTTAAAGCTATAATTGGTAATCCTGTTCAGAAACACTTATTATACTGGGTAATATCATCCTTCCATCCTAAAAGTAGTCAATACATTATGTATTCAGAAAAAGGAGGTGATAAAAACTGATCTCTGTGGGAGCTGCAGGCCTTTAAAAACTCTGACCAATCACTACTCTTCGCACTGTAGACCAGGAATTTGTCATATTTTGGTTCTGCCCTCCCACCCCTCTGTCCCTCAAGTTCCAGGGGTATCGCCTTTTCTATTGATTGTCCCACATCCTGATGCGCTCACGTCATGCCAATGTGAGTGAAACTTCCTTCTTAGTTGGCATTTCTAATGTTTATGTATCCGGTTAGCTTAGTGGTTAACTTCGGTGTTAGCCGTTCATTGTAGCTCAGCTGCTCTCACTGTATACTTTCAACATGGCTGAGAGTCCCAAGAAGCAAACCGAGTTCATGTTTATGAGAAGAAAAGGAAGACATCAGTAGAAAAAAATAAGACCATAGTGGATTTGGGAGATTTTTGTTTTTCACACGATTGCCCTGAAGAGTTGAGCAAGGTAAGACGGTCTTTTGCATGCACACTTATTAAAAAAGGACTCGGGGAAACCTTGGGATTAAAAATCACAAACCCTAGCTTTAACTGGATGGCTAGGTCTTGGTAGATTTGCTGTTGTATTATTTTGTGAACACATGTGCATGTCAGATTTTATAATCTTTATGTGTAAATTTATTTTCTTTCCATTTTTATTCCAATTTCTCAAGTTAATTGTAATGTCATTTTTATGTTACAAACATGTTAAGACCGACGTCTTATCACACTGTTCTTTTTAATATGATATAACAATCATCTTTGGAAAATTTTGCCATTGTATAAATTTAAAACATTTTTGAGAAATTGAATAAATCAAACTTCACAATCATACTTTCTTTCCTGTTAAACTATGAATGGATAAGAAACAGGTCAGGTTTTGTATACAATGCAAAAAGAAGAACAGTTAAAGCATACTATTTAATGTTTCCTCCTGATTTCAAAGGAATTTGTTGCTGTATCAGGTTTAGACCAGCTGAGGTAAAATTTTAACCCTGCTAACTTTGATAAACATAATTTCAGACACATTAACACAGTTCTGAGGCACTTTCAATTAATCTATGTGTTTATGTGTAGTCAAGATAAAAATAAAATGGAGAGAGAGAGATAAATCTGTGATTGAAACAATATCATCTGTCAGGCTAAGAGTGTTAACCACGGTGAGAGAACAGAGGGGAAGAGGAGGAGAAATAACACTGCCTTGTCAGGGAAAATGTGCTTTTCTGTAACAATGGCATTCTTGACACACAATCTATCCCACCAGGCCCTGTGGGGAATGTGTTTGTCTCTTCCTGAAAATGGCTGGGGACAAAAATCAATCATGACTTATTGTAGGAGTTGCATTTACAGTGTCTTTCACGTACATGTCCTCAGTCTACCTCAGTCAAAAAGGAAGTACAAACACACTGTGCCAAAATCAAAAGGCGTGGCTGATATTTTGTAAGTCCTTGATCAGTCTGGTGAACACTTTAGAAACTACTGTTTGTTAACTGAACCTCCCTTTTAAATAGCTTTGTTTGTTGTGGAATCTAATATCACAGAGATCACTATCTTTTAGATCTCTTTTTCCTCAGACACAAAATTATACTTTTTCCTTGTGTGTCCTTGGGTTGAAACCACTCTCCACTTAACATCCTTATGAAGGAGAAATATTGCATGTGACTGGTAAAGGGTTTTCCCCCACATTGTGCAGTATTTAAAGACAAAAGGATCAAGGGGAGTGTTTTTTGTCTCTCTGTATTTCTCTCATTTTATGGACATCATACCTGACAAGAAGTTTTTACATGGACCGATTACAATACTCTTAAAAAATAAGATGAGATTTGGTAGGTTCTGACCAGACATAGATTTAACCAATATTGGGAACAAAGCCTAAATAACCTATACAAAAACAAAAACAAATTTCCATTCACTTTCTGCAAACCATGAGATGTCTACAGGTGATGAATGTTTGGTAATATTAAAGTTTGTATTTATTATTCATCCAGCAAGCGGCATATGTTTTTTCTTTGAATGCCAACTAAAACAGATTCTCTTCACTCAACCTTGAAAAGTCTTTCACCCCACTCACTCTGTCAGCATTTTCTCTTTCTCACAAAGACACAGACACTAAAGCATACGGAGTTGCATGTTTAAAGGGTTTTGTGGTGTTGCAGAAATTAAGTCATACATTGGTACTGTAAATGATCACAATTTTTTTTCACCTAGTGATTCTGGTCCCTTTAGCTACCACAAGGAAAACTGAGAGCATCATTCACAGAGAAAGGTCGAGTTAGATGTGCAAAGATAGAAAAGCTTATAAGGTAAATAAGGTGATGACAAAAAGTGTAGGACAAAAAGTGAGACCGAAAAACTGAAAAGAAAGCAAAGAGGGAGATTATGCACTCTGAAGGTAATGAGAGGTGACAGTGTGAATTACTTCATTGCTAATTAATCCACGCTTGACCACATACACTAATGAGAAAACAGTCACACACTTCTGACCACACTTTTTGTACTACAGGTAGACAGACATAAGGAGACATGTGACCCTACCTTATGTCAAATCACACGATTTATGACCCATGATTTAGGACCCATGACCTTTGACATCACCAGGTGACCTATTATTTATGAAACATGACCTTTGACAGCATAACCTGTGACCTATGATTTATGACAGCGTGACCTATGGCTCTATGATTAGTCACGTGCAAACTATGACCAAAGATTTATGATTACCAGGTGCATAACCTGTGCGTGTTGAGACCACCTCCTAACTATGCTACCTCTTAAGCTTTTGGGTCAACATTCCAGCTTAAATACGGTCGAAAAAATTGCGCTAAGTTAAACATTTTTATCAAAAAACAAAGACTTGCCACAAATTGAAGAAACGGTCAATGTGATAGAAATGGCTGAAGAGCCAGGCTCAGTCGTTTCGATGACACAGATGCAGCTTGCGAGATCACTATTATCCAACCCCGAGAAATGGAAAATGTTGAGGGTAACCCCAGGACACCCCATGTCTATGAGGAAAAAACAGCAGCTTTGAGGACCAACCCTCTTCTAAAACCCCGCCGCTCTACCCTATTAAAAGAGTGAAAAAATGCTCCCTGTACACTGATTCTTCACTCATTCTTCTACTGAAGAAAAGACAGACTTTAAATTCTTCAGGCGTACTGGTATACAGAGTCAGGTTATACAGGTGCCAAAACCTATAATCTGGGGCCGTACCACCCTCCTTCGCCGGTCTTGTACTTGCAATCCTCCTCTATCTCCTCATCACGAGCACCATATCCAAGTGAGTTTATCGTGGCACACACCCAACCTAGAGAAATTGTGGAAAATGGGTGAGCCGAGGCATAGGTGAAGAATGCTGATGGCAGAGAGAAAGGGTCAGCACTAGAAGTCGACAGGGAGGCCCGAGATCCCTCAACTCCCGGAAGCATCGCAGGATGAAATCAATGGATGGATGTCTTCCAAGCTCATCAATACAGTGAAAATTAATTTACTTTTTCTGATCGTCTTTGCAGGCTGCACAGTGGGTAAGGCAAGGCAAGGCAAGGCAAGGCAATGCAAGGCAAGGCAAATTTATTTAATTTATTTATTGCACATTTCAGTACAGAGACAATGCAAAGTGCTTTACATGATTAAAATACAGGGAAAAAAAAAGAATAAAAGCAAGTAGCAATAAAATGTAGAAACAAAATAGAACATGGACAAATTAGAAACTAAAAGCAAACATTAAAAACAGTTGGACTACAAAGTTGAACTAATGATGTTTCAGTAAAACAGTTTAAGTAGAACAGTCGAAGGCAATCCTAAACAAACCTGTTTTTAATCTTGATTTAAAGGAACTCAGGCTTTCTGCACTTTTACAGTTTTCTGGTAGTTTGTTCCAGATAAGTGGAGCAAAGGAACTAAATGCTGCTTCTCCATGTCTGGTTCTGGTTCTAGGTATGCAGAATAGGCTGGAGCCAGAAGACCTTAGTGCTCTGGATGGTTGATACACTGATAACAAGTCTGTGATGTATTTAGGTGCTAAGCCATTCAGGGATTTATAGACTAACAGAAGTATTTTAAAGTCTATTCTCTGAGCTACAGAGAGTCAGTGTAATGACTTTAGAACTGGGGTGATGTGCTCTACTTTCTTACTCTTAGTGAGGACACGGGCAGCAGCGTTCTGGATCAGTTGCAGCTATCTGATCCACTTTTTAGGCAGACCTGTGAAAACACCGTTGCAGTAATCAATTTGACCAAAGATGAATGCATGGATTAGTTTTTCCAGATCCTTCTGAGACATTAGTCCTTTAATCCTGGATGTTCCTCAGGTGATAGAAAGCCGACCTTGTAATTGTCTTTAGATGCTTTTGGAGGTTCAGGTCTGAGTCCATCACTACACCCAGGTTTCGGGCCTGATCAGTGGTTTTTAGATGAAGCAGCTGAAGCTGTGTGCTAACTTTTGATCTCTCCTCTACTGGTCCAAAGATTATTACTTCAGTTTTGTTTTTATTCAAATGAAGAAAGTTTTGGCAGATCCAGGCATGGATTTCTTCTAGGCATTTACTCAGTGCTTGAATGGGTTCATAGTCACTTGGTGACATGGTGATGTAGAGCTGTGTGTCATCTGCATAGTCATGGCAGCTGAAGTTTTTGTTTTTTATGGTCTGAGCTAGAGGGAGCATGTAGATATTGAACAGGAGGGGACCCAGGATGGACCCTTGGGGAACCACACATGTGATTTTTGTCATCTCTGATGTAAAGTTAACTACTGACACAAAAAAGTCCCTGTCCTTTAAGTAGGATTTAAACCAGTGGAGAGCTGTACCAGAAAGGCCGACCCAGTTTTCCAGGCATTTTAACAGAATGGAGTGATTGACAGTATCAAATGCTGCACTGAGATCAAACAGAACCAGCACTGTGGTTTTTCCACAGTCTGTATTTATATGGATGTCAATAAACACCTTGATAAGGGCGGTCTCTGTACTGTAGTGAGCACGGAAACCTGACCGGAAAACGTCAAAGCGGAAGATCATTGTTAAGAACGTGTTTAATTGTTGAAATACAGCTTTTTCAATAATATTACGGATAAAGGGGAAGTTTGAGATGGGCCTATAGTTCTGGAGTAGTTGTTTGTCTTAATTGTTATTTTCAGCAGTGGTTTGATAATTGCTGTGTTTAGGGACTGGGGGACACACCTGACAGAAGGGACGTGTTTAATTATCTGAGTCAAATCAGACGCTATGGCAGGCAAAACTTTCTTAAAGAAAACTGTGGGTAGAACATCAAGGCAGCAGGAGGAGGAACATAGCTGCTGAATGATCTCCTCTAAGTAGTTTATTTGGCTGAATTGGGACATTTTGTCATGATAAGTTCCAGTTTTTTATTATTATTATTATTCCTTTATTTAACCAGGAAAAGTCCTATTGAGATTAACAATCTCTTTTTCAAGGGAGTCCTGGCTAAGATAGCGGCAAAAGATTACATTACAAATTACATTACAGTTTACAATAACATTTATCAAAATTAGAATTTGATAAAACAGTTACAAACCATAGATCTCATTTCCAAACTTTTAAGCAATCCAGTTGGATACATCTTTGGTTCTGGAGTTGATATGTATGTACAAACTGATCCTCTAATCTTTTGGATTTTCTCCGTAAAGAAGTTAGCAAATTCATTGCAGACCCTGGTGGAGTGGAGTTCAGAAGCGACGGACACAGGAGGATTTGTTAACCTGTCGACTAGCAAATAAGGCAAAAACATTATTAATGTTTTTGTTGATGATCTCAGAGAAGAAAGATTCTCTTGCATTTTTCAGTTGGAAGTTATATCTGTAAAGTCTCTCTTTATAGATATCATAGTGAACCTGGAGTCTCGTCTTCCTCCACTTTCGTTCAGCTTTTCGACACTCCCTTTTTCACTTCTAACTGCTAAAGCACTTCTCCAAGGAGATTTTTTCCTTCCGGAATAAACTTTAACTGGAGCAATGCAGTCAATGATGTCTGAGACTTTAGAATGAAAGTTATCGTCTAACTCCCTGTTTGTCACTTTATGCTTGTTCAGTATGAGGGATTGCTGCAAAGCCATGGACAATGCAGATGACTCTCCCTGTGGCTCTACGCTTCTCCAGGAGTGAATGCTGCTTGTCGGGACTTTGATGCGATCAACTGGTTCCCTTATATAGGAACCAGTTGATTGCCATTGAATTTGACTTTGTAAAGTGCCTTGAGATGACATATTTAATGAATTGGTGCTATATAAATAAAATTGAATTGAATTGAATTTGTGCGTTGACTGTTTAACATGTTGAGTTAAACCAAAGTTTCTAAGTGTGTCACACAGTTCTTTTGCACTTCTGTCTTCAGGGTTATCAACGTGAAAGTTGAAGTCTCCCACAATAACTAAACAGTCATAATCAACACATATCACAGATAGGAGGTTACTAAGATCATTAAAAAAGTTTGATTTGGACTTAGGAGGCCTCTAAACATTCAATAAGATGGTTTGTACCAGGCTCTTTACCTGGAGAGCCAAATGTTCAAGAGTCGAATTTTCCCAAAAAACATGTTTTTACACTTTAGAGAATCATTAAACAATGTTGCCACTCCTCCACCTTTCGTTTGCTGTCTGCTCTCACAAAGAAAATTGTAGTTTGGAGGAGTCGACTCCAACAGAACATGTGCTTCATTAAGTTCATGTAATCATGTTTCTGTTAAAAACATAACATCAACAGCGCTGTTGCCATGTAGCAACAAGGACCTGGGTTTGAATCCTACCCTTGCCCTGGGTCTTTCTGCATGGAGTTTGCATGTTATCCCTGTGCTTGCGCGGGTTCTCTCTGGGTACTCTGGCTTCCTTCCACAGTCCGTAAAACATGACTGTTAGGTTAATTGGACTCTCTAAACTCTCCTTAGGTGTGAGGGTGTGCGAGAATGGTTGTTTGACAAATGTCCACTGTGGCAACACACTGTTTCAGGAGAAGTGAAAAAACAGGAGAAGTGAATGCTGCTTATCAAGACCCAATGAAATCTGCTGGGTTTCCTTAGGTAGGAAACTTTTTGACCAATCTGTCTGTATAATTTGATTGAAGTTGACTTACTAAAGTGCCTTGAGATGACGTGTTGTGAATTGATGCTATATAAATAAAACTGAATTGAATTAATAATAATACAATTTTAAGCTCTCTCTTTATATATTTATTTTTAAACATTTATTCTTCTTTGCCCTGCCATATTATATTAAACTGCGGCTGACTGAAGGCATGGTTTGTTGTTTTTATGTTTTTTTATGTTAAACTACTGGAACAATGAGATTTCCCAATGGGATAGAATAAAGTTAATCTGTAAAGGCTTTACAATACACTGATCAGTAAACACTTTACAATATACTGTACTATACCTAATAAAACCAGGTTATTTCACTATATTTTAATTATATTGAGTCTTTAGGCAATACAGTGTTCATTATTTATGAGTACAATGTTATTCAAAATGTACAAAAATAATGCAGTGTTTTTTTGTGTTTTTTGGCGGGATAAGGTTCTGGAAAGGATCAATGGCATTGCAATGGGGAAAGCTGATTTGACACACTAGTAATCTGAATTACGAGCTCTGTCATGGAATTAATTAAACTCGTAAGTCTAGGCACCACTGTACATGTTTTTCTCTGAATGTATGGAATTTATTACAATGCAAACTGATCTGCTCCTTACCTTGTAATGTAGTTTTGTAGTTAGAGATCAATGCAAAACACCCAAGAGACAGCATCTACACAACAAAAGAGATGACCTGTCAGGGAAAAAATGTAAATATGTTTAAAATAAACCCTAAAGCCCCCCACCCCATCTCCCTTGCACCTATTTTAATAGGTGCCATTTAAAGTCACTTTAACTTGTCTTCTGTCATCAGAAAACAGATGTGATGCCCACTGTACCACCCACACATATCACCATCTCGAAACACAAATTGCATTTGACTGTGAGTGACATTCAAGCCTGCTGCTCTGGAGGGAAACTCATTATAAAATGCTAAACACTGCTGTCCAAAGGGCCACACAGTGTTAATGAGTGTTGGCGGACGATAGGACATGTGTGTCTTGTCTGCGTACTATAGCACTATCATACAACTGACCTCAACTACAGGATGTGTCCCATAAACAATCCCAGTTTTCAGTTTGCTCTTTTAGTCGTAATTCTCAATCGGTATATATAACTTTAATAAACATGTTCTACTTTTTTTTCTTTTAGCCTTATTTTTTTTGTATATGTCTCTTGTTGCAAAAGCAACAAGATGCAAAGATTCAATCACCTCCATTTAATTATATGATTTTTGTTCTCACACATGCAATTTTAAAAATGAAATATAAAATGAGAAGGGGCCTAAATAAAAGCTCATATTCTAAATAAATTGAAGCGATAGTATCCCAGGGTTGGGTGGGAGGAAAACAGCAAAAATACAAAGTTTAAATGATTAATGATAATAATTGATGTGAGATCCTTATAACCTTGCAAGCCAGATTGATAACGTGTAGCCAGTGTTGTATAAAGTACTGAAATCTCGGAGTCAAGTAAAAGTATAGTTACCTCTCTAAAATATGACTTTGGTAAAAGTCCAAGTCACTGACTGAAATGTTACTTGAGTAAAAGTCTTAAAGTATCTGAAATATCTTGTACTTAAGTATGAAAATTACTGTAAAAATAGATGTACTCAAGTAATGTAATAAAAAGTAAAAGTAAAACAAAGCAAATGCAGTTTGAATGAAATTTTTTAGATTTTGGTAAACTTTGAAAGTCAAATTCACTTGAAATAATATAAACAGCCAAGTGCAGGAGACATTTAGACCAAGTTTAGACTGAAAATACAACCTTTTTGTAAGCTTTCAGTTTTCCTTCTTCAAGAAAGGTCAGTGCTATCCACTTTAAAATTGTACACAACCAAGTGCAGGCAAAATGTAGACCAGGGGGTGTATACTAAGAACTTGATTAAGTGATAAACCAGGCTTAGTTAACCTACAGGAAGTGGTAAACCTGCTAATAGATACACCTGCAGGTTATCATTTAGTTAAGAAAATTAGGACTCTCTGCTGTTAGATGCTTTACCTATACCACAAGGTTAATTTAACTTGCTTTACCACTGAACCAGCTTCTTATCCTGTTGGTGGTGATGAACAAGCCCAGGCAAGTCCCGACTTTGTCGCAGTCAATCAGTAGGTGGGGTCAAAACACTTGTGTGCGTGAGTCTCTCTCTCTCTTTTTGTAATGAGTAACTAAACCAAACATTGAAAATGTATTGGAGTAAAAGTATGCAATTAAGTTCAGAAATACAGTGAAGTAAAAGTTATCAAAAAATGTTATACTTGAGAAAAGTATAAAGTACTCCAAAATATACTTAAGTACGGTAGTGAAGTATTTTTACTTTGTTACTATACAACACTGTGTGTAGCACTCTCTATTCTTCACATTATCAATCTGGGTCTGCTCCCAATCTAATCTGTTTGGGGAAAGGAGGGATATTCAGCAAAACTTTCCGAACCAATTTAGACTTTCCGAAACAACACTCACCTACCAAAGGTTGGCTTTAGCCAATCACAATATCAAATGAAAATGTCTTAAGCAGCAGGCGCCATGAGAATTTACACTGATCAAGGCATACTTATTTGGATGGTGACACTCATGACAATCGTGGATTCTGACAAAACAGTTGTGGTAACAAGAGACATGTGTCCGTCCCCCTGCGCTGCCGTGTTTATTTTGGTTTGGCTGTGGGCTTGGCACAGCTTGCTTTCAACACAGCTGTATGTCCCACCTGAAACCATAATTCTGCAATGTGATTGACCGAGCGGGACAAGATGAATTCTAGTGTGTTTTATTAATGCACAAATATCAAGAGAATCGAGCTTGCAGGCAAGGTTACATCAAAGGTTCAGTTTAAGTAACTTCCTCAGCAAATCGCCCCAGACAACTCAATCTGTCAACCTCAGCCCTTGTGGAGTTCATGAGAATATATATTAGTTCTTCTTCTAGTACCCCCAGTGCAGGCAGCCTGTTTACAGCCACCAGTAAACCATGAGTTTTGTTAGTAAATCTATTCTCTAGATGTTATGTGTTCCTGTTTTCTCTGCGTTTGAGCTTTTAAACAGGCCTAAGCCCAGTTAGCTTCTTCAATATCCTCTTTAATATCCACACACCAAGCCCTCATTTTATCCATGCTGGATTCCTTGTCATATGAGTTAAGTGTTGCATACAGTAGCGTTTTTTTTTTGGCACAGGCAACTCAGGCAGCGGACCGGGATGGCACTTTATTCAATGACACATAGGGGGCGGACCAAGCAATAAAATAAACATGAAAAATCATCTGTGCCCCAAAAGCGGTTTCCCATTATCTATCATATCACTGTGTGAGGAATTGGTGCCCCTTGCTGCTGCAGGTGCCCTGCTTGCTTGAGACCCTGCTGCACAGAGGCTGACAGGCTGGAGGCTAAATGAAATGAGGAAAGGCCATGGGGATGGCCAGTTCACCTCTGGGTCTCTGAAATGTACCGGGCAATGGAGCTAAGGGGGATCCACTCTACAGTGCAATTGTCCAACACCATCAGTTACACCAAGGGGCGGGGTGGCAATGGAGGCTCGGCAGGATTTCCGACTGACCGGTCTGTTTCAAGCCAAACTGGTTGGTGGACGAAGTGTTTTTTTTCTTTCTACCCAAAAATAAATCAGCTGCAGTGATCCGCAGGCACGAAGCCACCCTCTCAGCCGCAGGTGCCACAGTACAAAATCAGGCTGAAGCAATCTGATATTTTGCAAGATACAAACGGCCCGTCATTATTAAAGAATAAGCAAAAAAGAAACTTGAGCAAGTTAAGGTGCTGGAAAGAAAGGAGAAATAAATGAGTGGAGAAGAGAAATGCCTGCAGGATGCAGCTTTTTTAAAATTAACCAGTTTAATTACCACAAGCATTTTACCACTGTTTTTTTTAACCGTGGGACCACAGTCCTTTATTGGAGGGGTCCGGGTCAGCGTGATTCCAGTCAGCCAGGAAGTAATGGACAGAGCAGCATGACTACAGGTGAACAAGCACCCCTTACATGGTATCATCCCAGACTTGTAAGATATTGCCTGTTGATATTGCCTGTTGTCCAATGGCATCCAATGGACAACAGGCACCCCCAAAATTGTTTATACTTTTATCTCGTTTTTGTTCCTTCAATTGCACTCAGCAACATCTGAGTATGGCCACAACAATGCAACATTAAATACAGACAGAATGACACTATCCAATGCCCAAATTTCACCACATTGAACTCAAGTATCTATCTCTTCCCCCTCTTGACCTGGTACCTTCCTGTGCCATTAGCTCCAACAGGACGGGAAGTAACCCTTTCTCCTGAAACACAGATAAGTTCACCAACATAAAATGCACAAGTTAAAAGATCAAACAAACTGAATTGATTTAAACCAAGATGCTATAGTAAATATGTAGAAATGCAAAACATAAACAAAACCAGGATAATGTACATTTGCAAACTATAGACTAAATACAATATGGCTAAATCAAGCAAACAAGAATGTTACCAAAAATATATGAACTGAGGCACATGGTGTTGCCCCCCACTTTGTCACAATAATAATTACTCTGCTTTGTCAATTAAAATGAATGTCAATTAATTTGGCTGACGAGGCAAAAAAAAAGACATTACAGAAAAGAGTCTGTGTTCAAATGATATAATTTTTATAACTGTAGGCTACATCCTGTTTTCTTGTGTTTCTACGTTAACTATTTATTTCAAGCCAAGGCTAGACTGGGACAAAAGATGGGCCTTGGTATTTTGAGCAGAGACAGGCCCACCAGGTATTGATGGAAAGACCTCAAAGCCTATAAATTTAAACAAACGTTCTTGTCTTATTAGATATCCTGACCCAAGGATATCTACTAGGGAAACGGTGGTGCCAGAGTTAGAGAGTTTGACCTGTGACTGGCGGATTGAAAGAGACTTCACCTGCATTGACTGGTGGCGTTGATGTATGGCAGCCTCGCTTCTGTCAGTCTGTCTCAGCAGTGGCTAGTAACGTAGCTCACCACCGCCAGGGTGTGAATGTATGGGTGAATGACGTTTTCAGACTTGATAATGTGCTACACAAGTACAAGCCATATGAAATCCTTGGCCTTTACTATGCAGAGTGGAGAAACTGATGTGGATCTTCACTGTGACAACTGAAGGGGAAAAAAGAAAAACAACTTTATGCTTTGGTATTGTGCTCTGCGGGTTGGACACAAGCTTCACTCCACACTAAGCATCTACTTCTTGATTGCAATGAACAAACATGTTTACTTGAGAGTTGCATCATAGTTGCAACTTGCAGAGATACAAAACACAGTTGACATCTGCCAACTTTTTTTTCTTTATTTTGCTGTTACATTTGGTATACTTTTTGGACAACTAAAAAATGTGTGTCTGTTCCACGCCCAAAACACAAATATTGTAATTCAGCGCTGTAAACATAGAGTGCTGCTGGTTAACATCACAATGCGATGAGTTGACAGAGACCCTCTATTAACAGGTAGGGCTAGGTGGGAGGTGTTGCTAACAGGTATGCAAAGTAATTTAAATTAACAGCTTTTGTTAACAAACCCCTGGCTTGGGGAGATTCTAAAGAAACTGTGTGGCCTTGTTTTCTCCTTAATCTTCTTTGCAGAGTGCCAACATTCAAAAAGTCATATCTTTTTCAAATTTGATTTGATTTCCACAAGCTTGAACTTCATTGGAAAGCTTAGAGTCCACTATGTCTGAATCTGTAAACAACTCAAAACGGCCCAGAGAAGACGTGTTCCTAGTTTTGCTGTGTGTGGGGGGGGTTGGTCCCTCAAGCAACCCAGTACTTTGCTCTGCTTTCTCAGGGCTTGTTAGGGAGGGGGGCAGGATAGTGTGCAGCAAGAAAAACTTTCTACCACATGGGTGGAGTAAGGAGATGAGAAGTTTACAAACCTCATCGATTTTATAACCTTAATTTATCACAAAAAGTTGTTTTAATTTGATTTTAGGCAAGAAAGTACTCCTCCAAACTTCATCTGTGCAATCAGTTCATCAGGATTATGAGCCAATTTTAATTATGCTAGGCAAAGGAGACCAGCTTTCCGCATATAGCCTTTAACCTATATAAAAATTATTTTGCTGTGATCAAAAGTCCATAATACTTTACTTAAAAATTGTCCTCCTCGAACTCGCCATTGTTATTATACTCATATAACTCTACAGATCAGGCTCGTCTAAGGACTAAGGAGATGAAACGGGATCAGTTGTGCATTGTCCTCCTGTTTCTCCGGAGTCCGGATGAGTGGCAGCTTGAGTGCAGGATGTAGATACAACTTCTCTACATTTGTCAGTTCGACCACTGTCTTCTTGGTCCTCTGAAAGTTCTGAATCCCTCAAGCCTTCCTGCCACTCCAGTTGACCGAAGCTCCTCCACTTCTGCTGGCATCCTATTGTACATCTGGCCTGTCCACCCTCCATTGTGGAACACCCCATCAAACCTGGAACCGCAGCTCGGTTTGTCACTGATCACCACCAGCAAAACTCCCCCCAGTTCTTCATACACTTTGTAAGTCAGCCTCTGCCTTACCACCTCTCCAGCTTGTCTATTTTTGATGCTCACTCTTCTCTCTCCTTTTCACAGTCCCCAACCAGTACCATACCAGCCATCCAGAACTCACAACCACATCCATACCCCCTGTCTCCATTATATCCTAAATTAACCTCTTAAACTGAGGAAGATTACACTTTCAATGATCCAGGGTGTACAGCTACATCCTCCAACACATTCCAAAGAGATTACATAGGCAGGCTAATCAAGATTCACGTGACCAAGTATTGCTCTTACACCAACCAATAACCTCTAACAACCCAGGACAGTGATGGGTGGGTCATTGATTTGCATCTGACCTGAAATGTGCATAGGTGGATGAGCTGGCATATGCTTAAAAATTGCAGCACTCCAAATGCAGATTGCTGAAGTGCAACCACGAGACGAATGCAAAGAATTGTCAGAGGTGTCTAAACCTTTTAAAATAAACAGAGCGAAAACATGGTTGCCTCCGATTTAACTGTTTAGCTGTTACCATGACCCAGATTACTCAGAATTTTCACAGGCAACATAAGATGAAACATTTCTTCTTGTGTCCAGTATTTAATTTTTCATTTAGAGAAGGTTCATTACCTTCAGCTTTTATTATAACAGTGCCACCCTCCTTTTCAACACAAGATTCTATTCTTCCAGACAAGCCTCCCCTGGACTTTTTTAGCCCTCTCTTTATAGTGTATTTCAATCTATAATGTGCATTACCTGAATTTAAAGTGCTACCTGAAAAAAAAACCTTATCATGTCACTGACACACACAACCTGCCAGCAAAGATAACAACTCTGCATGTCACCCTGCTCATTTACTCACTCTGCTATGAGGGTGACACAGCTCCGACAGACAGCATTCACATAAAATGAAGAAAACATGAGTGAGCTTAACGATACAGAAGATTGGAGATGTGAATAACATTGACTTAAAAGCTGACTGATACTGATACTTAGAAAAAGCAATATACACCAAAGACTGTGCTCTCCATACATTTCAAAGCCAATCTTTCACATTTATCGCTCACTCAGGACAAGGGTTACATAGCTTCAGAAAATGAACTTCTGTACTTTTATAAAAAAAAAATGTGATAAATTACTTGATCTGTTGCTCCAAACAGTCACTTGTTTTCCCTCTTGTCCAAACATACACAAACACTCATTTGAATGCTCTCAGCTTTGTAGCATCCAGCCTATTTTTAGAGTGACTGCTAGCTTACAGTGACAGCCCTTTGAGTCATCCCTCTCCAGCCATGTCCCTCAACTCCTGTCTTTGCAGTTTTTCTGTCTTTTTTTGTGACTGCGTCTAACTTCATCTGCTTGCCCGTTCCATTCCAATGACAGTCAGCCCCTTCCATTTAGAGCCCAGCATTGGATACACTGCATGTAATGTAGCAGATGATTGAAAAGAGCTTCTTGCTCAAGTGCTTTGGATTCATGAAATCATTCGGAAAATCCAGAAAATTATTTTCATATTTTTTTTCCAGTCCAATAGCTGATAATAATGGGTATTTCCGAGTGTAATAATTTATGTGCTGAAAGGAGAATGTGGCTCCACTGGAGGATGAAGGATTTATAATGATATATAGTCTGCATGTGGAAAATCATGCAGAGAGCTGATATTTACATATGCTTTTGTTTCTCCTTCTAAGTCTTGGTTGGTTTGTATCAATATGACAGCTTTAGAATAACCTAAATCTTTGTAATGCTCACATTTTAGCCTAAGGTTAAAAACAGAAAGCTTAGAATGAAGACGGTATATGACCCAACATGAGAGTGTGGGGGAAGTAAAAAAGTACACCATTCTGAAATCACCTTCTGAGAAGTGACCAACAACTTTAATCGGTTTTCCATCCACCATAGAGTTTAAAAGAGGTTAAAATGTTTTTTTAGGCAATAACTTTCAAAGTTTGTTTCGCTGCAAACTAAGAATGTTTGCAGTGAAAGGTTTTTAGATGTCCGACACACAGAAATTAAAAGAGAAGACACTAAGGGCTTGAGGGATTTTATGAGTAAATATTTTTTTTTTAAAATGAGGACGAGTCAGGAACAGGTCTAACGGAATTGTAGAGGAATGATGCCCATCCAGAGCCTGGTAAGAAGCAATGCCTTTATCAGTGTGGTTTTAAAGTATAGCATCCGCTAGATAGTGTAACGGGGAAAACACCTTGTCTTTTACAGAAATACTTGAGTTTAGTGCCAAAAGAGCAGAAAGCAGAGAGAGGGCGGAGGTCCAGGTTCAGTCTGAAAGAGCCAGCTGAGGCGGGGAGCTTGGTGGACAGAGAGAAAGGAGGACAACGTAGCAGTTCTCCTGTCGCAACATGTGACGGGGGGCAGCATGTGTTTGAGGAGGAGGCAGAGAGAGCCATCCGTAGCGATAACCAGTTCCGGTTTCCAGATTAATCAACCAATAAAAAAAACTTCTTAAACTTTTGTCCCTGTCTCCTGAGTGTGTCCTGAGTGTATATATATATATATATATATATATATATATATATATATATATATATATATTAGGGCTGGGCAACGATTAAAATATTTAATCGCGATTAATCGCACTGATTAATCGCGATTAATCGCGATTAATCGCATTGTATTTACAAACTCCAAGAATGAATTCAAAAGTAGTGTAAAGAGCACTTTTATTTTAATGTTCTGCTGCCATATGAACAAAAGTGTTGTAACATTTGTAGCACTTATCAGTAACACATATTTAGTGTAAAGCTCAACTTAAACATGTAAAACAAAAAATAGCAATAATAATAAATTAAAGCTTATTGCCACTGACAGGGAATTCTCTTTATGGGGAAAAAATCTACCAAAAACAGGCAATTTCTGAGGTAACAGCAGGGAGCAGCATTACCATTTTATGTTCAATACCAAAGTTTAACTTGGCAGTGGTTCCAACTAACTTGTTTCTGTCATATTCCATGCTGGAAGAACTTTAAACTGAAATGCTTGCTAACTCGATATGCTTGCGTTTATTTGACGTTGACACGCGGTTTTTTGTTGTTGCTTTCTCGCGCGCATATAGTGAATGGCAGGGGGAAAACAGGCAAAAATACATGGATACTTTGAAACGAGAAGCGACTTCACCGACGGCGTCGATGCAGACCCCCCCGCTCCGCTCCGCACAAAACTTGTTCCGGCCGCCAACTCACCGCCTCGCCTCGCCTAAGCTCGCTCGCGGTACCTGCGGGAAACACCGCCTTCCGCATGTCGGCTTTGTTTTTTTCCGGCCAGCACCTTTCTTCCTCTTTGAATCCCAGGCTTGGCTGACAGCGAGGTTATTGGCGCATTATCGCCAGCTACTGTTCTGATTCAAACCCCTACACCGCAGCAACAGACCTTCACAAAATAAAAGCATGTGACCAACATGCGTTAACGCGCGTTAAAGAAAATATCGCCGTTAATAGTCTAATGAGTTAACGCGAAATTAACGCGTTAACTTGCCCAGCCCTAATATATATATATATATATATATATATATATATATATATATATATATATATATATATATATATATATATATATATATATATATTAGTGCTGTCAGTTAAACGCGTTATTGACGGCGTTAACGTAAACCCATTTTATCGCCGACAATTTTTTTGTCGCCGTTAATTGCGCGACAAAACACACACACCGTTCCCTAATGTTTTTCCCCCCGCTGCGCTCTCCGTACTGTGTTTCTTTTACCCTCGGCACTTTCCATAGTTTCAAGAGTGCTAGAAAACTGTAGCAAAACACACCCGTGCTGCGCTCACTGAGCGCAAAGTTTCTTTTACCCTCGGACACGTGCGACTTTGGGCTTCTTTTTTCTAAAAGCGCTTCTGAATTTCATGAGTCACGGGTTGCGTTTTTTTTGGGCAGGTTTCTGAAAGTGAAATTGCTTATTTGGGCTCTAAAATAAGTGATGAAACAGCGGCTATTATGAGACCTGCCTGCACTACATTTAAGTGTATCCAGCTGAAATATCCCTCCGCCATAGGAGCTGACGGTAGTAAAGGCAGACAGAGCAACACTGCCCGTATTTTCTGCAGTTTACGGTGCAATAACCGGTGATAACTGCTGAAAGTAGATTACATGGTGGAGATCACCATTTTAAGCAGACATTGGTTCTGAAGATGAGCTTTTACACGTTGATAAAATTGCAGAAACCTAACCCATAAACCGCACTTTAATGCTTATTAATTTGTTGTCTCTGTATTTGACAAACTAAGGCTGAATTACGTTGCCAAACGAAGGACCTGGAGTTACTAAACAGTTGCTAAACAGTCTCATTCAGGGTATTAAGCTCCTGCCCAGTTGCAAGCAAAGTGTAAGACTGGAATGACCTGGAGATTTAAAACCTTTTTCCAGGCTTAAACTCTATGAATATGGATATAAACAGCAAGCAAAAATATTAAAAGAAATTATTGTTGTTGGTGTGAAAGCTCAGAATTAGATGTGAAAGAGAGAGAGAGAGAGAGAGAGAGAGAGAGAGAGAGAGAGAGAGAAATTAACAAAACTTATGACTTTATTGAAATGTACAATTTTTATTAATATATATATATATATATATATTAATATATATATTAATATATATATATATATATATATATATATATATATTAATATATATATATATTAATATATATATATTAATATATATATATATATTAATATATATATATATATATATATATATATATATATATATATATAGCTCTGTAGGTAGTGTGTGTGTATAAATAGATTTGAATAAACTAATATTTATATAAATGTGTGACTGTGTGCTTTGCAAAATACTTATCAAACATGACATCAGAATTTTCCATTACTGTTTTAATTTTTAATTACAATGAGTCACATGTCCTTATATATGCAGCTGTGACAGCTGTATGTATCAGATTTGGAGCAAAAACAAACGTGAAAATCAGTGTAGCATTCAGTAAGTTATGACTGATTAAACAAGATATTATATTGTGCCTGCAAAGAGACTACAATGAATGGAGCGTGCTACCATTCTAAGATGGCGGCCTCACTGAACTTCAGGTTCCATCAGAGGTCCAAAGAAGCTAATCCCAGGCAGTTTACTTTCTCTGGTTGTCATGCTTTTTAGCTGAACCCGAATGAAACCACACACAAAGTTCAGTATAGAGAGAGTTTATTGAGGAAGGCAAATAGTGGAGGATGATGACCGGAGTCCAGACCAGGCTGGAGCAGGTAGGCAGGATGGAGCCGGAACATGGAGGTAGCAAGACCGGCAGCACGGCAGAGTGGAGACTTGGAATCAGAACCACAGCAAGATTAGCAGCACGACTGGGTGAATACTTGCAGGACCAGAATCACAGCAGGCAGGCGGAGATGAAGTGAACTCGGCCTGGACGGAAATGGTAAGGCGAGCAGGCGATAGCAGTAACCAACAGAACGAACCGACAGGGAAGAGCTAACTGAAGGGAGCTTAAATCGGGAAGCTGACAGGGCTGATTAGTGACAGACAGGTGTACATGATTACTGAGGCGGAGAAGAGACTGGGGTGTATGGAGGGTAAAAACTGTCCTGAATATGTGCATGATGCAGCAGACAAAGCTGCGCCATGACACCGGTGAGTACCACCCTCAAATTGACAAAAGTTCACATGAGCGAGCAGAAACAGGTCCACCTGTGAGTAGGAGAAAGGCTACTGGCACTTGGAAAGCAAGCTACATGAGCATGTAAAACAAACCACAAGCACACAGAGAGGACACATACACTCATGCATGTGTTATACTGGGGCCTCGTGGTACTGAATCTGTATGCGTAAACAATTTCAAATGCATGTGGAGAGTAGTTTCTGTGTGTGTGAATTACATAAAAATGCTTGTATAATTTATTTATTCTTTTTGTAGAAATTTGACTCTAAAGAAGCCCGCACAGAGCATTGATATGATAGTGTATGTAGATACCTGGTTTCTTAATATCTGGTTTCAACTGTATTTGGGACCCTTTATTTTAAAAATAACTTGAGCCTTGCAAAGTATTGCCATTCAATGCAAATGCCACACAAATCAATCATGAGGTAATAAGTAGCTCTCTATATAAGCTGTAATTTTGTTTTTATGCACACCCTTTGTTTTACTATGCAATAAATTCAGTCCTTAATTGATTTTATGCAGAGCTTTAAACTATCAACCCTTTGCCAAACATTTCACACTAGTAAGGCATAACCCATCAGTACTAAAATGCAACTCTCATTCCCGAGTAGACCTTGAGAATAAGTTGAGATAAAAGTAGAGCTGTTTATGAAGGACAAATAACACAGAGCAAGCGAGCAGAATAACAAAAGAACAACATAAACCTCTGTTTCTCGAACTCGAGCAATGGGTGATGAGATAATTATTTATCTGGCAAACAATCAAGCTCCTTACTGTTATTGTAACATCTATACAGGTATATGAGTCTCATTTATATCAATAGGCATCGCAAATACACTTGTGATACATTAGACAGTTTGCTCTATGTAAGTGTAATCAATCATAATTTAATTAATATCTACTATAGAGAGTGTTGCTTCCACTGTGCAGCTGGCTGTAAAAAGCACAACACAAAATCATTTAGATTTTGTTTCCAGTAGGAAGTTTTCCTGTAAAATAGTTTTGTGAGAGTTTTTAGCTTTCTGAGTGCAATTCAAAGTTTTTATTTGTACACTTTGTTCTATTTACACCTCAAATCAAACCGTTTTACTGTGACAATATTAGTATGCTTTTTTGTTTGGTCATCCATTAACTGCTTCTGCATTTTTTTTTTTCTGAAAAGAAAAATAGTCTTTTGGCACCTTGCCCACTGTTTTCTTATTGAAGATCTGTCTATAGTGACACTCCCTTAATACATTTGTTGGAATAAATTTATCATAAAATATTGCTGTACGAAATAGTGTATTATTTGGAGGTACAGATCATAGGTGGAAGTCAATGGAGGTTTCTGGAGGCACTGATCTGTCATAAACAGACAGATCAGTGCCATCTGAGAAGCAGAAGAGCTGTGTCTATGAAGTGCAAATAAGTGACCTTCAGTAAATAGCTGCTTAAAACAAAATACATTACTTCCGCTTCCTAATAGAATGAAACACACTAACATTTAAAATCAAACCTCAGTTTGATCAGACTGACATCTAATGTGGTGAGAAGGGGGCCGAGGACTGGGTACTGCTGGCACTGAGAAAAAAAAGACAGCAGATCAAGTGAGAGAAGATAGTCAAAGAAAGAGAGCGAAAACAGCAAACGTACACAAAATGTCAAATCAACTTTTGTCTGAATTACTTGATCAGAGATGTACCAATTCTGATTCGGATGATAAGAATTACCTTCTGGTCACGTGCAGTTTTTGGCTGAACATTGCCATGGTGTTTATAGTAGCATAAAACCATTTCAATCTGAAAAATTCACACGGAAAGATAAAGACAATTAGAAGAATTTTGATACAATTATTTTAAGACATTGGTGCTCAGACCTTGGCAGGAAACATTAGCGCTGAATTATACTTTAATATGCATAAGCAGGTGTATGAGAACAGGGATGTTTCTCCCCAGCCCTGAAACTGGTGGTGGAGTGGAGATAGATGAACTTTGTTCAGTCCATAGAGGCTGATTGGGGAGACGATCTGCTTGAGCTGTAGTGGTGAGATCCAGTAGACTGCGAGAGCTGATACCAGTGCTTCACTCAAGGACCCAGAAAGATAGATGTCCAGCTTGGATAAACACAGGTTTGCTTGAACCTGTCCATGATGAGCATGGACAGGTTCCAGAGGTTGGGAAGAAACCTCTGGCAGAACGAGGCTCAACATGGCGGTCTTCGCCGATTGAGATGTAACAGGGAAAGCAGTAAGAGTCAGGGAGGAATTACACTCTGATAGGGATGAGGTGGATGGAGTACCATGGAAAAGCCAGATGGAGCTTGGCTACGATGGTGGAGAAGGGGATGGAGGTGGGTTGAATCAGGGTAATCTGAGTCCAAATCAGACATCGCGCAACCATTGCTTGCTCTTTGGCTGGGTAGCAGGCTGAGACGTTGATATGAAGACCTTTTAAGATGAACTCTGGACACTGATTGGGCTTCATGGAGGTGTTTTATTCAAAGCCGATTGGCTTGTGTCAGAGGCGGTTGAGCCTCTGATTGGATGAACGTAAGTAATTCAGTTTCTTCACTTGAATTTCCGCCTAGGCTTCATTTAAACAAATGGTAAATGACTATCAAACAATTGATAAATGTAATTCACTTCTGACTCCACATTAGAAAGGATATCGAGGTAGAAACAAACAAGGAGATTTACAGTAAATACAATATATTTTGTCGGGTCTAAAACAATGCATAAGTTTTGCCCAGATTTTCCAGTATGTTTTTTTTTTTTTTTTTTTTGGGACTCAGCGGTTATGTTTTGCTAAAACAACATTTCTAAAATTCCTAAAACGTTATTTTTATTTTTAGTCCACCATAGTCTACGAGTATGTATGTGTATGTATGCACCTGTGTGAAATTCTTTAAAAGTTTGGAAAGGACACATAAAGCATAATTAAAAAGCAGATAGAGAACATTTGCCTATTGTGTCCACTGCTCAAAAAAGTGATCGGTTCCACTCATTGACAATCTGATCTACGGACAGAAAAACAAATGAGAATGATTGTATCCTATATAAAAGGCAGCATTCTTGGATTTCACAGTGTGCCTGTGTGTTTCGTTTTTAAATTTTGGGGGGGATGCTGAGCCTCTTCCTCACACAGCTTTGATCCTGAGAGGTTAGTCGTTGTTTATTGTGGACTGCTGGTTCCTGATAATTGTTTGGACTGGCTTCTGACTGGAGCACAATGACACAGCAATCATCCAACAGCGGGTTGTTTGTGAACTCTTCCTTACTCTTCTGGGAACCATTTGAACACAATGAAACCTTCCCGCCCTCTATTGACTCATAATTTCAGCTTGGTGGATGATGACAGCACACTGTGAATGGCCTTCAGTTGTTGTATAGATACCTTGGGGAAGGGGCTTCCTGTCTGCCATAACATAACAAGCTTTTCAAAGGTATTGATTTTAAAACCCTTTAGCCCTTTTACTTTACTACATCAGCATAAGACTGTCACAATGAGTTGGTACTTTAATACGTATTATCTGACTGACTGGCAACAGACAGAAACCAAAATCAAATTAAATCTTTTTATTTATTTAAATGAAATAGACCATGGTAATCAGTTTCCGAACTTTTTCCATAACTATCCACAGCTAAACTGAAAAACAAACAAATCAGTTTGATATATATATATATATATATATATATATATATATATATATAAAGCATTAACATAATTAATAATGTTCTTTTTGTTTGGGCGCGTAATACTGATAGCGATGCAGAGGATTGTGTTTAACTGAAACAGAGAAGCAATGTCAGTGATGTGGTCGTTTTTTCACAAGGTCAAAGGGGTAGAAAAATATGACATGTATTACAAAATATGATCTCCCTTTATCTCCATATATCGGTTCCATTTTTAGAAGATAGAATGTTTTTTTCACTGTTTCGCAGATAATGTAGAAATATATTTCCTGTTAAACTGAAAGATTTTAAAACTTTCATCAAGCTGAACTTCCTTTATTTGAAAGGAAATGGTTCTCAGGTGATAGTTTCTCAAAAAACTGACTTGTTACCAGTGTAACAGTGCAATTGGTTCTTTAAATTATTTGAATTGTAGTGCTGTCAGGAATCTTGGGGTATCTTTTTGGTTATTGGTTTTAAATTTGAGAAATAGGTTGGTACAGTATTCCAGTCTAGTTTCTTCCATCTAAGGTTGACTTATTTCTCCAAAATCATTTCATCATTCTGGTACAGGTTGATTTTTGTCTGTTCTGTCCAAAGAATGCTGTTCCAAAACTGGGCTGGCTTCTTTAGGTGTTTTTTGGCTAAGTAAATTCTGGCCTTTCTTTTTTAAGGCTGATTAATGGTTTGCACCTTGTGGTGAATCCTTTGTATTCACTCTCATGAGGTCTTCTCTTTATGATAGACTTAGATACTGATACATCTACTTCCTGGAGAGTGTTCGCTTGAATAGATGTTGTGAAGGTCTCTTATCCACATTGATGAGAAAAAAGTCACATAACATGCAAATGGGTAAATGGTGCTTCTCACAAGTTCAGATTCTCTTCTCTCCGAATATTTTTCTTAATTTTTGTGAGGTGGGCTGTGCTTATACGTCATGCCATGCAAAGGATTGTAAGATTTCTTATTGCTCCATAGCACCAGTAAGGGACATTGCAAACTTCCTATGCTAATGGAAATGATTGGAAGCATACAGGCTCATTTTGCTACTTTCTTCTTTACTATCCTGCCTTACAGCACTTTGTCCTTCCTTACTGCTGTATTCGGACACCACTTATCATGGGGAATGCTGACGCACTTCCCCTTTGGCTAAAGAGTCTTTACCAATTAGACCTTTTGAAGATGCAGTCAAACTCCCTTTTGACTCAGGAGCACCTTGGCATCCTCCAAAATGAGATAGAGAATGTTGCTTGGTAGATGGATGTCTGGGTTTCCTCAATAGACCTGCTACACCTGCTTGACGATCTTGAATAAAGGGAAGATAATTGATGGATGGATTTTCCTCTGTCAAAAGTTTGGTTATTTATTTATTTTTTTCAAATTAGACAGGGTGTATCTCACATTAAAGGTGGAAAAATAACCCCGGAAATACTTTTAATGTGGAATGATTAATGATTTATTGTTCCTGATTATTTAACATACCAATTACCATATACCATACCATACTATACCATTTGAATGATTGTGCTCAGACCGCCAAAACCCCAAGCAGGACTGAGCAGGTATAGAAAACATGTATGACATGGCACACATCTTAAAAAGGTTAAACCCTTTATTGTCTCAATGTCATGCTTCTCTTGAACTACCACAAAATAAATATAGTACTTTAAATCACCTCAAAGGCAACAACATAAATAGTCATGGGATGAAGAACTTTGTTTTTACTGTACTCACTGGCGGTTCAGTAGGCTACCCCTCTTAGGTCATTAAAAATGGAAAGCTCCTCTGTTCCTCTGTTGTCCTGTATGAAATATTTAGATAAGATAGATGTCTCCACATCTTTCCCCAAGTCATAATTTGTATATATTACAGCAGTAAATCTCTGCTCAGAAAGCCTGATATGAAACTCAAAATATAACAAGATTTTGTTTGTTTGTTATGAGTTTGCAATATAAATTTTGATTTGTATCCTGTAATTGGTCATTAGTTATGTGTGCAGCCTGTCCCAGTCAACCATCCCATCTAAAAAAATATATATATTTTTTTTCATGACATTTTCTCTTTTTCTTGAGACAAGCCGATCTACATTAAACAAAATGAAAAAATGTGTTAGCATTTCTAAGCGGCACGTAGTGTTCAGCTCATTACTTCAATAAACATGACTGATGATCAGGCTCATATAAAGGGGAATATTTAAATTTTTTCAAATGCATAAAAAGAAACATTTGCACAGTCATGATTTTTGTTAGTTTTGCAATGATCTAATCTGTGAGAAAAAATAAATAAATATATATATATATATATATATATATATATATATATATACATTATTTGTACATCTGTATATATTTTAAAATAATATGAAGTTATCAGTAAAAGCTATAGAAAATGTTTAGCAATCTCATCTCCAGGCTGTTTTTGAAAGACGTGTATAAAAATCGTGCCATAAAGGGGTGTTATAATGTACAGAAGTATTTTTCTTACAGTTTAGTAGGATTACAACACAATATTTGCTTGGATGCTGAACAAGCATTGATTCTTTTTTTCAAAGATTTTGTTAAAAAATGTGGGATTGATGCATCTGCTCAGACCATCATTTGTTTTATGCTGCCATTTCCTTTGATGAAGACACATTTACTTTAAATGATATGCAGCTTATTTTGTTTTTTAACCAGAGTGCCTACATGAAAGACATCCTTTGTGTTCACACTTGCATCTCATTTTGACACTTTGCCCCTGACTGAGGGTGTATATTTTGAATGAAATGAGCTTAGCACAGCTGTCCCTGTCATGCATCATTCCTCTGGCCCCATCTTCTCTACTTTATCCATCTGCTCAAGGCCTGTGCTGAGTAGTTATGTGTGTGTAAAATGTGTGTGGCTGCAAGAACGTGTGCATATTGGAGAATATACAGTTATAATCCTCACCTTGCAAGCAATACAGTGTTTTCACTACAACAACAATCAACTAACACTGGAGGGAAAGCTAATGCTGCATGGCTGCTTTTTAATTAATAAAACAAATAATAACAAGATTGCCTTTAGTTCAAAGAATCAGGGAGTTAAATCCCCCCAAAAAGGCAAATTTCCACCAAAGTTTAATATATATTAATCATATCAGTATTGTGATATTTATGCAATCATAATCCTTTTTGAAAAAAGATAATAGTTTGAGTGGTTTAGGCTACCCTGAAGTTATTTAGGCTCATTGCCCTTTCAGATTGCGCAGTGCTGAATGGTCTAGTCTAGTTGATGCTGTCCTGGCTGGGGTGGCGGATCTAGTCATTTGTGTCTTTGTTGTCAGCAGCAAAGCGCCGGCAATAGCCCTGGTAGTTAGAAGAAAAAGAGCAACAAGGAAGAAGAAGCTGTGAGTGCATGAAATCCTCAGGTCCAGAGAGCATTTTGGGGCGTACCGTTTCCACAGCGACAACAATAACAAACTTATGTCATATAGTTTGGACAATTCAGACAAACACACTATAAGCTTTTCCTCCATTTCGTTTCCTGATCTTTCTGGTTGATGGCCGAATGGCTAGGTTTCTATTGACCGTGCAGGTATTCGACACTGCACAATCCCGCCGAGTGAGTTGCTGTGCTTCCACTTTTCTTGACGCAGCGATAAACTGCCCTGGTGCTGCACAAGCCATTGAAAATAACAGGTCTCAGTGCAGCAGTGCTTCCTGTGTGAAAGGCCTATTAGGTTGCTGAGGGACATATTAACCCCTTTACCTCACTGTTGTCTTCATGCTATCTTCTCACAATTTATATATTATTAGCAATTATTGCTGCGATTAGCTTTGTCTTCTCAGTTTGTCTTTTTCAATATGTTTTGTTCCTGCATGGACTCATTGATGGAACAATTGCTGCCATGACCATGTTTACTCTCCAATGTTGAAATGACTCCTAGCACAGTATTTCTGGGTTTAGCTGTGTTTCTTTTTTATTCAGCCTCTCTTCAGGTGTGTTCAGATTGAGCGCAAATGTGGTGGGCGGAGCGACAGATTTACATGATATCCCTAAGCACAGGTACCACATGGGACCAACGTGACACTACGCAAAGCCACAGAGTCCATTCTAGCGATGAAAAATGCATAATTTTGGCACTTAAAGTGATATCAGAGTGACACAAAATCTGCGATGGATGTGAAGCGACAGTTGTTGAAAACATGAAGTAAAATGTTCATGGTACAAAAGCAAACAAAAAGTTATCATTCTTTTGCTTTCTTAAGGTCTTCATCCAACAGGATTAAAACTGTCACCAGCATACAAAAAGGGGGAAATTTACATCAATTGTTCAAACATTTTGTTGTTTGATTGACTTATATTGAACTACTAAAGATCACTGGAGTGTGCACTAAAAATCCTGATTTACGTTTTAAACTTAACATTTTAAGTGAAATCTTAATCTTAAACTAAGATCAAACTTTCTCCTTTGCCTGTGTCAAACTAGCAGTTTCCCACCAAAAAGCAAACATTCAAATAATCTTAAATTGTTCTCTTAGCTATTAGCTAGTCTTTAGGGAACAATGGATAACTCTTTTTAAGAATCATTCCAAGAAAAACAAATGTGTTATCAAATAAATAGCAAGATTTTAAAAATAAAAGAGCAAATTTGGTGCTGTTTAGATCAACTAATTGAGCTAACAGTGCTTGTCTTTTCACATTTTGTTCATCTCTCTTATCTACATAGCTTTGCTGCTGTTAGAAACTCCTTACTACAACCGTTTTTACTTTCAGAACTGCATTATATGTTGAATAAAAAATAAATAAATGTTTCTGTGATTTTGATTTAAATTAACATAAGGCCATCTCACTATTGCCGCCTGCTTTCCTCCTTCTGCTAATTCTCAAAGATACTGTATTAAATTGATGTGTGACTCTGTATGTGATGACTGTTACGACCATTGAATTCAAAGTCATATTCAAGAGATCAGTTTGAGATCATTAGTGCGTTTTGTCATGGTTCATTATCCTACTGGAAGTATCCTTTAGAAGATGGGTGCACTGTGGTCACTAAGGGATAGAAATGGTAAACAACTCTATTTAAGTATGCTCAGTTCATAAATGCTCTAAAGTATGCCAGGAAATAACCCCATACCATCACACCGCCCCCACAAGCCTCAATTATTGAAACAAGGCAGGTTGGATCCATCTTTTTATGTTTCTTGTACCACATTTTTACTTTACCGTCTGAAAACAGCAGCTGAAATCAAAAATAATCATACATGGCAACATATTTTCCAACCTGTGATTGTCCAGTTTAAATGAGCTTGTACAAATTGTACAAGCTCATAGGTCAATAACAACAAAAATAATGAAAATGATTGATCTCGCCGACCAGCCATTTTCCATAGTAGAGGACCGAGGATTTCGGCAGTTGATGGAGCACGTTGAACCCGATAGTCTTCCAAGTTGGCGCTACTTTTCTGACGTTTCTCTCCTGGCTTTGCATGAAGTGGTGATTCGCGCAGGTCCACAAGATGTTGGAGAATGTGATGGACATTAGCTACTCTATGGATATATGTGGTTCGGATGTAAGTCAAATGAGTATTTTGAGCCTTACAACACAGTGGATTGATGAAAACTTTTAAATGAAAAGAGCTGTTTTGCTTGACCAAGAGAGCAGGATCACATACGGGGACTGTTACCGCTAGTGCAAAGTCTAGATTGTTGTTAATTGATCACACATAGTGATACTCCTGTCTATTATCCTGTAGGTGCATGGCGATCTGAGTGAGCCCCCCATCCCCAGAAATAAAAACCCTCTGCAGTACTGGAAAAGCAACATGGCTCGCTTTCCAGCCCTAGCCAAAGCAGCACGCAAGTATCTTTCAGCTACATGTACAAGTGTGGACAGTTTCTGCTGCATCACATATTGTTGATGAAAAGAGAAACAGGATTCACTCTTTTTGCTTGAAGGTGTGAATCTTTGTACGCACATACGATAGAGGTTTCATTTATCATATTTTTTAGACTATGAGGCACACCGGATTATAAGGTGCGTTGTGAATTAACATGTCTATGTATGTCTTTGTCCACACATAAAGCACACAGGATTATAAAACGCATTAAATATTCGTCCCAAGTGTGTAATATCACTCCGCGCCTCCCCCGTACACAGCTCGCTCCTGAGATGGAGAGCTATACTGTCATGGGTTACACTGTTCTTTGTTTTGTATGTATTTTGATTCAGTCTGGTTTTCTTGTTGCTCTCTCTCACCCCCTGTTGCCACTAGCTGTCTCTCCTCAGTTTATCTCCCAGCTCCCTCTCCACACCTGTGTCCAATTTACCAATCTTCCCCTGCTTTTTATTCCTGTTCTGCTCCTCACAGTATTTAAAGCTCCTCTCTTTTCTCCACTTCCTGCTGGTTTCTACTCGCCTCATCGCTTTCTACTTTGCACCGTAGGTTTACGTTTTGGTTTTGCTCCTGAGTTCTCCAGTCATTTGTAAGTTTTTGGATTTTTTTCATTAAACTCACCAATAACTGCTTCCTGCCTTGGTCTCTCTGTGTTAGGGTCCTACCACAACATAACCCGAAACATGACATGTACATCTCCGTCGGGAGGACAGAGTAGTTGGACTACACTGCCCTGTTTTTAACATAAGTCCAAAATAAACTTAACTTTTATATTGAATTAACTTACTTGGTTTATTGTTGTTAGCGCGTACTTTGAGCACAGGCTGCCTTACATGAATGCCCTTCTAGTTCAGATATTACAGTCAGGCAGTGTTGTAGACTTCTCCGGGGCCTGTAAGCAGGCCAGCTGACAGCTTTGCTAGGGCCCGGGACAACACAGTCTTTTTGGGCCCCCCTCTACACCTGCCGCCACCACACACAGGCACACACACACATACACACACCAAAAAAGTCAACTTAACTGTATACTTCATTCTCCTATGCCTTCTATTTTATTCAATAACCTGCTATTTACAGAAATATTTTTTTTGTCCTCCAAACAAGTCTTAGATGACTTCACTTCATAAATGTGGTTAGACCCTGTGAATCTGCCGGCAGTTAATTTGCCATCTTTGACAAAGGCTTCCTTTTTGCCGTTAAACGCACAACATTCACTCAATCAGAATCAGTCATTTTTGTTGGCCATAACACGGGATCATTAAAATCGACGGCGTGATCCGTCTCTGAGCCACAATGCTCAGACTCTCCGATCGGTGCCCCGCCCTCGCACTGTCTCTGTTATCAGTAGGGATGGCTTTCTCTGCCTCCTCCTCAAACACACGCTACCCCCCCCCCCCGAAGCCACATGTTGCGACGGGAGAACTGCTACGTTGTCCTCCTTTCTCTCTGTCCACTAAGCTCCCTGCCTCAGCTGGCTCTTTCAGACTGAACCTAGACCTCTGCCCTCTCTCTGCTTTCTGCTCTTTTGGCACTAAACTCAAGTATTTCTGTAAAAGAAAAGGTGTTTTCCCCCTTACACTAGCCAGCGGATGCTATACTTTAAAACCACACTGATAAACACAATGATTCTTACCAGGCTCTGGATGGGCATCGTTCTTTTTCTCTTTTTCTCTCCTCATTTCATTTCTGTAAGCCGGACATCTAAAAACCGGACATTCTTAGTTTGCAGCGAAACAAACTTTCAAAGTTGCAGCAACCCGTTGTCCTAATGGTCAAACCGTTTTATCTTGGGGTGGGGGGGAGTTCTAATGGTCCCTTTTTTAAAGAAAACATATTACATATATTTAATTCATATATATAATTCTATATTTAGTTACTCTAATATTAAATATTTTTCACGCAAATTTTTTCTGAAAAATTACTTTGCCTGTATTTTAATGGTCAGAGTGCCAGTTTTGCCCCCCCCCGGAACAATGGACCCGTTTGCCCCCCCCCCCCCCCCCCGTCAGTGGGCGTGGCTGTAAGGGGGCCGATCATGTAGTGACACAGTGTACTGTAATGCTTCTAATATCCATCGAGCAGAGTGGCTTTGTTGCTAACCAGAGTCATACTTACATATTTTACAAGTATAACAGACTTTTAAGCGCATTGTACCACATAAAATCGGCCAGTAAACACAAGTATGGTGATCATATAAAAGGTGCACTGGATTGTAAGGCGCACTATCAATTTGTGCGAAAATTTAAGGACTTTAAATTTGCCTTACAGTCTGAAAAATACAGTAAGGTCATTTGGTGAATCAGTTGTAGGTGAAACTTTGTGAAACCTGTTTATGTTGGATCAGTTTTGCAGACAGATCAACAGTTAGGAGCGCCTGTGAAACCCATTTATAATAATATACATTCTGTTACAGAATCCGGTTTCATTCTGCTTAATTTACTTTTCCTCCTTTTCCCATCTCAGCCTTTTTTCCCACTGCAATTTCCCCTGTGTCCTCTTTCAGACAATGTCTTGACGTCACAACATTACAGACAAACACAAATCCACACCTATTTGAACCTTTGCCATTTCATATGCTGATGCACACACCAACGCACACATGCCTCTCACCCTCACACACATTCACAAGCATTTTCACTCGCTCCAACTGTTCCCTGTGGCCTGTGATGGAACTGACACAGTGTCTCATTTGATCAATGTGAAACCATTGTCTGACATCTTTAGTGGATTTGGGAGCTTCAGGGTAGGGGGTTGAGGGAGGCAATATATGAACAGCATTAGATGTAACAATAATAAGAAGAGGAGGATGGGGATATAAGTAATGCCAATGACCAGAAGTGACCTAAAAATCCTTAAGCGTTCTCAATGAAGCTGAGAGGATTGCTGAAGGGATGGGCTTCGAGTCATAAGGTTAACCAGATGTATCACTACCCCAAGATATTGGATGGTCACATGTACAGCCATAATACATTTACATTACATTAACACAAACACGTAGTTGCCTCACCAAACTTCATTGTCTGATAATTTTTTTCTATACCAGCCTGCAGCTGTGAGGTCTCAGAAATTAGATATAGCTTCAAGCAAGTCACATATTTAAATCTCCCAGGGCTTGTAATTATGTTTTTTTTCTGCATTATATCTTTGTTGGTGCATTTGTGCTGTGCAATGAGCAGTGTATGCTTGCATTTAAACATTAGTGAGACAGGGCATTTGTTGAGAACACATGACCCAGTCCTCTGTAAGGATATCACCTGATCAGAATTCAGCCATTGTGGAGATATAAAGTCGTTGCCATCATGTTAATAAAAGCTGTCATGATTATTTTGTTCTCTCTAGATGTACCCACAGGTTGCATAACAAGCCTGTTTACTTCAGAACCCATCTATGACCACTGATTACCTTTGTATTTAGAATAAACAGAAGTAGCATTTTAATGACCAGTGAGTTTTCAGATATGTTTATGTCAAATCAGAACTAACCTTTTGAGATGTAATTACTGTTACACTTAATACATATTACATGTTTTCAAAATTTGAGCAAGCTGAAAATTGTGAAATTCTAAAAAGAATAGGGTCGAACAATAATTCAATAACAATATTTATCGAACAATAGACATTTGTTGTCTATCAAAAAACTGTCAAAAAGTTCAATAGAAGAACAGTTGACCTTCATTCTGGTTTGTAACGTATCACGTAGGTTACTACGTTACTACAGTCATTACATCCTCCCGACCGATCGCAAATGCAGACCTAGGAATGCTCCATCACCAAGCTACTACCCCTTCAACGAGTTCAGAGAGCATGTGTACTTTTTTAAATAAATTGAAAATAGAGTTGAGTTTGGATTCAGTATGTGTGTGTTCTTTATTTAACAAAAAGATCATCAAACAACAGCAAAAAATGACCAGGGCTGCACTTAAAATAGGTTTTGCTTGTTTTGATAATTATCAATATTGATCAATATGATTTCTATTTTATCTATATCCTTTTTTTCTATATCGTCCAGCCCTAACTAAGGAAGAATGTTAACAATACATTTTACTTTTATCTGTTTTGTAACAGATATTATTAATAATTAAATGAAGGTTCTTAATAAAGATTAGGCCATGACAAGCTTCTATGAACAGCTTTTTCCCAAATACTATATACAGTACTCTATGTTTCAGTTCTTGGTTGTGGGATCTATATCACAGCTATGTAGCTTTTGATAACGGTCTTAATGGATTTTGAATTTTGCTTAAAATATTATTTGGTAATAGAAGCCACCTTCTTTTTATTTTTTGTGATAATGTATTCATGCTCGTTTACTCGTCCACATGGTGTCAAGTTTTAAGATCAAGCTTCAATTTATTTTATTGGAATGTGTTATGATAGACCAACATAGAATACTTTGTAATTGTGAAGAGTAAGTTAAACAATACAAGGTTTTTAAAAAAGTGATTTGCAAATATTAATCTGAATAGTGTGGTGTGCATATATAGTCAGGGGTCATTTAATAAAAAAATAGAACCCAAGGGAGTATAATTTAATTTCTGCAGAAATATGATTTAATGAAAACCTCAGAGGTTTTTTTAGAGAACATTGCTGACAGAACAGTATCATTAAAAACCAAGGAACAAACCAGACACGTTAGAGATAAAGTTGTGGAACACTGCTAACTTAGTGGTGCTAAGTTGCCTGGCTAGGATGACCTGCTTTAGAGCTGCTTTTTTCTAGGTAAATTGGCCTATTGCTGTTGCTTTTGAAGCCAGTGCAATAATACATTTACAAAATGGCCTCCTCCTCAAAGTGGTACAAGGCACGACAACCCAAAGGCCAAAAATGGTGTTACACCAATCTCCAAAGGCTCTAAGTGACACCGATTTGGCAGCAGGTGGTTCCCGTGTCTCACCAGTCTCAGGTCGTTTCAAAGGCTGTGGTCACGCCGACTTGGCAGCAGCAGATTCTTGGTATGTCAAATGGTCCGCAGCATATCCAGCGGCCCGTTAGTCAGCAGCCACCAGTATCTCACCTCTCTGTAGTTGCCAGCCTCTTGCTGGTGACCAGAATGTAAACCCAGCTGTTATGAAAGTAACCCCTGCACCAACGCAAAAGAAGCTGCAAAGCAAACCTGCCAAGAACAATCAGGCCTCATCCTCTAATGGGTCTTTTCCATGGACTCCACTGGGCCGTATTCTACTCCACACAGCTCAATTTGGCCAGCCAACCAGCCATTTGTCAGTGGAGCGAGGGGGAAAAGAAACAACAACCGTGATTCAAGGACAGAGCTGCCTTATTGTTTTGTCGCCTTCTGCAGGAGGAGAGAAGCTGCCGACACAAACACAGACCGCACGTGTGTGTGCCGACAAGAACCCACGGCCGGGGACGGCATGTCTGCCACCACAAGAAGCAAAGCTGAGCCATTGTGGATCACCCATGCATGCACAGACACAGAGAGAGGGAGAGCGGAGATGTCAGAGCCTGATCTTCATTTTCTTTCTACTTTTTCTCACTATTTCTTCAGTTAAAAGCATGGCACACAACGGAGGTGGGGCTTAAAGCTACCGCATTACCAGGTCTCTAGAAAACAAAAAGCAGTACAGTCGAGCGGACCAGGCAGGATGAGTAAAGTAGGGCTGGTAAGACAGGGCCCATGGAAAAGTGCCATAAGACACCATGGCGCTTTGAAAATTTTCAAATTGGCCCTTCTTTGGGAAGGGGAACGTTTGGCAATGTCTACCAGGCAAGAGAGCGCCAAACCAAGGTCCTCTTTGCCATGAAGGTGCTTTTCAAATAGCAGCTGGAGGAGGCAGGGGTGGAGGATCAGCTGAGGAGAGAAATAGAGATCTTATATCCTGCGCTTCAATTACTATTTCTATGATGCTTCTTGTTTGTATCTCATCCTTAAATTATGGATCTCGTCAGCTGGTCTCTCAACGCTATTGATCAAATTTTTTCAACTGGAAAGCAAAGGACCGGGGAGTGTGCCTGTCCCGACGGAACTTTTTTTGCGGGATACATCTTGGACCCGTGGGAGAAATGGTCCACGGTGTGCCTCTCAATTCTTTCTGTTGAGGACGTCGAAGATGTCTACTTATTCGGATTTACGATACTTGGATTCCTTTTTTTTAATCTCGGAGGATATCTAATGTATCAACACCTACAGAAGCTGCTGGCGGTCAACATGGCCTTGATTAGACTGTCGGCGGCAGTCGACGTGATCACTAAGGCGTTGAATGAACAAAACGGGAGGCTTGATAACCTGACTGCGGTTGTGGTACACAGAGGTGAGATGGGATAAAACCTGGAAGTGTGAACGTTAACTAGCCCTGAAGGGAAAGTTGGGTTCAGCTTGTTCTCACAACAAATTCTGTTTTTAATCAGACTTCCCACTATCTAAATTCTCCCCTGAGTTGTTATGGCGAGATCGCACAAACCACCCTGCCCCCTCCTACCCCACTGACATCTGTGGATGTTTTCTGAACTGTTGAGCGGCTGATAACATCAAGGACAAATGGCCTCTGGAGAGCTTCCACGGAAATATAAACACTTCACCCAAGCAGACACACATAAACTGATGCTCACAAATACAGATGAACTTAAAGCGACCAGTCTCAAATGTTTACCTTTCTGCATATATGTGTCTCATAATTATTTTTGCTTCTCGTGCAATGAGGTTTTTTGTCGGATGCTCCACAGTATATGTGGAAACATAAATTGTGAAGCACCTGACTTTTTCCTCTTCTCTCCACTCCCCCCATGTAAAATCTTTCTTCTACAGATTTCAAGGGCAGCGCCTGTGGACTCCGTGTAAGGTGGGGTCCGAGGCAGTTTGAAGGAACGCACCTAACGGCTGAACTGAAACAGCAGCGGCCGACTGGCTGCGTTCCTTGGCAACGCAAGGCCTCAGTCAATTGTTTCCCCAAAATGTTTGTTAAGTGTATGTGAGTGTACAGCGAGTTGCAGCGCTGTGGGAGTTTTCCCGAGGACAGAAGGACTACATATATTATGGATTGCAGATGCTCTCCTTTACTGTCATACTAAAAATGTGATCCACAGAGACATCAAACCAGATAACCTGTTGCTGGTTGGTAACAGTGAGCTGAAGATTGCTGATTTTGGTTGGTCTGTTCACACACCTTCTTCCAGAAGGTCCACTATGTGTGGCACGCTCAACTACATCCCTCCAGAGATGGTCGAAGGAAGAACTTACGAGACAGTGGACCTGTAGAGTTTGGGTGTCCTCCGCTATGGGTTTCTTGTTGGAAGACCTCCATTTGACGCAAATACAGCAAAACCTTTCATGGGATTTCTAAGGTTGAGTGCAGTTACCCTCCACAGGTTGACATCAGTGCTGAAGCTAAAGACTTGGTGGCCAAGCTGCTGAAGTACAACCCCATGTGCAGACTGCCTGTTCAGGGAGTGCTATCCCACATCTAGGTGCTCGAAAACTCAACCAAGAAGCCAACAACCCTGAACAGTGAAGTCACTGACACACTGTGTCAGTGACTGGTTGCAATTTCACAGGTTGGACGACAATTAAAAGCCAACAGTGTAACGTTTCTGGCACTGGAGCTGCTAATTGCAATCAGCGCACCTGTTCCATCTCCGCCCTCCCTGCTTAAAAGCTCTGCTCTTTGCAGCCTCCAGTGCCAGAATGTTTCTAGCCAAACGGTGAGCCCTTCCAGCCTTGTTTTTTGAATTCCTGTCTGCCTGTCTGCCTCTCGACCAGTTTTTGCCTCTGTTTTTTGAACCCAGTCTGCCCCTTTTTGGATCTGTCTGCCTGCCTGAGTTCTGCCTGTCGGTCTCAGAGATATGGACTGCCTTTCCGTGTTTCTGACCCCAGCCTGTTTGTAAGTAAGCGAGTTTGCCTGCCCCCTTACTGTCTGTGCTTTTTTGGATTTTGGACCCGGACCTGGATTTGGATACTCTGTTGGATTCTCCCTTGGAAACCGCTGCCTGGATCAAACGGATTTCCCCCTTGATAAAGACCCGGACTGGACCTGGATTAAGAGCCCTGGATAACCCCCTCTCGGACCCCATCTACATCTGGGGTCAGAGTTCTGCCCACAGTGCGCCAGGTTAGTGACCCTGCTTCACTCTCACCTTTCTGTCTGTTCCTGCTGGTCACTAACCCACCACTCTGCCTTCAGGAGTTGCCAGTCGCAGAGTGCGAGCCGCACCAGGGGTCCGCGCCGCCATCCTCTAAATAAAGACTGTTTAAGTTTCTACTTACTTGTATTCGGGTATTTCTTGGGTCCATCCAAATTCATCACAAACAGTTGTTCTGGGTTCACCACTATCCACAAAATCACAACTAATCCATTCATAATTATCTTGCAAATAACTACTTTCTAAAACATATCTAAAGGACAAATATTGCCAATGGTACTTGTACCACAATGTGGGAACCAGGAGTTAATATTAGAGACATTTCATGCATTAAAATGACCCAAACTCTAGATGTTAAAGGTATACTATGCAACCGGGGTGGATTTTCCAGCGAGGCTCCCCCCAGAGGGCAAAAGTAAAAGTGCACTGTCGTAAAGATGCTCAGCTGTTGTGGTTTCTCCGTCAAGCCAGGCGCAGTTGTTTTGAGCTTAGCAGACAGGCGAACGCAACGAATCACCATATCTACTAACACAGTGAAAGTATGAACATGCACACAGAGAGAAAGAAACCATTCCAATGCAGTGTTTCTTCTACGAATTTGCTTACCGGATGAGCGGAGCGGGGGGGGGGGGGGGGGGGGGGGGCAAGCTTTGCAACCGGAGAGCGGGGGAGACAAGCTTTGCGCGCATATGAAGTTACTGTTTTTTTTTTTTTATTTTTTTTTTGGAATGTTGGCCAGGCGGTAGCGTGAGGGGAAACCCTACAATGTTACTTACAATCGCATCAGCAGAAACGCGAGGTCCGCGTCAGGCTTGCAGCCTTCTTTTTCTTTTAGTTCTCGCCATTCGGAAAAAGCTTGCCCGATTTTCACCCGTGTAGGACTCTTCTCTCTGTCCAGAGCCATTTTCCTCTTTCTTGCCTGCTCCAACATGGGCTTTCGCTGTTTTTTCGCTGGTTCCGCCATAATAACTGCACAAATCTAGCAACGAGCATGCCTTTCACTGGGGGCGTATAGCAGTTCTCGCCGTAAAGCAAGACCGACTTTCGCGATGCACACGAGACTACTGAGCCTGTGAGTGCAGGCCGAGTGCTCCTGCAATGGGGTACCGCGCGCGAGCTATTTTTAGAAACACAACGTCACGATGACGTCACATCACGTGGTACGCAGTGGGGCAAACTCCGGAAACCCGCCGCTGTTTTGCTGTAAAAGAGACGTGCGTTAGCCTAGGTTTTACTCGTTAAAACGACTGCTTTTTCCAAATCTAAGACCATGGTTTTTAAACATTGTTGCTATGGAACGTGCAACAGCGACTCGAGTTACGCTGATCGGCCGCATATGAAGGATGTTTTCTTCAAGACTGCCAAGGAGAAATGTGTGCGCTTGGAACACCGGGGCGGTCGGCCTACACAACAGTTCAACCCGGAAAAAGTTACCAAATTCAAGTACATATGTAGCAAGCATTTTGTCGGAGGAAAGGGCACAACCGAAGAACATCCTGACCCAATTCCAGCGACATCAAGTCAAGGTAAGAGTATTTTGGTGGCCGACATGTTAATAAAGTAGCGCCTGCTACCATGACAGCATATAGGCTATCATGGTAGCAGGCGCTAACATGATAGCCTGCTACCAGGATAGCTTACTCAAAAACATTTCAAATGAGACAAACATTAAACATATACCCATTCCTGGACGGTGATTGCAAACAACAAAAAAAAAAAAACGGCCGACGCTGCCATGATCGCCGCGCAGGAAAAAAAAACAAAGCTTACCGTTCATCAACTCGGCCAGTTTTCCAGTCTTTTTAAGCCCTCGAACCTCAAGCCATCGTTTGAGCTGAAGGTTGGTGTGTTCTTCGACAGTGCGACCAGTAAACCGTGTGCCTGGGACATCGTCTTGGTAAAGTTTAACGTCTGTAAAGTCGGTCATATCGCTAGTTCTGTTGCGCTTGTAATAGCTGGGTTATCCGTGCGTTCTCTCCTGTATGCCCTACCTAAGCGGCAAAAGGGGCGTTGCTCTTGAGACGGTGACGTCACGTGCGCGGTACCCCATTGCAAGTGCGGTATTTCCCCCACAGACCACCAGGGTGGCCGAGAAAACCTTAGTTCGACCTGAAATGACTCATTTAATCATCCAAAACGGTATGGAACACATTAATTAACTGAAAAATGTTGCATAGTATGCCTTTGACCTTAGATATACATTACAATTGTCATGACCTTTGTGTGTGTGTGTGTGTTTTTGTGTTTGTGTTTAAGTGAGTCTCCACCTGAACAGAGGATCCCTGCTCAAGTGCTGGCTGCAAGGTGGGTTGTTACACACCTGTTCACAATCGCTCCCATTAGTTTCCTGGAGTAATAGGAGCTGAAAGTCAATCACTCTATGCCTGATGGTCCCACATAGCTGGAACAGTCTAGCCCCCAAGAGATTATGTCATCACTTGTTTTTCTATCTTTGAGTTTTTTGACACCTCAAGAGATGAATCTCTTACTTATGTGCTCTTTGCTCTCAGATTTAAGGTGCCAGCCCTGGATTCCCTCTGCCACATTGTTAAAACAGTTATTCCTGGATTTCTCAATGCATCATTATTTTCCTTGCAGCACCTTTCCATGGACTCCTCCCTGTCTACCCACTCTCCAAACCTCTGTTTAGTCTACTCAAGGACTTAAGGAACCGTGACATTAGGACCTTTGTGAAACCTCCCAGGAGCTCAAGTTTCTAGGCAACCCACCAAGGTTGTCAATGTCTCATGCTGCCTCCAGGACCACCCAACTGAACCCATTGTTCCAGAATTCCTGTTATGTTCTGGTGGTGCTGGGCCCAAAATGCCGATAACCAGAGATGGTGGAACGAGCAAATAACAGTTTATTAGTAATTGAGGGAAAAAGATAGAGGTGGCATCTCCGGATGCAGGGGCAGGTTGTGGAGGCAAGCAATCTCACAGGGAGTAGCAGCCTCTGCCACATTTGCTCTGCCACATTGTTGAAACAGTTATTCCTGGATTTCTCGATAGATCGTTATTTTTCTTTCAGCACCTTTCCATGGACTCCTCCCTGTCTACACACTCTCCAAACGTCTGTTTAGTCTACTCAAGGACTTAAGGAACCGTGACGTTAGGACCTCTGTGAAACCTCCCAGGAGATCAAGTTTCTGGGCAACCCACCATGGTTGTCAATGTCTCGTGCTGCCTCCAGGACCACCCAACTGAACCCATTGTTCCAGAATTCCTGTTATGTTCTGGTGGTGCTGGGCCCAAAATGCAGATAACCAGAGATGGTGGAACGAGCAAATAACAGTTTATTAGGAATTGAGGGAAAAAGGTAGAGGTGGCATCACCGGACACAGGGGCAGGTGGTGGAAGTAGGCAATCTCACAGGGTGTAGCAGCTGGAGATGAGGGAGGTGGAAGGTGTGGCTTGGTTGTTTGGAGTTTGGTGTGGAGCTGGATCCTGGATGGAAAAAAAGAGCACAGGTAAGGTAGCCTTAGAAAATCTCAATGTGGTAGAAATAATTGGGTTCTCTTGTAAGAACACTAGCCAATCTACCAACTAAGCGGTGACCATCTGGCAGCGAGCACAAAGGCCCAGCTCTAAATACTGCTCCAGATGAAGATAGGTCTCAGGTGTGTGCAGCCAGCTCCTCCCCAAGCCACACCTATCCAAGTGAGAGAACAAACCCAAACCACACCACAGTCTCACACACCACGATTCCTCTCCAGTTACTCCTGTACCTTATTTATGCATGTAGATTAGAAAGCTACCTCAGAACATTAAAAGTCTGTGATTGTAATTTAACACAATGTGAAATAAATTCTAGGGGCATCAATATTTTTGCAAGGCCTTTAAATATGACCTGATTGTGACTAATTTGAGGATTGGAGCTTGTAAGCTAAATATCAAATCATTAATATTGTTTAATCTTTTTTATGAAAAATGACTACATCTATCTTGTATTTTCTAAGGTTTATAATTGAGATGTGGTGCTTTTTGCAATATGTGTTTATTGAAAAAATCCCCTCATACTTAAAAAAAAAAAACAAAGCCACTTGCCAAAGCCAGGGACTTTAAGTCACAGAAGTCCTTGCACATTTCATATTGTAGCACAAACAAATCTATTGTTTTCATCTCCTATGATACAATAGTATAAAGCTATTACTGACAAGCTTTCTATCTAAACTGCTAATTGGTCATAAATTGGTATTTAAATTATTTACTCTGTTCTAGCATTGGGGGCTACTGTATTGAGTTTAAAACGTCTTTCTTTAGTTTGGTCTTTTTTTTTTTTTTGAAAGACAAGAAATTTGATGACTTCTCCCATCCAAATAAACAAAAGAAAAACTATCTAATTTTACAGCAGACATTTTTGTTTGTATTCTCAAAGTCGTACAGCTCAAGGTGAGATTAACTGTCATGGTACAGAGACCAGGTAAATAACTCCAGGACATCATGTCACACACACTGGAGGAAAGAGAAGAAAAGGGAGATTTCTTTAATTCCGCCACTATGGGGTCGATGGTCCATCCACCCGTGTAATGAGGTCTGTTAGCCAAATGAGCAGCCCTTCAAGTATAAGTGCATGTGTGAGTGGAAATGAGAAGGAGGCATAGAGGAAGGTGCTCAAACAAGCGCATTTAAATTAATGCTAATTTTATCGAGCCAATGCTTGTCATGTCAGTGCCTTACTCAACACAGAGCCTGCACAGGTATTTTTCACAGCCACTCTCAGAAATCCAACAACCCTACCATGTAAAGGGTAACTAAACATCTGGTGCTTCTCTTTTGAATAGATAGAGGCATCATTAGTCACAGAGCTTTGCTAACATGCTGCTGGACTATGATACGTAGTGCATATTGTATAAACTATGTACGTATGGAAATATTGCATTGATTAGTATTAATTATTTTGTAATCATAAGAAAGGACTCATTTAATGGGAGGATTATAAGTAAAAACTGACATATTTTTGTCCTAATCACATTTTACCAAATTTTTAATTGACTCTCTGTCATTGCAGAGGCACCAAGTGACCCTGTAACAAAATGAATTGCTGAGTTGGCTTAAGCAAGGAATAAGAGGAAAAGCTTTGAGCAATATACCTAACAGTTTTACTGTCTGAGACTGTACTGTACTGTTTGTGAGTTTTTCTTTTTATATAATCATATTTGCTGCAGATTTTTTATCATCAAAGTACAGTATAAAAGTAACTTCAAGAAAGCATCTATTAAAGAAACATGTCTCATTCACTTTTTACTAATAAATATATCAATGTATTGCTTGGCTCCCTTTCCTGGACTCTCTCTTCTTACTGTGGAAATAATTGTGAAGGAATAAATTCTGTTTCTTCCTTCTCCACGAGAAGTCAATACTAACATTACTCCCCCACGGCCACTCTTTTTCTTTGTACTGCACAGCTTTCATCCCCTAAAATAGTAAAATGTCAAGGAACAGGACTGTGTATTTTGGAAAATGCCAGCACAGCTCTTTGCAATAAAATTAAAATATGTATTTTCAATAAACCCTCAAATTATTGTTATCTTTAAAATTGTAATGCTGGATATTTAGTCTTATTTAGCAAGATTTTGACTACTTTGCAATCTTTACTAAATAATTATAAAATGAGAACTTGTCATCACACAACAGCACAATGACTATCTGTTCAGTTCGGATCTCAGATCATGGCGGGCAAGTAGGGCCTAGTGTGTCTGCTGTGAAGTGGATGTTTCCTGCCTTTTGAAATGCCTGTTCTTATGTTTATTATTTGGTTGGTAAATGCAGCTATGTGTGTTGCAGAGTATCCTGTTTAGGTAAGCATTTTGTTTTGAGTCAGCCGCAGGGATGCTCACACCTACACTATGTCCTAATGAGGATTTTACTAAACCCACAGAGTCTACTATATAACCATACCAGCCCCCATGGAAAGCCTGACACTGCAACTACCATTATGTCTGTGTGAGTGTGTTTGTGTGCATCTTGCAAGCAAGAGTTATTGACACTTAAGGGGAAAAGGACTGGAAGCAGAAAACCAAAAGTGGGATTGAGTGCAAGATAGGAGGGGATTAGAGAGGATGGAAAGGAAGAAGTGGGTACTGTAGGAGAGTAGATGCTACACAGAGCAGGGTTTATTAATATCCATTTGGTGGTAGAGAGGGAGCGTGCAAGGTCCACTAATGCTTATCTTGGCATTGACACAGCTTCCCCCTGTCTAAAAAGACTAGATAGTTTTATGAGCAGTCATGAAACTCCTCAGATTTTTAAGTTTAATTTTATTTTTGTTATGCTGTCACTTGCAAACAATCTGTGACAATAATCTAAATTACAGAGGCATGCCATGAGTGATGAACATTACACTGTCACATCTAAACAGAAAGATGGTGAGACAGAAGATCCATGGGGCTTGGAATTAGGGTTCAACAGGATTTCTAAAAACAGTTACATTTGTTTCTCTTGACTGAAGGCTTCAATTATATGTATGTCGAGCAGTAATAGCACAGAGAATGCCAGTGGTGTGGCAAAGTTAAAGACTGTAATTTGTATGCAGAGTAAGGACCATTTGGTCATCCAATTACATTCTAATAGTTGCTCTTCATCCTGTGTTAAATCTTCTCCTCTGTCTTAGTAGCACAATCTTAAAAACCACAAGGATCTACACTTTTAATCTTTGTCTCTGCTAATGCACTTACAAGGAATGGCCTCAGCTGTTGTTTTTTTTTTATTAAGCCACCGTCCCCTTGCAATGTCTGTTTTATAACCAATCTTTACTCTTTTCTCTACCCTCTTTGTTACATAAGTGAATTATTTAAGTTGCTCTGGTACAACAAAACAACCTAAATAAAGACATCACACTGGGGATGCCTAAAAGAAAAAAAAAGACGTAAAAGAGATTGATGGAGATGAAGCAGATTGCTTGCAAACTAATGATTTATCCTGCAGATTAAAAAGGGGAAAAAAATGGCCTAAACAGATAATTCCCAAACAAATATACTTAACATTAGAGCTAGTCTCCCATTCTGGGGCTAATTTGCAAGGGTTGTAATTAAATGAGAACTGATGGAAAAACTCCCAAACATAGGCACACATGCACACTGGCACACACGCATAGGCCTGCGTTGTGGGAGGCCTGCCACACATGCCTTTGATAGCATGAGTTTTTTTTGTGTTTTTTTTTTTTTTTATCCCTTGGCAGCCTATTGCTTGGGTAAAGCCCATTTACTATGTCAATAAAAGCCATGCCTAATCATTTGCTGGGCATCTGAAAATGTATTACCTAAGGTGATGTGACTAATAAATTTCCCTTGTCCATCCTGCTGCTCCACAGCCTCCTTTACATCCATAGATGAATATGTACGCATGAGAACACGAAAAAAAACATCTATAACAAAAAAGGAATGCAGAACAAATGAAACTGCTGTAAAATAGGGTTACAGGACTGCTCATTGTTTTGCGATGGTAATGTGTCTCGTGTCTTTTACAGAGACATAGATGGAGGTCTTTATTGCCGGTTTAATTCATCCAAGGCTGATGGGGGTGTAACGTAGGTGGTAAAGCAAAGATAACACTGGTGAGGAGGAAAAAAAAACAATCCTAACATATTGATGTTTTTTTTTTCCCTCTCCAAAAACACCTACACCATAAATCTCATGCTTACAAGCCTGCAGAACCAAATAAACATGCATGCAGTAGCTTAGAATTCCCAAAATGCATATCAAGAAACACACATTCTAGCAAGCCATTTGTTAATGCATAACTCTTCAACCCTTATTAACAACTTAATCACTCATTGTATATGTATATATTTGCATGACAGAAATTCAGTTTAGTTCAACCTGTTCTACTGCCAATCAACGTGGTGAACTTGTTGCCACAGGGCTACTGCATCTGCTCATGTGCAGTCTGAATATGCACATGAGAATGGTCAATCAGGATTTTCTTTTGAGCTTTGTTCCACTTGCCAGTACAGGGTAGGACAAGAAACAGAGTGGGACAGTGCCAGTCTTGCATTCATGCGGAGCTCCTCTGTGCCTATGTGTCTAAAAGCTAAACAGAAGCTCCACAGGGGTGCTAATGGGCCTCAGTGACAGGTGTGTGGGGGTGTGAATGTGTCCCTGAGAGGGAGGGAGAGTGTAAGAGGAGACAACACACACACAACCTGCAATAGATTGTGTGTGTGCTCTAACTGTTGAAAAGCTCAGAGCTGTTGATGGTCTCGTAACCATAATGCCACGGCACATTTACTTAAGCCCGTTTTTCTATTCAACAAAACATTTTTTTTTCAGTACAGCTACTTATGATGAGACACTGAATTATAAATTCTATATACATAGAATTATATGATTTTTAAGCTATGCTTCTCAAAAATATAACTAGTATATTTTCCTACCATTTCCCCTTACAAAATTGCTTTTCTAATTGCCTTTACATGTAGGTAAAGAAACAGAGTGGGTGGATAATTGCAGTGGATGTAGCCTAATGGGAGATACAAAAAAGTGAGAAAAGAAACCATATAAATATATCAAGAACTACAGATATTAGGATTGTGGTTTATTTAGGACTGGCAAAAGTGACCGGAAAGAAGTGAAAAAAATTACGTTATTTAGGTAAATCCTTTTTTAATTTTAAACATTTTATTTATCTGATTAGGTTTCTTTTTAAGGTTGTCTTGTTTTTTTTAAGCCAAAAAATTGTTTTTAACAAAATTGAGCTTACAAATTATATGAAATATTCTATAATCCACAGATGGATTAACCAGCCTTGATTTCACACTTGTGATTCACTTAAATTAAGACATGGAGCAGTGACTTATTGGCTAAGCTTTACTCCAAGTAACTGTCCGTGCTCCCTTTCACCCTCTAGACCTGAAAACTGGCAGAGGTGTCTCCCTTTTAAAGGGGAGTTTTCCTTTCCATTGTTGCTCAGTATAGATAATTTCTGCAACGTCAACATAAAGCAACTGACTGTCCACTGTCTCTAGATGTCCATCCTGGAGTGAATGCTACATGTGAAGGTCTCGATGCAATCTCCAGGGTTTCCTTTGATAGAAAATGTTTTACATTTGTATGATTTGATTGACATGACTCTCTAAAGTACCTTGAGCGGACATATGCTGTAAATTGGCACTATATCTGAATGGAAGGAAAAAAAATATTGGAAGAAAATGGAGGTGCAGCTGCAGGACAACAACATTAATGATGTTTTGAAAAGCCTAAAAGCAATGCTAGGTCACAAACAGAATGTCCAGGCCATAAGTGAGTTGAGATGGGTGAATAAGCTGAATAAGCACTTTCTGAGATTTGAAAATCTCCTGTATGGTACCAGTGCCTAAGACCACACACTCCAAGGACCTCAACAGTTACAGGCCAGTATCACTAATATCACACCTGATCAAGACCCTTAGAGGCTGACCTTAAACCATCTTCACCCCCTGCTGAGGCCTTCACCACCTGCTACACTGAGTTCTGTTCCACCTGGAGAATCCTGTGGGCACCGTGAGGATCATGTTATTTGATTTCTTCAGTGCTTTCAACACCATCCAACCATGACTCCTGAAGGAAAATTTGGAGCGATCAGGAGTGGACCACCACCTGTTGAAGTGAATACTCGATTACCTCACTGGTTGACTGCAGTATGTGAGAACACAGGGCTGTGTTTCAGACAGGTTGATCTGGTGCTGCAGATCAACCTGTCAGCTCTTTCAGTGAAAGACTGCTGCATCCCAGATGCTCAAAGGAGCGCTTCCGCAATTCTTTACTCCCGGCTGCTGTTATACTTTATAATCTCTGCAGCTCAGAACACACTTAAAAACTGTTGAGTCTGTGCAAGTCCAGCCCTCGGAAGACAAACAAACGCATACATTACTACTTTGTTTGCTTTTATTGTTGTTTGGCAAAGACATAAATACTTCTTCATTATTAGGGAAATTTGGTGGAGTGGTTCTATTCTAGTCACACCCATGTGACTATTTTTGATTAATGGAGCTTATAGAGGCAACTGTGATACATAGAGGGAAACTCATTTTGAATGTCAGACAATAGTAAGGGCATGTATGGGAAAGAAACAAAATCATAATATTTAACCTTTAAGCCTAAATATTAAGCTTAAATATTTAAGCTTAAAACTATCAGCTACTAATATGGTGACCAGAGCTCTTGTGGAGTCCATGACTTGATGTGCCAGGGCTGTTTTGTCAAGAAATTGGGTACCAGCAAATCATTAGACACGTATTCCTAATGATATGCCCAGTTGGTTATTGGCAAGCTTCAGCTACCAACCTTCATAACCAGGCCAGTTCCAGGCTACCAGCTCTCTGCATAAGCCTTCACCACCAGGCCAGCTCCAGGCTACCAGCTCCCTGCATCAGCCTTCACCACCCGGCCAGCTCTAGGCTACCAGCCTACCAGCTTTCATCACCAGGTTTGCTCCACGGAAGGAAGAGGTAAAGGGGTAAAGACTTCACAAAACTACACGACTGAAGACATTCAATCTGATTCTATCTCTAAACAGCAGAAACTGATATTAAACATGATGGAGGAAATCAAAGATCTCAAAAGATGTGTGGAGAAGGATAATAAGATATTGTTATTGGTGTGCCATGTGGCAGACATAGAGCAATATTCTCGCATGAACAATGTTGTAGTCAGTGGCTTGGCAACAAAGCCCCAATCATATGCTCAAGCAATACAGTTGCCCGAGCGGTGGGGACCAAGCAGAGCCAGACCTGGAATCCATTTAGCAGCAGGTGACTTCATTTTTTAAGCAGCAAATGAATTTTAATGAATAACAAGGACATTGAGGCATGTCATCCCCTCCCTTGGAGAAACAAGGGGGATAAACCAGTAATAGTGATTAGATTTACAAATATCCATCTATCCATTTTCTTACACGCCTATCCCTTATGGGGTCGCGAGGGGTGCTGGTGCCTATCTTCAGCTGTCAGTGGGCAAGAGGCGGGGTACACCCTGGACAAGGTCATAAGCTGAAACACTCTGATGTGATGTGAATTAGTGTTTTACTAAGGAGAACGGAAATATTGAATAATATTTTGAGTGACACGCCTTCTAAACAAACTGAAAAATATTCAGGCTACATGGATATCCAATTGTCAAATCTGCATCAAGCTGAATGGATCACCAGAACAGGCTGATCATAAGAAACATTGAATAGCTGAAGCAATACCAATAGCACAGTGCAATCCTCAATGTAATAAGTTGACTACAGATGATAAATACTGTATTCCCACATGTTGTAAAGACTGTACTAAGCCATGCAAGACCAAATACAAGACACCTGATAACTTTTTCTTTTATCTAAATAATACATGCAGCTACTACACTGAATAAAATTTTACATCAAATGTAAATCTATCTATCCATTATTGTTGTACCATCAAGCCATGAGGAAAAATCTGACTTTTACAGGCACCAGGAACTGCTCCCTCAGCAGGGTGCCGTTGCTATAAAGCCAAACTTCCCACAGACAATTATCTTTATTTTCCCGTTGTTTCATTGGAGCAACATTGTGGGAAACACCCTCCTCCTTCTTACCTGTGGACTCCCGAGGAGAGGGTCCGCGCTGGGGATGCCAGTCACCCATGTGGGCCACATGGGACTCAAAGACTCACAAGCATCAGCAGGGTCGACCAAGCTGAGTAAAGTGCGCTTTATATGAAACTGACATCATAATCAAATCAGTGGTGGTCTGTCTAAGCTGTGCAGGAGAGAGCGGACTCGAGACGGCGCGGAACGCTCTCCTTGCCAGGCCAAGCAGAGACAAGGGGCTGATCTGAAGTCGCCCGCTGCTGCGCTCGTAAATGCCAGAGACCCGACTTCAACCCGGGGCCACCTTCTCACAGCCGCATGGTCACACGTTGCTGCGGAAATAACCAACTTTCCCTTGGAGTACTTCAACTGCTTCCAACTGGATGCCCAAAGTGAACCGAACTGACACGGAGGCACTGCCAGGTTTGGCAGACAAATAAACAGGGAAAGTTAAATGGTTTATTTAGAATGGTTTACTTAATGCGTTTTCACTGTGTTCTTAAAAGTTAACTGACATAGCTCCCACTAGCTTCTTCGAAACCATGCCATGCTTATGTAATTCGAGTGTGCTTTTACGGTTATAACAAACGTTATCCCCACAAGGGTTTTATACATTGATGGGATATTGATGTTTGTGTTATCCAGTTGGCCCATTATGACCGAATAGCCGAAGCTTTTTTAAAATAAGCGCTGAATGTCCGCTAGCCTAATGCTATTCTGCTAACATTGGCTCTTCCCGGATACACGACTATGGTTCGTTTCAAACATAAGGTTTAACATTTCACTCCACCATCATTCCATAGTGCAATGAGTGTTATTAACACATTAATATGGAACACTAATGTCAATTTAATGGTGTTTTTGTATAACTTTTGGATTAACCGATTTTAGCGACCAATCGCTATGCCGACCTATCATGTGAGTAATAGGATTATATCAGAAGCTTACATTACTACATCATAACAAGATAAATCGGTTAATGAAGTATAAATATTAATCCCAACACCTAGCTTCCCAGAAGTATAATCGCATTAATAAAATCAAGCGTCCTTAAGATACTGATTTTTTCTGAGCAAATCATTCTTTAAAATGTTATTTTATCAAATAATGTTTTGTTTAACTCCGGATTTGCATTGTGAATGGGTTGAAACACATACCAAATGTTGTTCTGAATTGGTTAATCTAATTTAACCTCATTTCACTTTCTTTAAGATGAACTTTGATTGTTTAACTTAGATCTGCAGTGAACCAGTATTCACTGAATTATTCTGATGATCAACCATTTTGTTTTGTCTTTTGTTTCTTTTGTGTGAAAATTTGTCCTTCTTTTTATCTTTTTGCTTAGTAGTTTTAGTTAAGTTTCACTAGCCTAGTACAAAGGATTTGTTGATTGAATAAAGTGTTAATTCAGACAAACAGCATTTTATAGTGATGTACTCTGGATGTTCATTTATTTCTGTTAATAAATTCTTGAACTTGAGTAGAAGTTGTCACTCCTTTATTCCATATGTGTGCAGAGTTTGCTGTTAAAAGAACGCCAGTGCTCGAATCATTCCTTTCAACTACTGTCCTAATATCAGCCCTTGGTCTGATATTCACCAGACAATACCTAACAGACAGAAAGTTGTTTATTAAACATTAAATAACTTAAAACAGTGTGTAATAGCACAACATATTCATATCAATAGCAGGTTCAGTACTAACTCATGGTCAAAAGGGATTGACCATGAGTTAGTTGGTTACCAATTACTCCACATGAATAGGAGTTGGGGTGAGAAAAGGGGGTATTGCTCTATATATCAGAAATAATTTACGGCATAAGGTGATAACCAGCTTGTCAATTGCTATTGAAGACTTGTTTGAATATATTACAGTAGAGATTCACATGGAAAAAACAGAAAAACGTGCTAGTTAGTTGTATCATCCTGGAGTTGTATGTACAGAACTCCAGGATCAAGCATTGATTTATTTTAAAATAATATAGAGGAACCACTTGCTTGTAAAATCTACAAGATCATATACATATGTGGGGACTTCAGTATATATTGACTTAATCCAAATCAACTCAGTTCAATTCATTAATTCATTAACAATATATATCTTGAGAATATATAGCTTGAGTTTGTTCCCCCTTAATTACAAAACCAAGCAGGATAACAGCACACAGCGCCACCTTAATAAGTAGCATATTCACCTATTACATGGAAAGCAGTTTGCTAAGATGGATACTCATGAGTGATATCAGTGACCATCTGCCTGTATTAGTGATCCATGATTTTGAGTGTGGGAAAGAATCGCATGATTATGTAATTATATAGAGGAGAATTTGATCAGAGGAATACATAACTGCATTTAATGACTTACTGAAACAAAACTGGTGTAATCTTTACAAAGAAAGAGAGAAATTGAGCTTCTGCTATATTTATGACTACATTCAAAACATTATATGACAAAACTTGCCTTTTTCAACAAATTAATAGGCGGCAAAAAAAAACCCACACAAACAACCCGTGGATCACAAAAGGAATAAAAAATGCCTGTAAAAAAAGACAGTACTCTTTACAAAAATACTAAAAATATAGGACAATAGGCTGCATGTAAATATAATAGCTGTAAAAATAAAGTAGTTAATGTTATGAGGATTGTAAAATGGATTACACTATAACAAGAATAACACTAAAGGCAAACTTTTAAATACTATTATTAGAAATACTTCAACCCATGAAGGTTTTTCAGTGTACTTTATAGATGATAATAGGAGCTTGAATAATACAAATTATGTGGTTAATGGTTTAATACATGTCTCTCTAATATAGGGCCAAACTGGGCTGTAAGAATTAACACCATGAATCCCAATGACTATGATGAGGCGAAAAGTGATATGCCCAGAAAACTCAATTTGATGTACCTGCAGGCAGCAGATGAAAAATAAATTATAGACATTATCAACCACCTAATAATAAAACATCAACTGGAACATATTGAATTGACATGGCATTGATCAAAAGTGTAATCACAACAGTCTTGTAAAACCATTGCATACATCTGCAACTTATCCTTCACTAATAGTCTATTTCCTCAAAAGATACAAATTACCAACACCATTTTACTACTTACAGGCTAAATTAATTACTTTGTCAATTTTCCAAAATACTAGAAGAACTGTTTGTAGACCGACTCATTAAATTCATAGGGAAACACAATCTGTTAACAGACAGTCAATATGGTTTTAGAGAAAATAGATCAACGGCAATGGCACTGATGGAGTTAACTGAGGAAATAATGAACTGTAAAGATAGAAAGTAACATGTATTAGTAATCTTTATAGAATTACAGAAAGCATTTAACACTATTGATCACAATACATTATTTAAAAAATAAATAAAAAGATATGGCATCAGGGAAATTGTGTTGAACTGGGTGACTTACATCCATTCAAATTGGAAAACAAAAATCCAACTTTTGAAAGATCATATGTGGTGTCCCTCAGGGATCAGTGTTGGGCCCTGTCTTATTCACTTAATATAAAAATTATATATCTAAGGTTTCAGAAAAGTTAAAATTAATCTTATTTATTGACACCAGCATCCTTTGTTTATGGGACATTATATAACAGCTCTTGGATGTCAACACATCTTGTGTTTTTCTGTTGATTTTTCACAGTACTTCAAAAATGCATTAAACTTAATACCCACAAAGGGTATTTCCTTCTAGATGTGGTGATTAAGTTAAAACATTTAAGAGACCACGGGATGCTTCAGGTAACAGTGAAATTGAAGTATGATTTTCTTATACCCTGAAATGTACAAAGGTAATAAAAATTCATCTCAGAAAGTGTATTGGCTTGGATCTTTGTAAATGTATCTAATTTTCAAATGTGTTACATAAACTAATACTTTCAGGATAGGATAACAGAGTTCAGAATGCTTTCCACCAAAGGTTTTATAAGGCAGCATTAATAACTGACTATTAAATGGATCAGTAGTGGGGAGATCTCAATGGAGGGAAACAAATGACTAGGCTTTGTTAGCTTTTTTACAAGGATTGAAATTGGAATACACACAGGCCTACTTTCCTGGAGAGCAATACAAAGCAAATCTAGGTTCCTACTGTTATGCTGCAAATATTCTTATTGTGCTGCAAGTTCTTTATGATCAGCTGCTGAGATATTTATTCTGTCCGACCTGTTCAAGTTGCAGAGTTTACCTGTAACAATAGATTTCAAAATAAAATACAAAACTATATCACTAAACATTTCTTCTTTCACAGAAGACGAAACAGTTCACTTTCTTTATTGACTTTAGCTGAACTGAAGGAACTGTAACAGTCTAGTTATTAAAATCAATAGCAATAACTACAATTCCTCTGTTTCAGATTGACTTTTGACTCAATCAATGCATATCAAATTACCCAGCCTCCAGAGCACACAATCCCCATTTCAAGGTTTGGGGTCAAGACCCTGGATATAGATCATAGCAGCACAAACAGAACACATATGAAATTTAGCACCCTTAAGAAGAACAAAGGTATTCTCCCAGAGCTTAATGGTTGGACAATTGCATGTGTTCAGTAAGGCAGTTTGTTGATAAGCAAAGTAAAAAGCCTAACAGAAAACTACTAGTTGCAGTTGTAGTTGTGGTGCGCAAGGAATGTATGTGGGGGCCTTGTCCCTTTCTTGTGTTCATCTCCCAACCCGTGGACCTTTACTGTTTGTTTTCTCCCTCTTTTTCAACTCTGTTTCCTGTTAGTCCACTTTCGTATAGGGTTTACTAGAGCCATAAAATGAAATAAAAAAATAAATTACTACTGACATAGACTACTACTGACAAGGGTTTTATCTTAAATTTCCAAGTAAATGTAAATTCCAGTTATGTTTCTTCAACATTAAGTGTTCATCACCAGAACCAATTTTTTTTCACTCGACTGGTTTCATTGGCAGGCCATCTGTGGTATTATTCATAAGAGTGAACATCATGCAGAAAATTAGCAAACAGCCTCCAGGGAGGACTGCATGTACAGACATACATTTACACATTTACAGACGCATTTGTGGACTTTGGTATCATTCTGTCATATGGTCAGTAGTACAAAACACAAGAAATTATTGTCTAACCCCCTGCCGGGAGTTCATGACAAATACACTGGGCATGCAGTCAGTGGTTCTGGTGCCTCAATTAACTGTGTAAATTTCAAGAATGAAGTCAAAAGTTTTTTTGATAATAAACTCATCTGTAAAAGTACTTCATACAGATACATACATGGCAATACGTCTGGACCCTTTCTGGACTTTTTGAGCTTGAAAAGAACTTTGCACCTGACAAAGTAGAACTATCAGACGGATGGTGACAATTGATGCAGCTACTGTAAGTGAAGCACAGCTATGGTTTACTTTAATATGTTTTTACTGTTTTTTTTTTAAGTTTGACTGAGGTTAAAAACCAGAGCTAACAGGTTAAGTCTCCCACTAGCAATCCTGAGACAAAGCTATGTTCATGTGTTTTGTATAACAAACTTTATTTCCATAAGGGCTTTGTACACTTAATGTACACAATGGGACATTAATGTTTTCCGATCCGCTAGTTAGACCTAAATATAGCAATAAAAATCCTGTAGATGATGAGTTCCGAATGTCTGTAAGCATTAACTCGATAATACCCTAGTTTAACATAACAACAGCTTCTTTAAATATAATGCTTGTTTTTGTTTTTGCTCGTTTTTCATTCAATAGTGCTACGAGCGTTAATACAGCATTAATAAGGAAACATTTGTGTTCATTTAATGGGGTTTTGTGTAACTACCTTCATAAGTTACCAATTTGAGTCTTAATTATTTCCAGGAGAACTAATTACATTAATAATAATCAAGTGTCATAAAGGTTATTGATTTTTATTCAGCAAATCATTCTATAAAATTTAATTTCATCAATTCATCATTTTGAATGGGTTGGACACATACCAAAGGTTGTTCTGAATTAGTTTAGCTAATTTAACCTCATTCCATATTATTTAAGATGACCTCTGGTTCTGTTAGATCTGCAGTGAACCCAAGATTGACTGAATCATTCCTATGGTGATGGTTTACAACTATCTTTATTTGTCCTTTTGTGTGTACACAGTTCCTTAGTTTCTTTAATCTTAATTTTGCTTAGTAGTTTAGTTAATCTCAACTACCCTAGTAGAGAGGATGTGTTGATTAAAATGTGGTGTTGATTCAGATAAACAACATTCTATCATGATGTTCCCTGGATGTGCATTTGTTTCGGTTAATAAATTATTGTTCTTAAAGGGATGTTGTCGTCACTCATTTATTCCATATGTGTGCAGAGTTTGCTGTTAGGAGAATGTCCCTGCTCAAATCACTCTTTCAACTATTGTCCTAGTATGAGTTGGTTGGGCTGATATTCACTGGACAATTCCTAACAGACTGAGAGATATCCAATAAACATTAAATAGCTTAAAACCTGCATTAGGGCACAGCACAAATATCATCTCCTTTGTGACTTAGATGTACTCAAACATGTTTGATGTTTAGAAACTTTAATTGCAAATGATTGTTTAAAAAATAAGTAAATTCTTCAGAGTCCATGGTTCAACAGCATTTCAATTCAGAGAGACACTCTTGCTTCCCCGTTGCAAAACAAAATTTACTCAGAATACTTGTCTAGCCACAAAAACTATATATTTTTAAATATGTACAAAATAAAAATTGTATTTCAAAGCTTAAAACATATTTCCATTTTCAGATTTTTAGAACTAAATCAACATAATAATTTTTTTAATAAGGAAAAAGGACATTTGTAGGCCAGCTGAGTGAGCCCTTTTGTTTGGAAAATGAAGGAAAAACAAGGAACTTATAATATATATATAATAAAAAACACAGTTTGAAGCTTTAAAAACATTACATTGCATATAAACACTTTGTGGTTTAGTGCTCTTCTGTTGTAGTATTCAATGCAGATATTTAATACAAATCTAAAGAATCAATGCTAAAATCATTCTTTCTTATTGCCATTGCAATTTTTGTCTGCTTTCATAAGAGCCATATGGGAGGGGCCAAAGAGCCACCTATCACTTTAGAGTCAAAGGTTGAAGACCATGTCATAGTCTCTGGAGACTGTCGTGGCTGCCAGTTAATTGCACACTGACTTTGCCCCCCATATTGGACGTGGAATAGTGGAGTGATTCAGAGCCGATGTTTCATGTTTTGCGTAGATTTGTACCACCACAGTACAAACCAGATCTACTGGCATTATCTTCCACAGAATGAAAATGTACATATGTTTGTAATTATTGATTAAAACATCATTACAACGTCAAATATAAATATGTGGGCTCTATTGCTTCTCCTTATTTAGTCATTGTGTGCATGTACAATATTGTACTTTTGGTTACGTAGTCTTGCTGTGGCAAATATACACAAAAGCACTGTATTTACTAATAAATGGAGCTAAAAACTTAGTGTAAAACACAGAAATAAAATATAATAAGCCAAGAGAGTTTTACGATTTAATCAGAAAACCTTTGTATGCAACCATTGTGAGCTACTGGCACAGATATTTGTGAAGTCATAGTACATGACTAGGGGCCCTTTAAAACAACTTACGAAATAAGGATTTGACCGGCTCTGTACCTCAGATCTCATAAACATGCCATAACCAACTTTTCAGTTGGTCTCTATATGCGCACTCAAATGTGCAAAAATTCCAGACTGGGATTCAGTGCCCCGTTAATGTTAATACACAATGAAGAAACGTGAATATTAAAAGAAATACTTATTAGATGGATTTGTTTTGTTTTACTTCAGTTTCCATTTGTTTTGTTTTTTTAACTTTTCCTGTCCGGTAGTGTAGCACTTACAATTGTTATAATACATTTGGCTTTAATACACATCTGCAGAAATCAATGCCCAAAATATCACTGTAATGTATCAAAAGAATATAAACATAGAAAGCAGAGCCTTTACGTCAATGTCTAATCAGAATACATCTCCCCTAAGAGGAGATAAACACGCTCACATGCATAGTAAAGCAGAGCTCATTCAGGATGAGTCAATATCTTCAGGTTCAGAAAATACAGAGATGTATGAAAGCTGACTGATACTGTGCATAATGTAGCCTTTTACTACTGGAGTTCCTACAGTCTATGCAACTCTTGGATTAATTAGTCTCTCTGCTGTTAAATCATCTTTTTTTACTAAGAAACAACATCCCTTCTAAGAAACATCACCCTGGCAGTTTGATGTAAACCACCTCAATTTAAACTGAGTTCTTTTTTGGACAGTCACCACGTTTGAGTTATGAGTTATGATTGAGAAACATAGCTTAATTTTAGATAACTGTCTTCTAAACATAAATCATTCAGACTAAAATAAACAACAGAGGCATGTGTGTGCAGTACAAGTGTGAGATCTGTGCACAAAGTAATGCTTTGCACTTATTGGTGGTGCACTCAGATTAATGTCCAACTGGTACTGACTGTTATTGTGAAAGGGCTACATGACACCTTTCTTGCGGTAAAACCCAGGGGAACCAAGAGGGAACTCCTGACTGGCTCTGCAAAACAAAATGTATTACTGAGAGTCTCAAGCTCCAGTTTAGGGGATTTACTGTACCCCCACACACACCTACTTGCACACAAAGCTGAGAGGTTCTTGTCATGACAAACCCTATGATCTGTGTTGAGAACATTCTGCGCCTGCTGCCATTGTTGAGATAAAGCGGTGACAGAGCGATTTAGTGTGACAACGGTTGACTGAAGGCTGGCCACAGGCAAATATGTCACAGATAGTTTAGTCTTCACATCACAGCCCTGTACATGGTTTAGCATGGCATGTATGACTCAGCAAAAGATGCAGTTTATTTACAACAGGCAGACTTGAAAGAGGACCAGATGGAAAGAGATTGGTTGATATAGTAACGTATATCTCTTCAACCTTTTGAATTTTTTTCCCATTACAAACACAAACTTTAATAGCTTTATTGGGGATTTATTTTTTGTTACTCCAACACAAAGTAATGAATACCTTGGAGCTGAAAGGTAAAAATGCATTGTTTTCAATTGTTTGTACAAATGCAAATTCTGAAAAGCATGGCATGTATACACAGTCAGTTCCCTTTACTTTGAGTTTCCTAAATATATACTAGAAAACCCCAATCCAGTGTGGCCTTTAGAAATCCCTCTTGCTCAAGAATTTTCAACCTTTTTCAGTCTGGCACTGTCACACTTAAGGCACGGATGGATGCAGAGACTGAGCGGTGGGCAAGGTTAGGTGGAGTTTATTTAGTGGTTCTCTTGGTCAGGCAGGCAGCGGTCAGATCCGTGAGGTCAGTCAGAGGTGAGGGCAATCCTTGTAATCAGTTGTCAGACAAGCAGGAGGTTAAAGCCTTGAAATATAAGGTGGCAGGTGAAGAAACAGGTTCAGGTAGGCAGATGAACTGGACAAGCGAGAAAACAGGCAGGTAAAAAATATGTCAAACTTGGTTCAAACAGACAAATGGCCTGAAAATGTTACCGCTGGGGTTAGACAACAATCTAATGCCATGCAGGTATAGGATCTGTTCTTATATAGCAGCAGCTGCTGATCATGTTGATGATGCGCAGGTCACAGTAACTGGTGTGACAGGTCCCCCCTTTCAAGGCGTCCTTCAGGATGCCCGGCGGCGTCCCACATGCCTGTGAAAGTCCTGGATGAGTTGAGGGTCCAAAATGGCACAACAGGACTTCCAGCTGTGTTCTTTAGGACTATAAGCCTCCCAGTCCACCAAGTACTGCAAACCCCGCCCACAATCGTGAATATCCAAGGGGCGGCACACCGTATAAGCAGGAGCATTATCAACAATCCTGGGAGGAGGGGAAGCTCGACAGGAGGACACAACGGACTGGTAACGAGAGGTTTTACCTGGGAAACATGCAATGATGGGTGGATTTCAGGTGAACAGTCACCGGGTTTATGATCCAGTCGATTGTGAAAGGTCCAAAAAAACGGGGTGTGAGTTTTTTTACAGGTGGCTTTCAAAGGTAGGTTTCTTGTGGACAACCTATCTTCCTGTCCCGGTTGATAACTGGGGGCTGGGTTTCTGTGGCAGTCAGCAAAGAGGCGGTTACGTTCTGCAGTCCTGGAAAGGGCAACTCGTGTCCTTCGCCAGAGTCTGTGACACCAGGTGATGTTGGACTGAGGGGACAGAAAGTTATTGTTCCTGGGAGGGAAACAGAGGAGGTTTGTAGCCCATTGACACTTTGAATGGGGAAATACCTGTAGCTGAGTTGGTGAGAGAGTTGTGTGTATATTCTACCCATGGTAAATACTGGTACCAGGAAGTTGGCTTGTCTAAGATGATACAGCGAAGGGCAGGCTCCAGATCTTGGTTCACCCTCTCTGTCTGGTCATTAGTCTGCGGGTGGATACCAGAAGACAGGCTCACTGTGCTCCCTATAGCCTGACAGAAGGCTAGCCAAACATTGGATTTGAATTGTGGTCCCCGGTCAGAAACTATATCCAGTGGAATGCCATGGAGCCGGACCACATGGAGAATGAGGAGGTCGGCGGTTTCTGCAGCTGTGGGCAACTTGGGAAGGGCAATAAAGTGTGCTACTTTGAGAACTGATCAACAATGGTTAAAATGACTGAGTTACCTTGGGACAGAGGTAGACCAGTAACAAAGTCCAGTGAGATATGGGACCAGGGTCTACCTGGGATGGGCAGAGGCCACAGATAACCAGAGGGTGGGTTGTTGCTGGACTTTCCTCGATTGCAGATTGTACAGGATGAGACAAACTGACTGGTGTCCTGAGCCATAGACGGCCACCAAAAGTGTTTAAAAGGGTTTGTTTAACCCCAGGATGGTAGGCAAACTTGGAGGAGTGAGCCCATTGCAAAAACATCAGGTCGAACCCTCTCAGGAATTAACAAACGGTGAGTGGGACAGTCACTAGGAGTGGGTTGTTCTAGTTAGGCTTGCCTCACCCACTGCTCAATCTCTCAAGAAAGGGTAGCCACCACATAAGAGGATGGCAGAATGGTCTCAGGTTCCAGTTTGGGTGAGTCGGGGTCAAACCAACGAGATAGTGAATTAGGCTTGGTATTCTTTGAGTCTGGTCTGAAGGTTAGGACAAAGTTAAATTGTGAGAAAAACAAATACCAACGGGCATGATGGGGTGTTAACCTCTTAACGGATTTTATATAGGACCGATTCTTGTGGTCAGTCCAGACCAGAAATGGTTGTGTGGAACCCTCCAGTCAATGGCGCCATTCCTCCAGGGCCAGCTTTACAGCTAGCAGTTCTCAGTCTCCCACAATGTAGTTTTGTTCCGCCTCTGTTAACTGCCTAGAAAAAAACCCAGTGCAGCAGCTGGTGTGCAGGATGGTTGTGCTGGGACAGAACTGCTCCTACTCCTGTTTCTGATGCATCCACTTCGACAATAAACTGCTTACTGGGATCTAGCTGGATGTGAACTGGTGGAGAAGTGAACAACTGTTTTTGTGCTTTGAAAGCTAATGCTGCCTCAGGGGAACACAGGTTGCTTGGCAGATGTGAGTTTAGTTAGTGGTTAGGCCACAAGGCTGTAGTTCTTAATAAACCTTCAATAAAAATTTGCAAATCCCAGGAAACGTTGAAGGTGCTTACGAGTTCTGGGTTCTGGCCACTCCACCACCACTCTAGTCTTGTTTGGGTTGGCTGTAATCTGTCCATCTCTGATGATAAATCGCAGGAAGTGCACTGTAGGTTGTTGGAAGTCACATTTCTCAGCATTAACATACAATTTGTTCTCTAAAAGCCATTGGAGAACTTGTCTGACGTGACTGATTCTCTTCTTTGGTCTTAGGGAAAATTAGTATGTCGTCCAGGTAAACAAACACAAAGTGGTTCAGGAAGTCCCTTAACACATTGTCCACAAGGGCCTGGAAGACAGCTGGGGCATTAGTTAGGCCAAACGACATCACCAAGTGTTCAAAATGGCCTAAAGGGGTCTTAAAAGCAGTATTTGATTTATCCCCTTCACGGATGCGGACCAGATGGTATGCATTACGCAAATCTAACTTTGAAAACATTGTAGCAACATGAAGCAGTTATAAACGCTGAGGACATGAGCGGTAACAGGTACTTGTTTTTGATGGTAATCTCATTTAAGCCCCTATAATCAATACATGGACGTAAAGTGCTGTACTTTTTGCTGACAAAAAAGAACCCAGCACCTAAAGGGGATGATGAGCGCCATATAAGGCCAGCAGCCAGGGATTTATTTATATAGTTCTCCAGGGCCTTGTGTTCTCATTGTGATAGATGGTAGAGGTGACTAGAGTGTAGTGGAGCATCCAGAAGGAGATCAATAGAACAGTCACATGGTCTTTGTGGGGGTAGTGAGAAAGCCTGGGTCTTACTAAACTCATCAGCAAGGTTGTAGTATTCTTGGGGAACTAGTGACAAATCTAGATGTTCTGTACTTTTATTATTTGCATTACAAGGCAGAATGAAGACAGTTGCTTGAACAAGAAAGACTCTAACTGATTGTCATTCCCATGGTCCAATCAACATAGGGGTTATGAAGTCTCAACCAAGGATATCCTAACATGATACTGAAGCTGGAGTCTGGAATATTCTTAAATTGGATCAACTCCCTGTGGTTACCCCATGTGATTGTCATAATAGGGGTTATTATGTTTTCACAGGTCTGCCTAAAAAGTGGATCAGACAGCTGCAGCTGATCCAGAACGCTGCTGCCTGTGTCCTCACTAAGACTAAGAAAGTAGAGCACATAACCCCAGTTCTAAAGTCCTTACACTTGCTCCCTGTATTTCAGAGAATAGACTTTAAAATACTTCTCTTAGTCTATAAATCCCTGAATGGCTTAGCACCTAAATATATCACAGACTTGTTATCAGTGTATCAACCATCCAGACCACTAAGGTCGTCTGGCTCCAGCCTACTCTGCATACCTAGAACCAGAACCAGACACGGAGAAGCAGCATTTAGTTCCTATGCTCCACTTATCTGGAACAAACTTCCAGAAAACTGTAAAAGTGCAGAAAGCCTGATTTCTTTTAAATCAAGATTAAAAGCACATTTGCTCAAGATTGCCTTTGACTGTTCTAGTTAAACTGTTTTACTGAAACATCATTAGTTCTGCTTTGTAGTCCAACTGTTTTAAATGTTTGCTTTTAGTTTCTATTTTTCCATGTTCTATTTTGTTTCTACATTTTGTTCCAATTTGCTTTTATTCTGTTTTTTTTTTCTCTGTATTTTAATCATGTAAAGCACTTTGCATTGTCTCTGTACTGAAATGTGCTATACAAATAAATTTGCCTTGCCTTGTCTTAGGCAATGATTGTTAACCATATCTCCATACAATGTCTTATTAACTGATACATTGAAAAGGAATAATTTGAGGACTAATCTTCAGACAGAATATCTCTCATATATACAAAATAAACACAAACAAGTCTCTCTTTCTTAACACCATGGTCTTAAAGTTTATTAAAGCAAATTACCAAGATAGACTACAATCAAAATTATTTGAGTCACACACTCCTAAACTAGCCTGAAACAAACCTCAACTAAGCAATAATCAAAGGTAAAATACAAAACAATAAAAGCTTGCAACTGAGCACATCAAGTCAGCATGAGAATCATCATAGTATAATATTTGTGGATGACATTGTCATTATGTCCATGTTGAATGGTGATGCTCCTACTGTTCATGTTCTACAGGATTGTCAGGAGTGGTGCCAGCCATCTTTATTGCACATTAAGGTCACCAAAATAAAACAAATGTGCATAGACTTTAGTAAGACTTCTCTTCCTCTCCCTCCAGCCTTTATAAAGGAGAAGGCAGTGGGGGTGGTGCAAGAATACAAATACCTGGAAACAATGATGGGCAATACATTTACAATCTAGTCCCTGACTGATGCAGTGTGCAGAAAAGTCCACCAGTGAACACATTTTCTCCAAAAATTAAGGAGCTTCAACGTTTATTGTGTTTTTATGAAAATGTTTTATAGGTTATTTATTGAATCTGTCTACACGTCTATGTTTCTGCATTGATTTTGTTTGTTGTATGTAAAAAACACTATGAAAGAATATGGAAAAACATTTGAGATACAACTAAATAATATTATGGACTCACTCAAGTCGAGATCAGGAAACAAAGCTCAGAAAGTATTATTGGACCCCACCCATCCCCAGAACAGAGTTTAAGCTCTTCCTTCAGGTAGGAGATATGCCCTACCAAGAAAAAAACATTTCATCCCAATAGTCACTGGCTTTTTAAACAAACTGTAATATAAATACCCTCATTTAAGGTCGCTACAAAAGTGCTGAAATTTGAGTTCAGTTTTAGTTATATTTTATATTAGTTTTTCCCTCTTCAGTGCCATCCTCCAGGTCATTCAGGGGAATCCCAAGTTGGTCCCAGGCCAAACAAGATATACAGTTCTCTAGGGTCTCCTTCCTGAGGGACGTCACTGGAAAACTTACGATGGGAAGTGTCCTGATTAGAAGCCTGAACCACCTTAACTGACTCCTTCCGATGCAGAGAACCAGCCACTTTACTTTAAGCTTCTACAGAGTGCCTAAACATATCTTTACAGCAGGGTCTAGCCACCCTCTGGAGGAAGCTAATTTTGCCCACTTATGGATGAGGTCTTGTTCTTTTGGTCATGATCCATATGTGACCTGCCACAGCAAAACCACAAACAAGTCTCCCGGGGCCGTTTTAAGTTATTTACAGATTTAGAAAGGGTGGACTCCAAACTTTCCAACGAAGTCAAACCTTTTGAATGTTGCCACTCTGCAAAGAAGATTAGGCAGAAAAAAATCGCTTGTCTCTCACTCCAAACCAGGGGGGTGTTAACAAAAGAGGTTAATTTGCATTACTTTGCATACACTTCAGCAACACCTCCCACCCAGCCCTACCTGTCAATAGAGGGCATATGTCAGCTCATTGCACTGTGATATGAAATTTATACCTAATTTAACAGTAACACAAAGAAACAAAAGTTTTAAATAATATTTTTAAATTACATTTTTGTATTATATAAATGGCCTGGATTTTTTCCATTGTGCAAAGTTTACTGTGGTATTTACTTTTCTTCCACTCTTGGTGTTTCTTCAGCGCTAACTTTAGAATTGTCTTGATTTTTTATTTTTCTCTTCTCTTTTTTTCCATTGCTAATAATTGTGTGTAACTGTGTGTTTACCACTATCACACACAAATGTCCTCAATGCGGGACAATGAATGAATTCTTATTCTTAATTGCTCATTCAGAAAGAGGGATTATGCATTCTATGGCTCACAGATAGCAGTTCTGGGAGTTGGTGATCAATATGTGTTTCTGCTCATAAGTGTGGTCACGCCTATGAATAGGTTAATAAATAAAAGGCTGGCATTGGAGTCACCTGACCTGAATCCATCAATTGTTATGTGTGGAAACCCTTTATTTTTAATGGTCCCAAGAAGAGAAACAGAGACTTGATTTACTTGGTTTTAACCATGCCACAATGTGGGTTTTAATTAAATGTGTGCACAACTGTATACAAATTACATTTTACCTAGAAGTCCATGTCACAACATCACCCTTTTCTGTGTTGTGCTTTTTGGTGCTGGGCACGTGATGTCTTTGGCTTCTCTGAAACAAAAAGGCCTGATTTTTGAATAAAGATATGCCTGTCTGTCCAAGGAGTCCTGGTGCTGGCAAGACAGACATACACGCAATGGTGGTTAGAACGTCCTGGTCACACAGCAGCTTAAAGCTAACAGGCTCTACGTCACTGTGAGTCCTACCTAACACTACACAAGGTGTGTTGGCATCAAAGCTGTGAATGAAAGCAAACAAAACATTAAAACAGTGAATGTTCCTATATTATTGACACATACACATTGTGCAAGTCTGGATATAAATACCTGAAGTGCTGATAACTCTTGATCTGTGGGACCTTTCAGAAGTAAGGACTAAGGTGCGCCTGCAAGTCAAATGTCCTGACTCCCACTGTGCCATCTTCCAGTTGAAGTTTAAAAGTCATTTTTCATCAACTAAAACAGCTATCCCCTTAAACACGTAGCACTGCTCACGTTCATCATGTGTTGGTGGCACATTTTGTCTAAAGATTTGTGTTGCAAACTGAGTGACAGCCGGCGGTTAACAGCTAGTGTTAGCTTCTTCAAATGTTCTTATTTAACTTTGGTTTAACGGCTGTGAAGTTAATATTTTTTGTGTGTAATATGAGTTTGCAAAGCTAACTTTTTGGTTAGCTGTACCCACCACTGAAGAAATGTATTTCAAGGAGTTCCCTGGTCCAGGAGCTCCCTGACCAATTTTTTTGTTGTAAAAATTTAATATACAGTTCATCTTTGTCTTTTTCAGAGTCAAAAGGGAACAAAGCACTAAGGCAATACATTTAAGCAGATGTTGAAAAATATTTGGTCACATGCAGACACCAGGGGTCCGTTCTTCGTACGTCGCTAACTCAGTTAGCTGGATTTGATTGTTGACGATTTGGTTAGTAAAGTTATTTGTATGATGGTTTGCTTTTTATTTTTATCATATTCAGTAAGAAGATTTGTTCAGGCCAGCTTCTGCAGCCGAGGGTAACCAGAAAAGGGTAGAGTGCCTTCTCCGGGTTGGGGAGGATGTGCTGCCCCTAGTGGAGGAGTTCAAGTATCTTGGGGTCTTGTTCACGAATGAGGGGAAGATGGAGCGGGAGATCGACAGGCGGATTGGTGCAGCGTCTGCTGTGAAGCGGGCGCTGTACCGATCCGTTGTGGTGAAGAGAGAGCTGAGCCAAAAGGCAAAGCTCTCGATTTACCGGTCGATCTACGTTCCTACCCTCATCTATGGTCACGAGCTTTGGGTCGTGACCATAGGTTGGACCGAAAGAACGAGATCCCGGATACAAGCGGCTGAAATTAGTTTTCTCCGTAGTGTGTCTGGGCTCTCCCTAAGAGATAGGGTGATGAGCTCAGTCATCCGGGGAGGACTCAGAGTAGAGCCGGTGCTCCTCCACGTCGAGAGGAGCCAGTTGAGGTGGCTCGGGCATCTGGTCAGGATGCCTCCTGGACGCCTCCCTGGTGAGGTGTTCCGGGCACGTCCCACTGGGAGGAGGCCCAGGGGAAGACCCAGGACACGCTGGAGGGACTATGTCTCCTGGCTGGCCTGGGAACGCCTTGGGATTCCTCCTGAGGAGCTGGCCCAAGTGGCTGGGGAGAGGGACGTCTGGGCCTCCCTACTGAAGCTGCTACCCCCGCGACCCGACCCTGGATAAGCGGAAGAAGACGGACGGACGGACGGACGGATTTGTTCAGGCCATTTTATTGTGAAGTTTAGTTTACTTTGAAAGGCTTGATTCCTGTCGAGCCGTATATTGTATTAGAAAAAAACTATGGATGGATTATCTAGACACGGAGCAATACAGTTTTTGACCGTGTAAACTGGGTGTAATATTCTAGGTTCTGTTTTGGTTTGTTCACTCTCCTGCCTTAGGTTCTCTGGCTGCTTTGAGTTTTGTCTTGTCTAGGTTCCTGATTTGCTTGTTTACAGTTAGTTTATCCTGTTTTGATCATCTGTGTTAGTCTTGGCTTTATCTTCTGTTTTAGTTTTATACTTCGGGGTTGTTTCTTATAAGGTCTGGTGTAGTTTGTTTCTGTCCACTTGTCCTCTCAGCTTTTTAGGTTTGGTTTCTGATCTGTTCTTGTTTTGAGCCTCAGCACTGATGTCTGGTCTAATTACTTACTCTGCACACCTGCCTAACTCCACCCCTGCTGCAATCACCTCTCACCAGTTTCACCTGCCTCCACCTCCATATATACTGTTGAGACCAGACATCAGTGCCAGGTCGTCTTGTTGGTCTTGTCATGTTTTTGGGTGAGTCAATCCTGATCTGATGTTTGTTTTTGGAATTTTGACCAAGTTTTTCCCTTCCAGAGAACCTGAGTTATTTTGCCATGTTACCAGTCAGTTTCTGTTCCTATGAAGTTCTGGATGTTTTTTATTAGCCTTTTTGATTATTCAGTCCTTTTTGCATTGCTCTGCTTTTTGTTAAATAAATCCCTTTTTTAAGAACCTCTGCTGGTCTGGCTGAATTCTGGGTCCGCTGCCGTGATTCATTACACTGGGTATGACTTGGAAAAGGAAGATTTTCATTTTTTATGGATAAAGAATTTTTTTTTGTTAAAATTCCCAATTTGCACGTGTCCTTTACTTCCCGTGTCTAAGGAATGACACTGAAATTTGGATCTCTTGACATAACAAGTGCCTTTTTAAAATAAAGTATAATAATTAAAGGCTACCATTTTGTAGAATATTCTTGTATTTCACTTTTACTTGTCCCCATGTTCTAGTGGCTCCCGTGGAGGCTCTGATATAAAAGAACAAAGTAAATATGAGATTATTAAAATGCAAAAATTCATACTGTAGAAAGTGATAGAAACATCTACCATGGACAGTATTTACGCATTAATTTGTCTGCTACGTTTTGCCAGCCCTCTCTCCTGGCTTTAACAGATTTTGAGGTGTTTTAATGACTCGAATTCGGCATAACCTTCCATTAAAGCTCGTGTTCTGCTTGGGAGAAAAACTGTGGGCGTTCTTTGACCATGCTGAACAGCCAATAGCAGCGTTGCTGATCATTGTTTCTACTATCGATACATTTCCCCTTTTAGACAAACGCATGAACGCGCAGTTGTCTCAGATAACACAATCCAGCCATACTAATCATAAACAACAGGTGTGTTCGAAGAACCCAATTAGCCGGATCATGATTAGCCGGATGAAATCTTCTTGGATGTCTCATTTGATCTCAGATGTTTTAAGCAACGTACGAAGAACGGACCCCTGAGCAGTACCACACCAGAGACCTGGACCTTCAGGTCTCAAGCCACGGATGTTTTGTCAGTTGCCCCAAATCCAAATGAGACTATTAAAAATCAGAGGCAAACTGATCTCTTTGGTTATTAATTATGTTAAATTTGTATCCATAATGTTTCTGTGCTTTATTTTATATATTCATTGTCATATTGTGCTAAGCACACACAAATCTTCTCCTCATCAGAGCGTCCTGAACAGAGGAGTAAAGTCCAGGGCTGGTCCTTGACATTGGGACTGGAGCCTCCATCCCGAACTGATCTATCAGATCTTGAGAATATTCAGCAGAGTAGCTGTGGATTTGATCACTACACAGAAGAATGTGCAGTGCCAGCTGTGGTTCTCATTGAGCCCATGGGAAGATCTGCCATTAGGAGTCTTCACTCATGGTCTGAGCCAAAGATGCTGCTTCACGCTTTTCTTCCAGTTTTGCTGATCCCGCGGCTCCTTGATCATGTTCAGAAGGAACAACTGTCAGTGATTTGCATAGTCCTTGAGCGCACAGACCATGGTGTCTGAAACTGCAGTAGTTGGTATCATGCCATTGCTGCTGTGGAGGAAGGGGTTGATTAGGAGTTACCCAGGGAGAGATTAGTGTTTCTGGGTTTGGCACTGACCCATCTATGGTTAAATGGGAGTACTCAAGTCATTTTTCTACAGTGTCATACACATCAAAATAGATATTTTCAGCACTGGTGTGCAGAAAAAGCTGTGGACGTGTTATTTTGACAACAGCTGATGAACAGAAATTTAGCTTCCAGCACAATTAAAACGATCAAATGTTTTTTTTTAAGACACAGGCCAGTATCACGCCCACTAGTTCCTCAGTGGGATTTAGTGCTGGTTCTGCATGCCCTGGTTAAAGCTCCATTTGAGCCCTTAGATCAGGCTCCACTTAAATTTAATTCACTTAAAACAGCCTTGCTGTTTGATCTGACATCTGCAAAGAGAGTGAGTAATTTATTTGCTCTCCCTGTTGCTCCCTCCTGTCTCAGAATACGGGGTAACGGGAGCACAACTCTACTGCATCCTAACCCTGCTTTTACACCTAAAAGCATCAAAAGCTCAATCAGGTTGAGCGATAACTCTGAATAACTTATTTCCTCCTCCCCATAACCCTAAGGAGGAAGTTACACCTCCTCTCTGTCCCATGCTCACAAGGCTGCACTGTGCAGCTCTTAGCATTTGTCTCTGTATTACAGAGGTAACTCTGCAGGTAGTACTCTGTCTTTGCAGAACATTGCACACTGATTGTGTGAGGCTATTTGAAATGTCTATATTAAATCAGGACTAGATCCTCTGGAGAAACTCAAAGCTCACTCAATTTTTTGTTTTTATCTGTCATGTTTCCATCCCTTCCATGACTCATTACCTTGTTAGAGTTCTGTCAGTATGTTTATTTCATTGTGCTTCAATATTTAGTAAATTCCCAACTGAAGACACAGGGTTAGCTAATACTTATCTGTCATTCTCTCTTTGTACATTTTCAGTATGAAAATCATCTTTACTTGGCCATAATTGTGTGTACAATCAAAGAAGATTTTGGTCACAACACTCGCACATGTTTGGTATGCATTTATAAACAGTATGTATTTTTTTCTTTGTTTTCTATGTGGAAAAAAAGAAAAAGGAGGTTGCAATTTGTGAAAGTGCAATGTACTTGTTTTGTTTCCCAGCAGTGTAGCTGACTAATCATGCTGTAAGCTGACCATTGTGCTCATCTGAGAGACAGCCTGAGAAGAAACTGTCTCTGTGGTGGGTTGTTTTTGTGAAAAGTGTTCTGTAGCACCAACCTGGGGATAAAGGTTTGAACAGTTTGTGTCCAGAATGTATGAGGTCTGCAGAGATGTTTGCGGCCTTTTTCCTGATCCTAGACCTGTACAAGTCCTGGATGGAGGGAAGGTCAATCCTGATGATCTTTACTGTAGACCTAATTGTTCATTGTTCATTCTATCCTGTTTTATGGATGAGACAAACCACAGTGACAGAAGAACACAGGACTGACTAAATAATTGCAGTGTAGAAGATCACCAGCAGCTCCTGGTGAATGTTGTGTTTCTTAAGTTGCCGCAGGAAGTACAGTCTGTGCTGGATCTTTTTCTGAACAGTGTAAGATCCATCTCAGGTCCCAAGAAAGGGTGGTTCTTAGGAACAGAAGATGATCCACGGTGGACAATGTATTGTTGAATATGGCGAATGAAGGTTAGGCTCTGAGTGGTTCTGGCCACACCAGTGGACCGTCCAACTCTGTTAGGTGTCACTGTGGCTGAATTTCCTCAAGCCTACCTGTGGTCAGAGATTATTCCCCTGCTGCTGTGGTGTTTGAGGCATGCAGAGGTTGGCATAGTATGTCATTACACATGATTCAGCTGCTGAATTTTCTCCCTATGCTTCCATGCTCCTCCTGAGGAGTTGCTGACCTGCACTGCTCATCACTAAAATGGTACAGTTCATAACCTTCATCGTCACTATTCACTGCAGCAGGTCTGTCATCTCAGCCGCCGCTCTGACCAGAGATCATTTTTTCTCTCTGTTCTTCAGTTGCACAGGGTGTTTCTGAGCATGCAACTTTGCATGCCAAAGGCTGAGTTTGAAGTAGTTCTGTGCGAGCAGATGTTTTATGTTTGTGGTCCAGATGGACCTGGTGAGGCATAGACTACATCCTGCTTTGCTTTCAACCTACTAGTGATATCCTTAATGGCCTGTGCCTATATGAAATAGAATGCCAGTTGCATTCTGTAACCTCAGATTCTATGAGTATAGCCCTTTAAGTTCTGCTTCTCACCATAATTTATGCTTAGTGAGACTGTGGTGGACTAGATTTTTTCAGCACCGTGCCAAGGGAGAAACTGAGAGGGGAGGAAAAGGAAGGAGGGGTCTGGACTAAAGCCCCCAATGTTTTAAGACCTTAAAAACAGCCGACCTTATATAGTATGTATTCCAAGGAAAAGTGATAATAAAACAGCACAGAAGGAGTTTTCTCTTAAATTGAAGTTTGTGGAAACAGCTAAGACAGGCACTAAATTGTACTACACCAGCAACTGCTGATAACATAAATGTCCAACAATATATTATGAATTTCTAAGGATTCCATACACAGTCGGTAAGTTATTTACTTTATTCAATATTCCAGATAACCTTTGCACTTGCCCTGAAACTACTTTGTTACATAGCTGTAGAGGGCATTAGTTGCTCTTGCCGTTGGATCTGAATGAAAGTTTAGGTGCAAAGAATACACCCAACTTTAAGGCACATTGTAAACCTATTGGTCAGACCAAAGAAGGCCATGGCTCACCAAAGCAATCAGTATCCACTACATCAATCAAGTTAAATAGGTCAAAACACATTCTAAAACACTTAAAAAAGAGCATTACAATACTAAAATCATTGAGAAGGCAACATGTGCATAGGGTTAAAATATTTACATTATCTAATTTCCATAAAGAGGACAAAAATGTAACACTTGCTTTTCTTCTGCATGTTCTACAATTAGGGCTTTAGATAGGAACATGTCCTAAAATTACACACACTGATATGAAATTACAAGTTTTCATAGGTAGATGTAAATTCTTTAGCCTGCACTGTAGTTTTAAGTGTGTGTGTGTGTGTGTGTGTGTTAAAACATGTCTAAATTAACTATCTCACCCCAAAATGATCTGTCCTCCTTAAGGACCTTTTTATCTAATCTGTTCCACCTGCTTCCAAGACAGTCTACACCTTAGAAGAAATCTATTTTTTCACCTTTCTGTCTCTAAGTCTGTCTATCTTGTCTATTTTTCAGACTCACAGAAACAGACAACACATATGCTCTCACACCACTGTGTCAGAATATAGAGCACTTGTTATGGAGACATCTGCCACAGTGTAGACAGACTGACACAGTCATCAAGCTGTAACAGATCATGATGAGCAGCAATGTCAGTGTTGTCCTTTCTCACCAGGGGAGGCCTTTTACTCCACCAGCTCTGTGCCTGGCCTCTAGACCAGAATAAGTTGTAAATGCTTACTAAGTGTAGTGTGCTTCATATATACTGTGGATCATGAAATTTACACAGGTCTTTTGGTAAATGAAGAACAAGTTTTCAGAAATTTTGACTTTTTCAGAGAGTGACATGTTTCATTTGCTCAGTTTTTCTAAAAAGGTTTCGACACCCATCTAGGAATCTTTGTCAATTATGGTAGCTCAGATTCCTCAAGCACGAGCCACCATAATTGATAAAGACTCCTGGATATGTGTCAGAACGTTTTCAGGAAAACTGTGCGACAGCCTGGTTGGATAACTGCATAACTGAGAATTTGCACAGCTATGACATGTTTCATACCCGTATGGCCTACCTGTAGAAGATAAGCAGATAGATAAAATAAAAACAATATAGTTTAGCATTCGTGTCATGGGAATTTTTATTTTATTTTAAACTTAACAATTCATCTCTACAGATTTTTACAATTCAGTGAGATGAAAAAGTTTTGAAAAGATTTATCACAGTCTCAATTTTTACATCACAAAAAAACTTTTACACAATGACTTGGAGATACGCACCAGACCCCTGCAACCCTCCAAGTATGGACAATGCGTATAATTAAATAATTTCAATTCAGTTTAAAAAGTGACAAACATATACTATATTGATTTATTGTACACTTAGTCAGCATTTAATTTTATAACTATTGTTTAAGTTTCTCAGAAACTCTCAGAATTACATAAGATCAATAAAGACAAAATCTCCACACAGAAATTACTACTGAAAAGTAAATCCAGTGTACTGTATTGTACTTTTTTTGTACTGAGCAGTATATGCATTTGGTACTTTGTTTGGGCTTCAGAGCCTGAATTGTTGAGTGGCATGCGACCATAAGTCTGGCATTTGTCAAAAAAACCTGTGATGACAACTCAAGTTTGCTGGTCAGTTTTATATATATATATATATATATATATATATATATATACATACATACATATGTGTGTGTGTGTGCGTGCATGTGTGTGTATGTATGTATGTATGTATGTATGTATGTATGTATGAATGTATATTTGTGTATGTATGTATGTGTATGTGTATATATATATATATATATATAGTCCTAGCGAGGTACCCTGCTTCAAAATTAAATCAACATGTCGATCAAGCTTGTCAGCAGAAAAAACCTTTAGATACTTGAAGATGTCCTTCACTGACTTTGGACCGACAGTGGAGCAACATTGACTGTTGACCTCAAGCAGCTTGCACACCTTTCCTCTTTATGTTTCATCTAGACTCTGGGACCTTCGATTTTCCAAATGAATGGTAAATGTAAAACTTTGGACCAATCTTTCCTTAGTCCTAGTCAGAAGCTTCTGGCGCTGCCTCTGATTAAAGCAGGGATTGCCACAAGGAATGGAAAAAAAAAATAGTAGCCCATTTCCTGTATGTGTGTGTGGTGGCTCTTGGAGCACTGAGTCCATTAATTGGGAAAGAAAGAAAGAATTACATTTTGTAACTGAATTACTGGAAAAACAGGTTGATGCTACTGTAGTCTATTTTGATCGACCTGTAGATTAACAGCAATCCTTATAGGATGTGGAGATTCACAATGTATTTAGATTACATTTATTTTCTACCACTATTTTTTGAAGAAAGATAAAAAAAACATTCCTTAGACCAGCATTACAAACAACTTCCATAACTAGAAACCAAAATTGCTTTACAAGTTCATAATAATAATAAAAAAAAAAAAAACCTTCAACAAATCTCCCTAAAAAAGACATGACCAGGAAAGCAATCAGTACTGAACAAAATAAGCTGTTCTGCTGTACGAAGGCAAATTGCCAGAGAGGTTATCACCACATTATAAGAAATACAACCAACAACCAAAAAGCCTACATGGACAACAGTCCAAGAAGAACAGATCCACAGTCTGTTTATACATCCCTTTGCTGGGCAGTTACAGAAGGAGGAGCTGATCCCAGGCACAGCACACATCAGCTTCATTAAATAATCACAGTATCACATTCCTTTGGGGAATGTAACACGTATTGATGAATCCATTACATTTTCACCATCACATTGCAACCCGAGCTGTGTTCTCATGCATATAAGTCAGTGACATTCAGACGTTGGCTGGGGTTGAAATTCAGCCTGAGAGCTTAGTTTGGAGATGCCTCTTATCTTATCGCAAGATGGACGCAAGTGGAACCATAATTTTAACATGAATACCTTAGTTGCAGTATAAAAACACTTTTTTGAACAATTGAATCCACATGTATATGAATTTAATTATAGAAATATGAATAATCTTCAGTTAAACATTTTGACTAAACAAGTAGCTAATCATAAAAATTTAAAGCAAATATTTAGGAACAAAAACCCAAGCTATGTCCTGAAATACAATCTTGAAATTATAATTTTCAGTTTATTTTAAGAGGGGAAATCTTGCAAATGACACTTTTTTAGCCCATAAAGGATATTTTGTTGTGTACTTGGAATCTCTAGGAATACAGACAAGTTTAATTTAGTCTGTCCAGGTACCGTGCATATTTTATATTCTGTTTGGGTCATATTTTTTTCAAATGATTAGGTTTTCTCTATCCTCTATTAGGATTTTTTTAAACTTTTACATCACAGTATTTGCTGCCAAACTACTAAACAAAGTCATGGACCTCTGGCTCACCAGTTTAGCAAATCAGACATTTTCATTTCGTTTCGCCTCAGTTTTGTTGTCCAAGCTCAAGGATGCCAAAGACACAAGTGAATAAGTGAAAATGTTTGGTGGTTGTATTAACCAACACAATTCATTACAACGGCACTCAGCATACTACAAAATTAATGACGGGGGAGGAGTGAAACACTATGTGACTTGGAGGGGGCAAGTTGTGAAGTACCTCATTTGCATTTAAAGAGAAAGCAACGAAATGAGCTGCTCTCAGATGCACCTCAGAACAGGGGCAAAAGAGGAGCTGTGGGGCAGCACAAACAAATTCAGATCAAAGCATTGCAATTCCATTTTATACAGACCACAACTGAATAATTAAAATGTGAAAATGAATACACTGAACCCCCTTTAACTTGTAAAAAAGCCTAGGTTTGGACTATATTCCTAGGATAACAGATTAACTTAATTTTATTTCGAAGATCTAGTGCCAACCCATTCCAAGTACGCTGGCTGCACTGGCACTGTTTTTGGTGGTTCTTGTTACACATTCTCCTTCTCCTGACCCACCTTCTCCTTCTCCTGACCCTCCTCGTTTGTCTCTTTCTCCTCCTCCTCATTCCTATGACTGTCCCTCTGCATTAACTCCACAACAATAACGGCAATGATATTTAACATTGTAGAACACACTGTTTGCACTGTTAGAACACAAAAACAACATAAAATATGATGTAAGGAAAGTGCTAGCAAACACAGTAAGTAAATTACTCAACATATTTGTATTTTTTGAGAATGTAGAAATAACTATATAGGGTATTAATGTAGAAACAGAACATAAAAACAGTTTATATATTTATTCAAATGTAATATTTTCTTAACTTTGAACACCGACTGTCTCCTGAAATAAGTTTTCTTTTGCATTAAGAAAATCTGTGCCTTTTCAGATCAGCCAATAAAGATTGAAATTAATTTCAAATGATAAAGGAGATTATTTATAAATGTATGGTGTGATATACCTGATTGGCTGCCTTTAATGTTCTGCATGCCAAGTCTGTGATAGGATAGGGCGTAGGGAGTGTTTGCTAATCTGCTGCACCCATGCTGCTCGGACTTGTGTCATCTCTAGTCTTGACCCTGGCCCCTTCAAAAAAGGTTGGTTAATTTTGCAAATTAGCTGCATCTTGCACAAACTTTCTTTACTCCATCCATTTATTTTTCCTTCTTTTTTAGCATCTTTTCTAATTCAACCCACTTCAGTTTCTTTCCTTCTTTTTTTACTAATTGAGATCGGCCATTTGTATAGCCTGCAAACAGTTTGTATATGTAACACTCAGGTTCAGGCTCAAACTGTTCCCTGTTCGGGGGCCCTCCTGGCCACCACGTCCATAGTGACATTACATAGGGAAGTGTTACTTAGTATTAGTGCAGAGTTAACATGTGTTTTCTTAGAATTTCTTTTTAGTATCAAAAAAATTAAATGTATCTCACAGGTGAATTTGCTTCTGAAAATAGCAAGAATGCTTTACTGAGCGTTTAGTACAGCTGCATCAACCGGATGTGACTCTTTTATCGCAAATACAGCTGCTATTCCAAACGTTGTCGCAAGCTTAACACACAAAGAAACAGCTGTGCTGGCAAGGTGCCACAATTTAAATTACTGAAGTGCCCATAGTCAATGGAATGACATTTAATGTAATTTAAGCTTATTGTGTATTTTAAAGTCGCTTTGCATGTATTAACGCTTTTCATCAATCTTTGGTCTGAAACTACCAGTTTTATCAAAATATAATTAAAGTTAAAATGTAAAAGTATCTCTTAAGATATAATAAATCCCTTTCACCACATGTACGTTGGCGACAAGCATCAAGACAGAAACATAAAAAATGTGGCTGAACAATGGGCTCTTGCAGCAAAAACCTTTAATGTACTAGATTAAAATTTTCATTGTTAAGGCATCAATTTAGGCATTCAACAAGTGTCTGTACATGTAGTGTCCCTTCCCTCTCTCTCTCTTTCCATCTCTCAATTTCTACCAGGGACACCATCCCTGGTGTTGTTACCATGGAGACAAGTCCAGAAGGGCTGTGGGCGAAACATGTGAGGGACTATGGCAGAATGCAAGTGTGTTAAGCAGGATGTGTATGCAACTGTTTCCCCTTGTTTGTCTTTTAATGAATGTCTTATGTTTTGTTCGCCTTTTTGTTATCATCATATTTGATGATAAAATGATTCCCTGTATTTGAACTGTTGTAATACAGAAAGTCTGAAAAGATATCTGGGTCAAGACTGAACTCTTTAATTTGATAAGATACTTAATGGTGACTTGAATGGACAGATCTTGTCGAAAAGGTCTTAGAAATAACTTAATTTTGTCATCTTACAAAACATAGTCGTTACCAATTAAAGTTTCTTTTTTTTTTCCTGTCCTTGGTATCCGGGCACATCTTTACATTAACATTATACGCCTTTAGAAAGACTTGACAGGAATTTGATTTATTGCCTCTAAACAAACTCAGCTGGGAAGGATAGTTGTTGGTGTTTGTGTGTATGTGTATGCAATTGCTTGTGAAGTGGGAGGTAATGCATGCTTTGACAGCAATAATTCACCCATTTAATGAATGAAGGAGTTCAGGAATGGGATTATTTTTTTCCATTTAAAAACTACTAGAGCAACGTCAAGCACTTTTTTCCCCAAAACACTTCAAGCAATGTTCCCACATGCTAAATAAAATGGTAACAATAATATTTGTTTGTATTAAAATTTTAGATTGTCTCAATATATTATTAATAGTAAAAAGAATAATATTTACAATTAGAACATACTTTCTTACACACATTGCATTATAAAAATCAAGCCTGGATTAACATAAATAAAAACATGTTTGCAAAGTTGAAGGATAGAAGAAAAAAAAGTACTTGCTTTTAAATGGGCCACTTAAAAGTTCATTTATTTTCAGTCTTGTAACATTAAAAGCTTAAACAAAAATAAAATTGATCATGAAAAACAACTTTATAAGAATCTCTTTGGCCCTAAATCAGTTCAGTCACGTTTTGTGACGAGTACAAACCCATAACCTGGATAAAGTGTTGCAGCCAAGTCAACATCAAAAGGAGATGAAAATAATTTATTGCCATTTTATTTATTTGTTTTTGGTATGATGTGTATGAGTGACTTCAGATTGTTTTTCTGTCTCTTGAGACAGTGGCAAAAATGGTTATTATTAAACTTCAACCAAGTGTTTGCACTGCCAACATGTTGTGTCCATGCTGCCCTTAAACTACTGTATCTATGGCAGCTCAAAAGAAACATCTCACCAATGTCAACTGAAATCACTGAGAAAAGAGTTGGGTTGAATTTTTTTTTTTTTTTTTTTTTACAAAGGAAGGGACATGAACTCCATTAGCTTCTGTAATAAGGCTTTAAGATGGGATGAATGGTACACACTTCCAAACTGGTTCCGGGCTTGGCTGTGCTGATTGTAGGGAGGGTGGATGAAGTAAGGTTTTTTTTCCCCCCTTTTTTTCCAGGCTGCAATTTGAATGCAGCTGCCAAAGAAAAGTCTAGGTACTATATTTACCAAGGAGGTGGAGAGAGATCTAGCAATGACTTGGAATGGTTTAAAATATCAGTGAATGTGAAGAGTTTGGGGTGAAAACGGTTAAGGAAAAATAACAACAAAAAAAACGTTTATTTTATTTTTGTAATTTCTGTTTTGTTAATTATCTCTGTTTCTTTAATGCTTACTGAGTTTAGGTATTTGTCCAATTTGCCATGTATATGTAACATTCATTTACCCAGAGTTCTTTAAATATACTAGTTTTAATCATAGTGCCTCAGCTTCATGCTTTAACTTTTTTTAATGAACATATTAACATTGTTCCAGTAATCAGTCCTCCAAGTACACATACCTCTTTTCATTCACTCCTCAGCAAATCAGCAAATTATCGTGTTATTTATAATCATTTCCTATGATTTTGATCCCTCTTGTACTGTGTTTTTTGTTGCTTTGGTTATCTATTTATGTTTGTACACCATTCCTATTAATAAACTCAATTTTGCATGTTTCTGCCTGCCTCCTATCTGTGTCTGGGTCCTACACCATCTCTGCCTTTGAGACTTTATTTGATCAGTTTACACTTATGACTCCAAAAATACACATATATTTAAAATAAAAATAACTTCTTTGCCATTTTAGTTCTGATTATATGTTTCATGGTATTCTAATGTAGGTCTGGGCTGAAGAGAAGACTATTTTGACTTGGGGACAGTGCACAGGAATAATATATTACTTGCAAGACAGGTCCGTTGCCAGAGAAGACCTCTGTTAGAATAGGTTTGGTGGCAGTGTGTTGCATCTACTGCTTCTTAATGCAAGGTGCAGATAGAAAACTGTTTATAACTCCCTCAGTGTAAAGTCATACAGAGCAAAGACCCTGAAATAAAATAAATGTATTCAGTTTGTTTTATCTCATTATACAAATTTAGGGGTCAGGCCCTTCAGAGCTATTTTCTACCTTTATTCAGTCACTTCAATATGCACCGTGAACAGCAACAAAATAGCTTTAATATGGCAATAACACAATATTTTGGTATCACTAAAAAGTATGTTTTCTGTTTCTGTTTTGACACTGAACAACTTTTTATATTTTCATCAGGAATGTGTCACAGAGACATATGTAATGTTTTGAAACCTTAGGTGATACAAATGATGGCTTATTTCTTTCACAGTTTGTGTTTTCAGGATTACTGTCAATATATGAAAAACATATTTTTTCCAAAAAAAATAAATAAAAATATGTATTGCCTTGATGTTGAGAGTGAGAGTTAAGGGTGACAATAACAATAACAATGTATCTACTAATTTCACCTTAAATAGGCTTGCTTCTGTGTTTTACATTGTATGCCATAGAAATTAATAAGGGGCTTAGCAGTACAGTATGTCTTTCAGTTCTATCCAGTTTTAATTTTGAGCTTCTTGTTATTTTTACTTTGTTTTAACTTCTCACCTGGAATGAATTACATTTCAAGGAGTCCATGTTTTTACTGCACTGCTATCATCACACATTTCATATGATTTAAATAAAAAAAGACACCAATGACAAGTAAACAACAGATTAATAGGATATAAATAGTGAGTAATATTCTGTAGTGAATTACCCTCAATAAACAAATATTCCAACACACAATGTTTGTGTGTGTGCACATCCTTGTTTAATGTACAAAGTGAGGACCGTGCTTTGACTTCCACTGACTTCCATTCATCTTCAAGCCTTTTGATAGCCTAACCCTGACCCTAGCACCCATTGGGGGTTTATACCTAACTTAAACCTAATTGACACCTTAGTGCATACAAAATGACAAATAAAGTTGTCTAAGTAATAATGACAAATGTTGATTCATTTTGGCTTTGAACACTCTGATCTACTTTTTTGTTTAGTTTGAAGGTCAGTTAAATAACACGTCTGTTGTATCTAGGCAACAGCTCAGCAATGGTAAAACCATTATAAATAGTTAACATGAAGAAGGATGAATTAAAACATTTTTTTGATATTTTCAATACCATAATCAACCTTCTCCAAGTGCATCCCAATATATTTTGTTAGGATTAAGGATGGACGTACAAAGCAGAGAATAATCATAGAGTAGTTTTTTTTTGTTTGTTTTTTTTTGCTTCGTGGACACATGCTGTTATATTTTTATTAATAGTCCATAAGCTGTTAGAACTAGAACAGAAACAATGTTATACTGGATTTATTTATTTTTCAAATAACCTTTAAATTGTGCTTATGTCATCATCCTTTCTTCTCTTAACTTCCCAACAGATGTTATCCATGTGCACATTTACATGTATTACAAGCTTATGTATGAGCCTTCAGTCAGTTGTGGATATGTAGGCATACAATCATTTGGAGCCTCTGTTTCAAAGGAAAGTCATATGCACAAGGAGCTTACAACCATGTTTGTTTTGTATGGGGTGCTAGGGATACTTGTAAGAGCTTTCCAAGAAACACAAACCAAAGCCAGAGCTATGTTCACATTCTTGGCAAGTCAAACCTGTTCCCAGTGTATGTTGAACTCTGGCAGGGGTGTCCCCTGTCTCTAGTCTTTTTTGTGGTGTTCATATCCAGGATCTAAAGCTGGCATCATGGAAAAGAGTCATGTGTGTTTGATTGAAAGCGTCAGGATATAATCTGCTTTTGGAACAAACACACTTCCTCCCACAGCAGGGCAATCAAGCAGATTGCACTCACCTGCTGGTGCATTTTCATGTCCTGTTTTGCTGCTACTCATTGGCAACTTTTGACTTATTTGTCAATTAAGGAACCTGACAATCTTCTCAGTAGGGAGCTTTACGATTCTGGCCCCGCTGTCTGTCTTCTCCCATATCCTCCTCCTACGTCTTGCAATAAGAGTGAACCTCTGCACCTGTGATCCTCCTGCAGGGCAATCAAGCGGATTCAACTCAGCTGTTTTCCTGCCTTCAAATACTGAAGCTCCACAGACAGCAGGTGCCAGATTATTTGAAAGCTATAGTGCAAGAAGCCTCTAACCCACATTGTTAGGTTTTCAGCTTTCTCCAGTTGAGGGTTTTTCCGGTCAGCATCAGGTTTCTTGTCATCTGGTCTCTAATAGTCTGGACCGTCCTGCTACTCCATCTCTGCCCTGGATCAGGTGCCCTCCACAAATTCTGTTTCAACAACTCCAACACTGCCAAATATATCTTGTCCACCACTTGTCGCCCTCACAGGAAATCTTATCAGACTTTTGATCATGTTGTGGTAGTGCTACCCAGCCTAGCTAGGTTGGCTATGTCTCCGGTAAGCTTTTAGCTTAGCCATTAGCAAATGGTCACTGCCCATTTTGATTATGGTAACTCTCTTCACTTTGGTCATTCTCAAAAATCCCTCCATAAGCTTCAAGTAGTTAAGAAATCCGCTGCTTGCATAATCACCAAAACTCCCATATTTCATCACATTACCCCAGTTCTACAGCAGCTGCACTGGCTCCATGTTGAATAAAGAATACAATTCAAAATATTTTTGTATAGCCATTCACAGTAGGCGCATGTTTAATAATTCTCAAATGACCAGAACATACATGATAACAAAAAGAATGTGTTATTAATATTTTTCGCAAGAATGAATAACTTAAAGGCCACTAGCTAGGTGTGTATATACAGTAAAATGTGTAAATGATAATCTTCTATATTTAATAATAATAATCCTGCTGTTGGCATAAGATGGCAGATGATGTTTTTTATTTATTCAAATGACATTGTGTAAATTAACTTTCTTCTTTAGTTTGATGAGTCATACAAGTACAAGCTTCTTATGAAGAAGAAATGCAGAACACAAGTGCAACTAAGCATAAATATGATTTTTTTTTTATAACTTGCTTCATTCAGTCTAGATCCTTGTTTCCAACAGTTGTCTTCATTAACCATATGAACTCTAATTACAAGGCCTGTCTAACCCAGGCTTCTCAAGAATCATAACCTATACCAGAACACATATACAGTATATTTGTAGCCTTTTGATGTGTCGTTCTTGATTTTTTATGAGGCTAGCAGTTTCTAGAGTGGAGTTAGATTGCTTTATCTTGTTTTGTTAAAAACTACACTTTAGAACCACATAGCAGACACCCACACAAATACAAACACGGCAAACCAAGCATGAAACACAAGCTGAAACACAGTTGGATTCAAAAAGATGCGAGCAACAGGTGTGACAACAGTCTGCCGAAACTCTGCAATTCGCAGCATGGAATCGTGGGTAGGCGTTTGTGTTTTGATGCTTGCTTGGTGATGAATTGATGCCAACACATTAGGCCTCATACAGCCAAAACACGCAGACACATAAAGTTTTGCCAATGTCCTAAAATGTGTTTAGCAACTTCTCACCAACACCCACTGCCTGAGAAGTAATTGCCTGAATAATAGTTATCAACTGCCACGGTTGCATGATGGGGTAAAGTGACCTCTTTTAAAATATTTTCACTGAATGGAAATTTTGAGTGATAATGAAAAGGTTTTTAGTGTGTTCAGACAGGAAAATAACTTGTTCATGTGTTAGAATATTTTACCACCAAATATGTAGCGGGGGGGGGGGATCACATATAAAAACAGTAGAGAATATAAAATATTTTTTCTTTAAATTAACAGATTTAATTAAATAGTGATTGATCAAATAAAATGTTCATGGATAGAACATTTAAAAAAAAAACATAATGCTGCTAAAAGGCCATGAATTATATTATGAAAAGCATGTGTGAATTTAGTCCTACAATGTGAAAGCAGATCTCTGTAAATCAGGTAAAGGGTAACTGAAGGTTCAGAATTTTCTTGTTTTAACATCATTATCTGCCATCTACAATGCTATCTACAATGAGTCATATCCAGTCCAACAGTTGGTAGGGAATGAACCACAGAGTTACCTTCATAGTGTGATAGTACTAACTGTACAAAATGACACAAAACAAACCCTAAATATATAACAAGAGAAGCCAAGACATTTACACAATTTAATCATATACTCTCAACAAAAATATAAACACAACACTTTTGTTTTTGCTCCCATTTTTTATGAAATGAACTCAAAAATCCAAAACATTTTCCACATACACAATATCACTATTTCCCTCAAATATTGTTCACAAACCAGTCTAAATAGTGTGAAATAATGTGATCTATGTATGTAATCTAAAGCACACCTGTGCACTAATCATGGTGTTTAATCAGCATTTTGATATGGCACACCTGTGAGGTGGGATGGATTATCTCAACAAAGGATAAGTGCTCACTATCACAGATTTAGACTGGTTTGTGAACAATATTTGAGGGAAATAGTGATATTGTGTATGTGGAAAAAGTTTTAGATCTTTGAGCTCATCTCATAAAAAATGGGAGCAAAACCAAAAGTGTTGCGTTTATATTTTTGTTGAGTGTACAAAGCATAACAAAGGTTTGCAAATATTATTCTATAAAACATATTTGCAAAGATAATGGATCAAATTTACATCTAAAGTGTGAAAAGCTTGATTCTGAGTGTCCCGTATTTTATAATGATTTAAAACAACGAAACAGTTTATCTCTCTTTTTCTCTCCTTTCTGTTGACTAATTTGGCATGGAAAGGGTCTTAATGGCTGACTAGTTTTTACATAAAAGAGCAGATGCTGAAAACTAATAACACAAACATGTCTCTTTCTGTTTACACACATTGTATCAACATGTATTAAACCTACAGTTCATACAATATATTGTTCATTATGGTACTTAAATTCTAGAAAACACAAATAATAATAAGACAACTCCTGACTGAATATGCATTCATTGATACCTGAGCAATTGTTATTTTTTTTAACCTGGTGGTATCATGATGACAACAGAAGATGAATCTCCTTTTACGTCACATATAGCCATCCTCTGTGCCAAACAATGCATATGGCTTCAGATTGCTGGGAGACTAACATTGAGTTAACATCAGACTAACTCAGCATCAGCATTTCAGGAAAAAAAAGTATCTGTGTGACACAGCATGTATAATGTATACTGCCTGCTGTGGAAGAGGAAGTGAGGAAGACAAACCCTGACAGCCCCAGGGAGTCAAATGAGTAAATGCAAAAACTTGATTATAATGCTCTTAACGACTCCACTAATTACCACAGATGCTAATTAACTGAAGCTTCAAGTTAACTGCATAGAGGGTAATCAGAGTCTGGAACGGAGACAGAAGTTGCAGTCAAAGTATCATCTCTCAGGCCTTCGTGGTATACGATAAGCTGTTATGCCCTGCATGTCATGTCCCAGAAATGTTAACATGACTTGTATGTTGATGTGCCCTAAAGAAAACACAGAACGTTTTTTTTTTTTTAAACTGGTCTTGGCAACACAGCAGAAACAGAGGTGCCTTTCAACTTCAGAAAATTGCAGCATTTTATGTGATATTTAACCTTGAAACTTTCCCTGTTTATAGGGTGCTGAAATGCGAAACAATTTTCAAAAACACAACACATATGGGCACACAGACACAGCCATGATCATTGAATTATTTGGACTGTGACTTTTCAGGCTGTAAATCCAGATTTTTTTCCTGATGGTGAGATACCAATTTAATCTTCTCCTAGGCTATTGATAAAACAACTGCTGGAGTTGATTTATTGTGGTGAGCTTCAATTACCAACTCTGAGAGCCAAAGGTATTTCTCAGAGTTCAGATGGCCATATGTTTCAAGGACAATTATTCTTAATGAGAGTGCTTCCAATCTATCTGCATGTGGGTCAAGGGATGCTTGACAAATCAGTCCTCCAGAGAGCCATGTCCTTACTCTGATCTATAGTTTCACTTCATTTCTTCTGCCTGTCATGATATGCACAGAGCTGCTATCACTACGTTTTACCTACGGCAATTCATTCAAGAGATGCTAGGACACCTGATTCAAAAGGCACTACTATATTTGCAGTTCAAAAAAATTCCACCTTCATTTAGTATGTGAACAGGATAAAATTCACAATTTTCAGCATTACAAACAGTGTCAATGGTTTGACCAGGGTTTTTTATACATTTTATGGAGGACAAAAACATTTGACACACATGTTTTTTCCATTTATTTTTATCAATATGGTATTTACCTTTAGCCTTGGGTGTGACTGGCCATTTGAAAAATTTCCAGTGATTTTTTGATATTGTTGGATTGTTTACAGATTAAATGATTTATTCAAGGGTAGGAAAGGGGTATAGTGAATGTGGATTTGGCCGGTTGGGCAGGTTCTAGTCGCTGACTGTGGGGAGTGCGAGAGAAAAGGTCAGCACCAACAGCAGACAGGCTGGCTAGATGGTGCGACAGGGGTTGACTTACAGGATGAATGGTGGATGGGGAGTTAGTCTGGCTGGGGTTGCTGATGGCGAGCAGTGGTGTGGTTGTAGGTCTGGTGGTTGATCCTTGGTGCAGGGTGGCCAGGCGAGATGGTGAATTGAGAACACCAGCGAGAATGGAGGAGCAACGGCCAACTGGAGTGCCAGGAAGGCTCATGGGATTCGGAACTGCCAGAGGACTGGATGATGATGACCGCGACTGTGGTTCAGCGTGTAGATCAGATGTTTTGCAATCGGATTGTTGTAGGTTCGAGTTCACCTTCCCCCTGTCACATGTTGTTGTGCCCCTGGCAAAGGCTCTCCATCCCAAGTTGCCTGTCGATCTGTGTAGCAGTTATGAATATGTGCACACGTTAGTCAGTGTGACTGGGTGAATGTGACTATAGTGTAAAGTGCTTTGAATGGTCAATAAGACTAGAAAGGCACTATATAAAATTAACCCATTTAGTATTACCGAAGAGAATCTAGACAGGAACAAGGGATTAGTTGAAGAAGTGTTGGGAACAAGGAACAGACTTGTGTTATAGATGGATATTGATAATGTTCGACTCCATCTCTGTACTCATATGAAGAGACACAATTATATAGTCTGTATTTCTTTAGGATGTAGGAAGGATTTCTGTTGCTTTTTTGTAATGAGTTTCTGTTTTCGCTTTGCATGCACTGAGCTGCAGTCCATTTCCTTTGAGGAAACCAGCTTAAAATCAGATGCTAAGCTGTGTCCAGATACATATAGATAAGGCTGACACACACATAGAGGGAAACATCCTAACAAGATGAAACTTAGAGTATAAAAAAGGTGGAGTCTGATGTTCTGTGCCACAGTTCTGCCAGATCTCCTAAAGATGGCTTAGCTGTCCAAAAACAAAGTAAAAAACACAAAGCAACTGGACTTGTTTTCCGTAGTTAAAGACGTTTCGCTTCCTCTCCCGGAAGCTTTCTCAATTCAAAAAGTCTGGAGTAATGTGGAGTAACAAGCTTTACTGTCTGTCAAATGAGTCCTTGTTTAGCAAAGTTTTTTTTGTGGATGTGAAGAATGGGAGCATTGAAGCAATATATTAGTATTATATGCTGCATGTTAAATTGATTTCGTCTTTGTAGAATTCAGGTCAATTTGCTGGATGATTGTGGGCTGAAGGTCATATATTGTCTTTGAAGTAATTATTTATCCTGTTAATGTAATGAATTTGCTAATGTTGAACCCAAATGTGAGCCAGACACAGAGCTGTATTTTAAAAAGGGGTTTATTAACAAAATCCAGGTGGCAAAAAGGCTGACTCAAAAAACTGAAAGGCAAAGAACAGAACAGGCACGGACTGGCAGACGGGCACGTTGTACACAAAAATAATCAAAGGCTGGAAAGAGCTTACCGCAGGCTGGTGAGAGGGATAAACACAAGACGTTCCAGCAACACACAAACAACTAAGGAGACTTAAATAGGAGGATGGAACAGGTGAGCAGGGCGGGACCAATTAACCAAAACAGGTGAAAGTAATTGAAGGAACATACAGACTAATAAAGAGAAAACCTAAGATAGAAAGCAAGACTAAAGGACCCGAGCTGACATAAATAATAACCAAGACCAGATGACTAAAAACAGACTAAGCACAACTCAAAAACACCACAACACAGAAATAAATCCTAAAACAGAAAAGTTGGCTAACTGAAAATAACCTAAACCACAACAGAACGTTACAGTTAGTTTATAGTCAAATCTGTTGACTGTATTTATTAAATGCAAATTCAAACAAAACTTGAATAATACTTTAAACGTTCATTCAAATTCATTCCATCTTTGCTAAGGATTTATTTCTCCAAACAGCTGAAATATTAATTTAGCAAAGGTTTTGTGATCAGAGATAACTGTTAGAAAACATTTTCAAAGAAGAGACAAGACACCAAAACCAGAACTTTTTAAAACAGTAAAAAACCTGCCATGATTGTGTAATATTATTAAATCAGAGTTAGTCATGCTGATAAACATCCTTGCCTCTGACCTGAAGAAGCAACTTAATTTTCATCCATCTGATCTATTTCCGTCCTCGTGCTTTGATCCTCCACTGCTGCTGATTCTACATCTTTGAAACAACAAAGCATTTGCAGGAGCACAATTGACTTGGCAGCGTGCCTGTTGTCCAAGGCTTTCATGTCTCTAGGGAACGCGTGTCTATTGGGATGGCGGTTTGATTCACGGAGTTGACCTTGCTACTGTGGGCGTTAATGACAGTCAAGGTTTTTTGTGCTTGTTTGTGTGAATTTGTGTCTGCTTAGAAGTGTCTGAGTGGGAAGAATAAAATGCAGCAAGAGATGTGAGAGACAAAACAGTGGGTATAGCTGGTCGTCTCCGATGTATCCTCTAGCATTCTGTGTGTTTTATTTACAGTATAGTTACAAAATTTCCTCTGAGAATTAAGACTCAAAACTCCACCTATGTGGGAACTGAATGCATTACATCTGTCACGCTGAGCTTCCTTTCCTGTTAAACTGTGTGACCAAAGAAAAAAAACATACTGATTGAGTTGTAGCACTCTTTTATCTCCTTGGTCTTCAGATGAAGCGTTCTGCCAGTAGGCATGGTTCTCTGGCTTAATTTGTTATGGTAAGTAAGCCTGTACTGTTGCTTGACATGGTAATCACTCAAAGCCACTCCACCATTGGCACACAGACAGACAAGCAGAATTAATGGTAGAACGGTAATACTAAAAACTTTTACGATGCCTAGATCAAAGAACATAGCATATACTAGATGGAAACTTTAAGTTAAACAACAAATCATCATCCCTGGTACCAGTGACAAGTGTAAATTATTTTCGATGTCTCAGTAGCAACAGATAAACAGAGATGGACAAATTTGTTGGCAAAACATCTTACAGCTGTGATCATCATGGGATGATCATGATCATGGGATGATCATGATCATCCCAAAATGTTCTGTGCTGCACAGCACAGTGACCCCATCCTCCACATGCATGCACTGTAAATTCATGAGTTAATCAGAACAAGTGTTTAGATGGATGCTGATTGGATTATGGATCAATTGCAATGCAATTTCCTTCTGTTGTTAATGATTTGTTGATTAAGCTTTAAGTTTTAATTTGCTGACAAAGTGAGTGAAGGTGCTGTAAGGGAGAGCGGAGCAGGGCTCTAAACTAACTTATGTAACCATAATGAAATTTTCGTGATGACACTCAGAATGATAAGAGGCAGACCCAAATTAAAAACACTTACAGAAAACGAGCATCCTTAAAGGACATCCTCAAAAATAAACCAACACAAAGAAGTGCATAGCTGTGAAGTGGCTGGAAAAAAATTAAATCTGACTTTTTCAAAATTATTTGCAAATACAACTGCCAAAATGTGGTATCCAAATTTGAAGCTGTGATAAATAGAGCACATATTACTTCAAGTGGAAACAAAGGAGTTTATTGTTAGAACGATTTTGTTGTAAACAAGCTTGATTGGGGGCAACAGGGCCTTGCTTCTGATGCAAGCTTGTTTGCTGTTGACCAGCAATGTTTTTATCAAAATGGTGTACTAACAGCACTGTAAACGCTTGAACTGTAAAGGTGAGCTCGCATTGAATGCAAATTGCTCCACAATGACGCCACTTTTGCTTGCTGTCGCTCACGTGACATTATCGCGGTCCGTTAGTCCGTTAATTGTCGCTTCGCATCCATTGCAGGTGTCGTGTCACTCTGGCTTCGCTTTAAATCACCAAAATCATGTATCATGTAAATCTGTCACTCGGCCTGCCACATTCGCGTTCAATGTGAATGCACCTTAATGAATGTGCTTTTGCACAGAACAAAACAGAAACTATAGTAAAAAAAAATTAACTCATGTGAAACTGATATTCTCTAACTAGTCTCAGCTAAGAATGTCTCGTTCTCTTTTTCAAGAAAAAATATGCCAGTGCACTTAACCAAGATTTTCCTCACTTCTTGAAACTTAGGACATCGATTCATTGGAACTGCAACACCCCCTCACATAAAGAAGTACTACAACCATTAGGTGAAATAAAAGCAAAATAGGATTTACACTATATTTCACAGTTTACCCACTTTTTTCACCTGGTTACATGTATATGTATTCAGTTCCTTGATTTCAGTTGAACCACGTTTTGCTGCAATATAGTATATCTCTGCAAGCTTTGCACAACCAGAGAGTGAAATATTTGTCCTTTCTTCTCTTCAGAATGTTTTAAGTAAGAGATCATTCAGAGACAAAGAGATTCTGTCCAGTACACAGATATGTGTACAGATCTGTATGATAGTTTTGTGGTAGGTCTCTCTTTTTTTCAGCTGGCTGTGACAGGAAGGCTGCAGCCACAGGGGAGTCTCATCACCTGTAATCAAGGGGAGCTTAAAAGGAAGCAGGTGACAGTGGGAATGTTATCAGAGCATTTGCTCTCTTTGAGCGGTAGCCTGGCCTAGAGTGTGTTTCTAGTCTTGCCTAGCTTGTGGCTCATCCATGTTGTCTCCTTACAGAAAACCTCAGTTTGGTTGTTGGACCATCAATCCAAGGCTTCTGCCTTCTCAGAAGAACCCAAGTAAGCCTTGAAAACCTGGTCCTCAAGAGCTTTTTCAAACTCCTGCCTACCCTCACTTCAGCATGGACCATCGCCTGTCCGTCCACCATCCTACGCTTTTCAACAATAAAGCCTCACCAGAAGGTTCTACAAAAGCCTCCACCCACACTTTCAAACACAACTCTCTGTGCCCCTGTTCACTCAGAGTGGGCTCTACTCTCTCCGTAAGCCAGCCACCAAAACATTTAGTTTGCCCACCCGCTTGCTGTCGGTGTCAGATCTCCTTTACTTTCTATTTAGTCAGTGTCCAGAGCCTTACCAGTTCCCCTTGCTTTCACTCCTCAAATATTTAAATACATTTTTTAAACAGTTCACCTGCCTCTGTTTGTTGCCCCGTTCAGAGTCCCTATGGAAAAGAAACCTGACAGCTTCTGTGAAGACCTAATACTCTCAGTTAGATTTAACACATAATCAGTGCAGCTTCATTTGCTTTCTAAATATTTCTTGTAGCTCAAGAAGTTGTCCTGCTCTAAATTGAATGCACTCCCCACTCTCAAGCCTTTTCTAGTTTCTTACCGGTTTTCTTCTAGGATTGCCCGGTATTTGTGTCACACCACGGCAAAAATACGAACAAGTCGGCAGAACGCAAACTGAGAAAAGCGTGAAAAACTTTACATTTCTAAGAAAATAGTGATTTTCATTTTATTGCAAAATATTCTTGTTGAAGTTATGAAGAAACACCTTAATGCTTTAAATAACAGTTTAAAAAGTTTTAAAACTGTTACGAACGTGAATCAGGCAAACCCAGAATTCAACCAAACAAGCGAGGTATAAGCAAAAACAGGATTTTAATAATAAAACAGGGACAGGCAGGCTCAACGATCAACAGGGCAGTCCAAAATCCGGTACACAAAAGGGCAGTCCAAAATCAGGCAGAAGTACCGACAGGGATAAAGCAAGCTCGGATATTCCTTAGGCAGATTCGGGTAGGCAAAACAGGCAATCAGTCAGACAGGGCAGGACAAAACAGATCAGGGGACAGGCTGGCTCAGAATCAAAAAGGCTCTCAGGTTTGCATCAACAGGTCAATCATGAAAGGAACGCTGGAACAAAACTCACCGTGGGCTCGTTAATGATCTGGCAGATTGCAGAGGTTTGTGGCAGGACTATATAGGGGAGTGAGCAGGTGAACAGGAATGAAGACTAATTATAAGTGAGCAGGTGGAACTAATCAAGGCAAGGGAGCTGACTGATTGCTGAGGGAAGAACAAACCGAGCTGAATAAAGTGACAGGTAAATAACAGGTAATCTAAACAGAACAACATGTCTAAACCAAAGCCAAAACAAGAAAGAACCCAAAAGCAGAAACTAAACTAATAAAACGGATAACCTGAACCAAGACAAAACCCGAATCGTGACAAAAACGGTAAATGTTGTATTCAAACTTGGGTTGTTTTCAGTTTAAAATCCCCCCGACCGGTATCTGCATGTTGGGTTGGGGAAAACCGCAGCTCATTAGTATACTGCATTTGTATGGCTCCGCAGAGGCTTTTGTTATGTGTGTCAGCCAATAAGCTCTGTGCTTGAAGAGAGCAGATATCTACTTATGCAGCTACTTAACTGAAAGAAGATGGACTGAGCTGAACGGATCTCCAAGATCGGTACTGCTGCTGCCTCAGCACTCCACTGTGGATTACATGTTGACGCGGAACAAGTTGACGAAGCAACTGCATAAATTTGGCGAACATTCCTAATTTCCATCCAACATTAATTGAAGATGAGAAAGTTGAAGAAAGATTTGGACTCACAGTGCATTTGTGCACTTAAGACACAGTCTTGAACCACAAACTTTCTCCTGAGGATGAATGGATGGATTGATTATTTAGAAAGAGAGCGGCAGAACATGGGACTCATCGGACATGGGGGGAGTTTGAGAAGTTTAAAAATCTATCATGATGCATCATACTGATTTTAAAGCCATGCAGCATTCAACCTTCCATTTTCAATATCCAAACATCTGCATGTTGTTTGCCTTGCCTGTTCCATTATTTTGTTTGGCAAAGCAGTTATCTCTATGGGGGTTTTCTGAGTTTAACAATACTTTTTTTTTTTTCATTTTTCAGATGGAAAAGTTAACCTATGCCTACTTCAAATGTATTGAAATTGTTTTCCTGTCCTGACTGGTGGGTTCCTTGTTCTGCATAATTTTGTTCAATGTTCTCTGGCAAACTTCCAATTTTACACAATAAAAGTTCAAAAGTTTATTCATACACAAGAAATTATATGAATTAGCTTTCCTTGAAAGAGCAGAAATATAGTCCTTGCTGTCTCAGGATTGTCTGGTGCCTTTCTCCAGCAGTCATTGGGCAAGAGGCAGAGTATTTCCAGGCTAGGTCATCACTCCAACACTGGGAACAACCTCACTATAGACAACTATGCATGCTCACTTCTACTTAAGGGCAATTTAGACTAACCTAATTTTCACCAAGCACCCAGAACAAACACAAGCAGCGGGAGACTATGCAAAACCTTGCAGAGCCCATGCCAGGACCGTCTTGCTGCAAGGCTCATATACAAGTTATTCACACCAATGATTTTAATGTATGTTTTTTTTTTTTTTTTTTTTTGGGGGGGGGTTATATTTTGTTAGTTGGGTTAATGGTATGTGGATTTTTAGTTGCACTCTCCTCTTTCTCAATCCATGTGGTAAAGAGAACTGAATCATCAGCCCAGAGGAAGTCTTTACTAATTGTGTCAGCATACACAATATCTTAGAAATAGGCTGTATTATTGCGATAGATTGGCGACCTGTCCAGGGTGTACCCTGCCTCTCACCCTTTGATAGCTGGAGATAGGCACCAGCACCCCTCGCGACCCCACAAGGGATAGACGTGTTAGAAAATGGATGGATGGATGGGCTGTATTATCTTTGGCGAAATGGAGGACTTTCAGTGTACCAAATATGTTTGCCAGATAACCATCTTGTTTGTTCAGATTTTTTATTTTTTTTATTTTTTTTTGGGGGGGGGGGGGGTTCATTAATTAATCCTTAGTGGTTTGCTGTCCAGCAGACTACCCCTAAATTCTCAGATGGCATCATCTCATTGCTTATGAAACGCTCTTTATGTTATGCAATGAGCCAATTATAAAGAGCCTAAATATTATGGCTAGTAAACATGCTTTAGCCATTCTACCTAGATTTTAGATTTTAGTGGGGGAGAATTGAGATGAATAGAATAGAACAGAACACTCAGATTTAAAAAATTGCAATTGTGTAGGGAGATTTTTTAAAAATTGCAAACCGTGCACGTAAATGTATTCATAAAAAAAACAACAACAACAGACTGATTACAAGAATGGAAAAAAATGCAAAAACCACAAGGATTTAAAAACTTGTGTTTGTTGGCAGTAGTGATGGTTAAATATAACAGCTGCTGGAAGGATGGATCTGCAAAGACGATCCTGTCTGCATTTGGGAAGCAGCAGCCTGGAGAGCCTGGAGCTCTCCAGCTCTTCAACTGCTTCATATGTGGGATAGGAGACATTGTCCAAAATATGGATGTTATTTTTGCCAGAATTGTTTGGCCACTACACTGCACGAGGTTAAGGGAGCCTCCATGGACTCTGCTAGCCTTCTTGATGAGCTTGTCTAAAGCCACTTCTTCTCAGCTGTAGAAAAGATGCAGCTTGAACAAATTGCTGATGCTGCCACAGAGTCAAGAGTAAGCTGTGCACCCTGTGCACCCTGCACTCCTAAATATCTCAGCCTTCTTTGATGCCAGTCAAATTCAGCCTACAGTATTCTGGAAAAGAAATACAACGTCTGTGCTCTCATCTCTCCGGACAGCTTTGTTAATCTCCGTGATGTGGGCTGTGCTTTTACGTCATGTGGGATTCCTTTTGGCTCCTTAGCGCCGCCAAAGGACATTGCAAGCTCCCTACGCTTAAGGAAGTATGATGGGAGGCACACAGGCTCCTTTCCCTACCTCCTTCCTTACTAACTTCATTATTTGGACAATACTTATCATGGCGAACGCTGACACATTTCCACTTTGGCTAACTCACTTTAGCTATAGTGTCCTTACCAATTAGACCTTTTCCGATGCAGCTGGAGAAATCTGCAAGTGCCAGCACTGTTTAGTCCGTAATGTAGTCAATGTATTCCCCATTAGGACCACAAAGCTCTGCCAACACAGTTGAACTGAAACAAACGTTTTTCAGTCTCTACAGACCATATTGTCATTGGACATCTCACAGCTGGCTCTCTGTGGTTCTCACCGGTTGGCTGTAGTACTATTTGAGTCAAATGCCTGTAAAATATTCCACATGAGATATTAAAATGTTAGACGGTTGGAGAATGATAATCTAGATGTGGGATCAAAGCCAGGATGTTTTACGGAATATTAATGGAAGCTTCAAAAATGAGTGTATATTTTACAACACCTGAGTTAAGCTTTCAAGATTGTTATCAGGTGGATTTGCTACTGAACACATTGTCAAGGAATAAATATGTAAATTAATTGGTTGCTGTTATTAGGGCAGACAATATTGTTTCATAGTGGGTATAGATAAGGAGTTTACCTATTCCCACCTCCCTGCTTCCTCCGACAGCTGCTCAAATAAATGCAGAGATAACAATGTTAAACGCTGTTATTACAACAAAAACGTTTTGCTGTGACAAGATAACAAAATTATTGACTTATCATTTGGCTCAGAGTTGTAAAATATTTTTTTAGGCATGGCCATTGTCAGCTTTTTAATTTTGAGTTATTAACTCACCCATACTTTTTTCTACTTCCAAGTCAAAAAGTTATATAAACAGAAAGACCTTTGTAATGTAGCTGTCTGTACTACAGCCACATTGGTGTGTTAAGAGGATAAAGATGTTATGACATAACTCTGTGTCTGTTTAATATTGTAGCAGAAACTCATCTGTTTATGTTTTCCTAACCACTACAAGAAAATCCCTTTTAGCAAGTCTGTCTGCGGCGCTCTACTTCTCCCCACTTGCCTGCGTACTTACAAGCTTCGCACGCTGACCTCATATTACACAGTACACCACACAGAGGCATCACTCGATTGAACTTGCCGACTCAACTTAGCAGCAGTTGTCTAATAGCGTGTACTCCTGTTGGCACTGAGCGGAACCACTTTGATTCATGCTGCTCTTTTCAGGAGGAATGAAACATTAGCGTGGCACTGACACTGATACAACGTGTAGACCATGGACTGCTGCACAACCAGCAATTTTACAGTCATGATCACCAATGACACGAGAATCTGATTGTTATATATAAAGCTTTGTGGTGAGTTAGGCACCCCAAAGCTTATTAATGATTTTAAAAGGCTATCTAGTTTCCACATATACAGTGGGAATCAATCAGATATTGGCTAAATGTTTTGTACAAGAGCAACTATATAACAAAATTACAACAGTTGAACCAAGAGTACTTCATTGTATTAGTTTGTACAATTAAATTTGCAAATATTTGCAACATTAATAGAACAAAATCAAATGAGAAAATGAAACAGAAATACCCTTAATGCTGAAAGGAGTTGAGTTTTAATTTTTTTCCCTTCAAAGCTGAAGTCAACATTTTTAGCTTTGTTGCATAGGTGTGCAGAGGAAGAGCGACTGGAATGAGATAATAAAATTAATGATTGATTTTGTGAATACCTTGATACATAAAACAAACACGGTGCTAACTTAAGTCAATCGTTCTCTGGAAGTGTCAGGATTTGGGTTTTGTTTCAGCTGTTTGTTAATTTTGATTTATTAGTTAACTCTCCGGTCTTTAAAATCAGTTTTGGTTTTGGGCTCTTTCTTGTTTGGTTTCTATTATAGCTTGTGTGTGTTGTGTTTAGTCTTAGGTTTAGGTTCTGTATTAGTTTTGGTTTATGGAACAGGTTAGATTTTATTGTAGTTTGATTTTATTTATGTTTCCAGTTCAATTCTGTCTCCTCCCAGCAATCTGCCAGCTCACTCAATCTGTTTATCTATCACTCCTCGAACACCAGTTACCAGCCAATCAGATCTGCTCACCTGTCAACCTCCAGTCACTAGCCAATCAGTTCAGTTCAGTTCAGTTACCACCTTTCCTTTGATTATTTCCACCTGTCACTTGTAATTAGTCTTCACTCCCGTTCACCTGCTCACTCCCCTATATAGTCCTGCTACAAACATCTGTAAACTGCCAGATCATTAACGAGCCTTCGGTGAGTTTTGTCCAGCATTCTCTTTTTGACTGACCTGTAGATATTACCCTGATTGCCTTTTTGACTTCTGAGCCAGCCTGAACCCTGAACCTGTTTTTCCTGCCCTGTATGATTGCTTACCTGTTTCTCTGACCTGGACCAGCCTTGGGATATTCTGAGTTTGCCTTATCCTTGTCTGTACTTCTGCCTATTTTGGAGTGCCTTTTGTGTACCGGAGTTTGGACTGCCATTTTGACCATTGAGCCTGCTTTTTCCTGTCTTGCTTGTTTGAGAGCAATAAAACATCTGAACCCAAAATCTCTGCTTGTCTGGCTGAATACTGGGTCCCTCTGTCTCCGATTCATGACAGGAAGACTGAAAGACTGTAATGATAGGAAAGTGTTCTGGTAAGAGAGTTAAACTCAGACCATGTTTGGGTGTGCATGACTAAGTGAATTAGAAACCTGTTATGCTATATATTGCACTGTGAATTTAAAGTTTTATATAAGGTGAGAATTGTAAAGAGAGGAAGAAAATTTTTAACTTGAAAAACAACCCAGCATAATTACATTGGCTACACACCCCTGGTATGAGGTCAGATTTTTTGTGATGTGAAAAATTTTATCAAACGTTGATCAAACGTTTTCCACATGTGATATTAATCCCTTACAATTCAACTGAATAGATAATGCTTTTATAAAAAAGAAATGTGTGCACAACCATAAACTAAAATTTGATTCAATTTCAGCATTCAGTCTTCTTCGGATAGAGTGTGTCAATATCCCTTACCTTCACTTTGCATATTTGCCCACTCTCCCATGCACGTGGTTTCCAAATCTAGTACATTTTGAGATCTCTTTACACAGCCCTCCATAGGTGACCCCAAGGACTTTCTGTCAAATTTAGTACAAGATTCTGGCTAGGCTATTCCAAAATGTTAATTTATCATTTAGTCATTCTTTTGATGATTTTCTTTGTATGCTTGTAAGCAGTTTGATGCTGAAAAAGGAAATCCTTCCTTATGCTTTCTAGCATACACGTAAAGACTATGGATCAAAACTGATATTTTGAATTATTCCTTATTTCAAGGGATACAGTGTTATTTTGGTGACGTGGGTGTTGTTTTGAAAGAAACATATTTAAAATTACGGCCAAAAAGTTCTAATTTTTCTCCACTAGATTAACCCTTTTCTCATAAGGTATTTAAACATTTGTTTAGAAGAAAATAATTCTTAAGAGTCTTGAAACCCTACTAATTTGTCCAGATTTATAGAAAGAACAGAACATTGATGTTATATAGAAAATGTTCTATATGTTGGAATGTTGTAAATTCCTTCAGTGTTACTGTTGGGCTTTTGACAACCTAACTGAGCAGTTTTTTTTTTTTTTTTTTTTTTTCAGTAACTTCACTGTTGTCTGTTTTCAAGTTCATAATTACAGATATAACTGTGTGGTGGTATGCACATACATTATGCAGTAGAATGGACTTTCGCACTTGACTTATACCTTTTCACAATTAGACCATTTCTGCTCTTTGTAAGCACGGTGCTAACTATGACTTTAGCTAAAGGATGCAAATGATGAATGTCAGGAAAACCCTAGCAGGACAATTGAACTTAATTTTAACTTAGTCTGATTAATTAGAACTGGCAGCAAGTCAAATCAGGAAGATTGGATATTCAAACTAAGAAAAAAATTGTTTTAAGAAAGTACTAATTTACCCTTAAGCCCTCATGGAATTTATAAGTAAATTCTGCCTGAGAATATATAAAAAAATAAATCAAGATTAGCACTACAGTTGTGTCAAAAAGCAAACTTTGGTACTTGTGTACAGAAGACATAAAATAATATTTTTTCAAGTGGAACCACTATTGCATCTGTTACAATGCCTGAATTACTTGTGATTAAACAATAAAAATATATATTTTAGCCATGGCAATTTCTTTCTGAAAACCCAGTAATAGCATCAGATTTTATAAATCCAAATCTTGATAATAACTGTAGCAAAGTAGGACTGAATCAGTTGAAGCACACTGTTTCCACAAAGGTTTTAATGAGCAGTGCACCAGGCAGGACTGTGATTTTGGCACAGTGTACCCAAACATGCCCAACATTGTGCCAAATGTGTTTTTATCTCAAGTGGGAATGTGGTCAAAGAAAAGTGCTAATTTCTATTGTAGGACTCCTTCTACGTATATATGCTGCTCATGACATTTATCCTTTGCAACATCAAAATATACCGTTGTGCAGACCATAAAATCAACGAAGTGAACACAAAATGACCTGAATTATATTCTGCTGTTTTCTACTGGAGGAATAAAAAAGACTTATCAATGAAAAACAATGTAAACAAATGTGCAAACAAGCCTGCAGCAAGTATTTATGCAAAACACATTTGGGGAATTGTTTTGTAAACATTGAAGCCTTTTCTTGCGAGGAATTTAGGTAAAACAAAATCTGCCTGTCTGCAGTTTTTTTCAGAGGTGGAGAAACAACTAATGTCTCAGCTGAACCAATATATGATTACATCAAGTGGTTGGGTTTGTACAATAATTCAGTCAGGTTATTACATGTTTTTATTTGCTTATACGGCTGCACAGTGGCGCAGTGGGTAGCGCTGTTGCCTTGCAGCAAGAAGATTCTGGGTTCAAATACAACCCTGGGTCTTTCTGCATGGAGTTTGCATGTTCTCCCTATGCATGCGTGGGTTCTCTTCGGGTACTCTGGCTTCCTCCCACAGTCCAAAAACATGACTGTTAGGTTAATTGGCATCTCTAAAATTGTCCTTAGGTGTGAGTGTGTACGTGGATTGTTGTTTGTCCTGTTTGTCTCTGTGTTGCCCTGCGACAGACTGGTGACCTGTCTAGGGTGTACCCTGCCTCTCGCCCAGTGGATGCTGTAGATCCACCAGCAACCCCTTTGACCCCATGATGGATTAAGCGGGTTGGAAGATGGATGGATGGATTTGTTTATGCTTACTACAATACATGTCTTTATCAACTGAATTGTGTGGGATAAAACACCTTATTCATGGAAGACTCAGATTTTTTTACAACACAAAAATGTGAAATTTTAGCAGTGGTCAGCTCGTTTGTTTTGGGACAAATTTACTTTTTTTTATCTAAATGGATTATGTTGTATTTTGTTAAGTTTGCTGTTGAGATATGGTTCATAATCCTGGTATCTATTTTCACCAGCTCCTTATTCTTCAGCACATTTCATTTGACCGTGGGTTTCTATAAATTATGAATATGCATGATAATTCGTGGTCATTTACATAAATATATAGTTGTTAAACAAATGGTTTCCAAACCAGTTAATTACTAGGCCACTGACACCATGGTGTGTCATTATTGGGGTTAAGGAAGATTCCAGTGCAGAGCGAAGTGAAGACAAAAGATTTAAGAAAATAAAGAAAACTTAATATACACAGGGAATAGGTCAGGGAAACAAACCAAGAGGAGAAACGGCTGCAAAAAAATTGGCAGAAGAACTGAGCTACTGGAAACATAAATACGACAGAAGAAACCAGAAGGTGGCGAGGAGAAAAGTGAAGCAGAAGACAGATGAAAGAAATCAGTATAAAACAAGGAAAAGCAGGAAGCAATGAACCAAATACGCTGAGAATAGGACATCAATCAACAGAACTGAGGGGAAACATTTAGAGGAATCTAACAAGGAATATACAAAACCATACAAAGAACAAGAACGACCTAAAATGACTACAACTAGTTAACATAAAAGAAACCCAAAAACTGCAAACAACTCTGAGTGGTGACATAATGTTGCTATCCATTAATCAGAATCACATGATTAATACTATTATACAATTTAGATAAGTTTATAAAATATTAATTCTGCACTTGTCTTTATCATTTAAGCCACTGAACTTGTAATTGTCTACCTGAACTACAAAAGGTATTTATTCATCCTGCAAGCAACTTAATACAGCATTCACATTTACTCCCTTGTCAATCCATCCTCATCTTCCCCTTTGCTCATTATTTGTTAATACTGTGCAACCAATTGAAAGTATAGACATTTTTCCTCTCTAGAAATGTTTTAAATCATTTAGAATAGATTTAACAGTGTCTTGTGTTTTCCAGACAAAGACACAGTTTTGGATTTTTAAACCCTGTTACTCACCCTTGTCAATTCAATTCTAGTCATAGTCAAAAAATCAAATTAAGCAAATCGAACACATCCTAAAACAGTTATTGTATGTATTTTTCAGCTCAAGGTTTTTTAGACACAGACGTATGCTTTCTTGTTGCAAATAAATATTTAAAGTGTACCACAATAAATATTTAATGTGTACCACAATCACACATATTTTTCTTCTATAGGTCGAGCTGTTACTGATGGAATCACATCACTATGGTATACACACATTTTTAATGAGAGAACTACCCTTGGATCTTTTACAGTAAGGAAAGTCTACTCTTTCTTATATTAAAAACAGTGACTGACATTATCTTTTCATAGGGTGTTGCGTGCTTGTCAAACTGGTCGAGCGGCCATGGAAGTGGGACCCAAACGGCAGTCGAAAAACAAAGCAAGAAGTGACATCTGTGAAAGTTTCTTGTTTATTATTATTATTATTATTATTATTATTATTATTATTTGTAGCCAGCAGTGTAACCAAACAGAACCATCAACAACAAATGACAAACAGCTTAAATATAAATGAACCTCAATTAGGAAAAACTGTTATTAGGCTTGCATCAAATGAAAATGGAAAAACACTACACTATTTACACAAGACAAAGAGCAAACAAAACAATAAATTTACAAATTAATACAAACTGAAAATATCTTAAACACAGTCCAGTAATTACTTGAAGACCTGTATCAACAGACAAATCCACTCTGGCCAGTATCACCCCCCTTCAATCCGCCTCTTAGTTTGAGACATACCCAGAACCAATACATTGTGTGCAAACCCCTGGGGACTGCTTTGTCTGCGCACCTGAGAGTGATATGCCACGATGAGGTCCCTCCATTGCAGGCGAAGACACACCCAGAAAACTAACACAAATTCCAACCTAACAAAAGGAAAAATCAATTGATGTGTTAACTGTTTTCTATTAATGCATTTTTAAAACCTTATTATGCAATCTGACATGTAAAATCGGTCCATTGTTACATGGGGATTTCCATAAAGTGGTACACACTACCTGCAGATAAAAGAACCACACTCAGTAGATTGTATGTTCTGAAAGGAATTTGACAGCTCACTTTTAGTTTCCCTTGTGAGGCTTACTCCTGCAGCTCAGTCATAAACTCATCTTATTACAACAAAAATATGTGAAATTCAGAAGTTATGATTGTCACCCTGTGGGAGCCTCAGGGAGGTAGTAGTTACTAAATGTAACTTTGGCTGTAATGGTTCTAAACAAATTATTGACCCACAAGCAGAATCAGAGTCATTTAGCTTAAAGCAAGAGTTTATTACAGCCATGGAAATGAGAAGTAGATGGAGTGGAGAATCTGGGTAATATACTTTGGTGGTATCTGGAAAAAGGGAGGACCAGTCAGATTCAGCCTGGCAGAGGGGTTAATCTGGACCTTGTAATTCAAAAGAGAGGATTACTGGGCTTTTTCAGTGGACGATTCGGGGAGGGAGGTTGAGGTCCTGGTCTCTGTCTGGTAGCACAGTCGTTTTATGATAAAGGTGAGTTTCCGGAGGGGTTCTAGGGTGAGGAAAGTAGACAGAGGTTTGCGACTTGAGCAAGGAAAACTTGTGGAGAAAAGGTTTCTAGATGTGGCTTGGTGTGGCATAGAAACCACCTCAGGAGATCCAACACAGGAGGCATAAAGGTACAAGACGTGAGCTTCAGGAAGGCAAGTACGAACAACAAAGTTCTTTTCAGAAAAGTTCTCAGAGAGATGTGAGTTAGTTTGACTCTACCAAGAACACTGAGCATCAGGCAAATATTGGTTCTCCGGCAGCTGGTGAGGAAATTATAGCCAAGTTTGTAAAGCTGCAGTCATCCACCAGGTCCTCCAATGAAGATCCTCTACAGGGCAAGAGCCCCACAGGATTTAACTCACAACACATGCACACAACAGGATCATGACAGTGGTTCCTTCAGCTTGTGCATATCTTTCACGAGTAGTTTTTGTTTGGAAATATAATGTTGCTCAGACATGCTTCGTTTTAATGAACATCTCTGAACCACCAGCAACTAAACGTTTCCTGGGATCTGTCTTCTGGATGCTGGCAGTGTTTACACTGGCCCCTACGGGTTACAAGGTGAGACCTTTGTGAACCTGGTTTCAAATGTTCTATTCAATTACTTTATACATTTTGAAACTTTATGTTTCTGTGTCATGTCTATAAAACCTTACACTAAAAGGTGCTTTAGAAATGTACCTGTAAAAATGCAACAGATATATTTTTGCAATTCTACTCTACTTATGAAGGTGAATAATTGTACAGTGTACATAGATATTCTATCTAAAACACTGGCTTTTAACATGGTAACATTTCAGTGATTATTGCATTTTAATCTTAACATAAGATTGACAGATTTTTTTATTTTTCATTTAAGACCAAAAATTACTTTTGACATTTTTCATAGAGCAGCAGACTGTGTCCTGTCCAGAAAGCACAACTATACAAATAACAGACATGAATATTACCATATTAGTGAAAAAAAAAGTAAGTATATATCCTGTGTCACTTTCTGGACAACATTGACAGATGTCCCTTGTGAAATGGCTTGTGAGTACCCCTCCCTGTCAGTGAGTGCAAATTGTAAAGGACTAGATGTCTTCACTGTCAGTCTTTCAGTCAAATGGGAACACATTGGTTAAAGCAAGTCATAATTCAGCTATGAATTTATCAACCGAAAAGATATCACAGCATTTCATCACATCGTTTCATCAGGCAGACAGCCTTTCAGAGACACGACTGCTTCAATGACTGCCCAGAGAGACAGCAGCCATAATGCTAAAGAGTGATCCCATGTGGATCAAAGCCCAAACTATAGGATTTTATTAAAGAAAATAAAACCAGTGAAAACAAATTGAATTGCAAAGGTAATGTCTTCAGTTTAAAAACTGAAATTTACACTATATATTTTTTCACTGTATTATATTATATTAGACTATATCTTTATGGTTTAATGGTTGGTTAAATATTCTTTTTTTATTATTCATAAATGCCAGAATAATGAGGACATTTTAGGAAAAGCAGATTCCTTTTCTTTACAGTTAGGATGGTGATCTCAGTCCTGTAAACTTTCCCCTTTTTACCCTAAATGCATCAATGGTTATTATGTCCAAACTCTTAAATTGTCTAAACTAAAAGGTTAGTCTGTTATAATCTTAAACAGTAAAAGAGAAGTTATGTCTTTTTATACACTGTTGGAAAATGCATGAATTTAGCTGTGAATATACACAGTATGTTGACAAACCCCCCTTAAAATAAAGAAAATAAAGATGTATGTCTGCAAACAATTTAAGATTATACTTAAGTCATTCAGAGTGCTTTTATGACATTTTATTTATACTTATTGCTTGAAGTTACAAAGCAACCGGTATAGTTACCGGTATATCAAAAAGAGACATGTCCAGGGTGTACCCCGCCTCTTGCCCGGTGAATGCTGGAGATAGGCACCAGCACCCCCTGCGACCCCATGAGGGATAAAGCGGTTCGGAAAATGGATGGATGGATGGATATCAAAAAGAGTCAGCAGCTGTCAAGATGGTAACATATTGAAATTCAATGTTCATTTACATTTATAAACATATTTCACACCAGCATGTGTGTCACAGTGAAAACCTACTTTTAATGTTGTAATTTGTAAATGCATTGAGTAGCTTTGTGTTAGCAAGCAAATGCAAAAAGGCTACCTAATGTTTTGTTCGAAAACAACATTGGCAACTTGGGGAACCTAAAAAAAGACAGAGGATAGAGATTAGCTCAAAGAGAGGATGACAGAAATCAAATCATAAAGAAGAGAGGAGAAAAAATAAAACAGGTACATAAACAAAATAAATAAATTAAGAAACGTGTAAACATTGTCCCTACAAAAGGTTGACAGAGGAGTAAAAGCAATGTTTTTAGATTAGGACTTTCTGTAGAGTAAGGTTGAAAGCTTCTGCAGAATTATTCTTTATCCCACCTACAAATAATGCTTCAGCTTCAAAATCATAACCTCAAATACAGAGACACACAGGGATTTTGCCCTCTGCTTCAGGGAAAGTTATGTGTGTTTGGATGAAATAGACTTGTTGTGCTTCACTGCACCTGCGGGAAGTTTAAAGTATTCTGAGCTGGATAAACGGTCTGGTTTTTGAAGCATGTCTACAATTTCACCAGCCGGCTGTTTTAGAGAGAACAAAAAGCAGTGCGAAAGCTAACAAGCGAAAGCGAGAGCGAGAGAGAGAACATGAGCAAAAGACTGTGACAAAGAGAAATATGCAGGTCAAGAGTCAGCAAGGGGTATGAGGATGAACAGAAAAATGTGATGCAGATGATTTGTTAAATGACTACCTTCAATTAATCTTCTCTGATGCACTTTCTTAGTGCTTTAATAAGTGGTGGTGGAAGGATGGAATAATAGTCATAGTAAAGCAAGTGTCCACGTTATGATTTGAAATCACAGTCTTGCAAATGCATTTAATATTTATCGTATGCACATATATTAAATAAAACGTTGACTTGCCCATTACCTACAAGCTTCTATGTTAACTGAGTATAATAAATATTTTTTGATCTATTTTGTTCAGTTTATGCATGCTCAGTGCTTTCTATTATACCAGCCAAAGTCCCTTGAAAGGGGCCATAACATCACTGTATAAATGATTTAATATAGTTGATATTGCTGCATATGTAAATTCTCCAAATAATTTCATAAAAGAAAATAGCGTCATCTTTTTTTATAGGGTGTTCTTTTGGGGTACCAGATGTCCCTCCTCAGTAAAGGGGTTTGGTACAGTAATAATATGTGGCTCTATCTAGCTGACTTTAAACTGATTGGCTACAACCATAATTAGGAAACTGGTCAAACACGCCCATGCCCTAGCCCCCTCGATGCCCACCTCTCTTCTCGGCGCAGCACTCTGTCGTAAATCCATAATATAGTATTATGGGTATTTGAAGTATATGTGTTGCAGGATGTCAGACAGGCTAGGCCAAGCTGACCAAAGGCATTAACTTGGCGGTACGATGCATCATCCACCGAAGACCACAGCAGCAGGGCAATCGCAGTGGAGAGCTTGCTGCCCTGCTGCTTTAGACAGTGCTCATACGTGTATCAGATGAGACAGCATTCAGAAATTAAAGAAATGTACAAGTAATGATAGCATTGTACTTGCCACCACAAGTTTTTTCTTGTTTCAAAATCAGTTTGTTTAAAAATGTTCAGGAAACAGTCTTCAATAAAGTGTGCTGAGCATATGACCATAACAGTCTCGTATTGGACCCCAGTGAAGTTAGTTTTAGGTTGGATATTGGACATTCATTCTCCGCGGTTTCGGCAGCATTTGTCTCCGGTTCGAGCAGACAGGGAGAGCACGAATATCCAATATCCAACCTAAAACTAACTTCACCGCAGTACAATTTTGGGTTATAATTGTGTGGTACTTCCCAATAAATGAACTTCACCTACTCCATGTGTTTTTGAACACCTTCAGACATAAAAACTCTTTCAACATTTTCAATAGCCATCATCAGCTCAAGTGAAGCAGTCAGACATTAAGTTAATTCAGGCTGGTAAAAGAGCTCATAGATCATAGAAGTGTTTTTTTTTGGGGGGGGGGGGGATTTTATGCGGCTCTAGAGGCTTGCTTTTTCTGAAGGTAGGCTGACAGGAAGGGGGGTGGAAGAGGGGGAGAGACATGCGACAAAGGACCGTGGGTCAGATTCGAACCGAAAAGACACTGAAAAGACGGGAAAGAATCATTATCAACCTTAACCATATGCCACAAACCGTCAATCTCAGCCTCTGTGACTAAATTACCACTTCTCTGGACACTTTACCTCTGCAACAGAAGTAATACTTCTTCTCCACTGAATAATTAGTGAGCACATCATTTACTGGTTAGGTAGATTTTTGCAGTTACCTTTATAAGAAAAAGCTCATATATTAAATGACGGCTTTAATCTGATACTTTTTCCATGCTTTTATTGCTCAGGATTTTTCTGCCATACGCATGATACGCTTAGCATTTGTCAAACATGGCAATAAACTGATAACTGCAAAACACAGAAGTGAAGTTGCCAATATTAATTTATTACAAATAAATACAATATCTGTGAAGTTCCCTTATGTGTGCTGCATTTGTGATAGAGATATAATGAACTCTATTAAGGCTAACATGTATCTTTTAGTTGATTCACTGTACATAAATGTAACATTGATGGAGGCTGGTGGAATATGTTTAGAACAGCATACATCAATGTTGTTATGATGCTTCAAACAGCATTTCCTCTAGAGACTTTTGTTTCCAGGCCAGATGCACGCTGCTGATTAAAAAACTGAGCTCTCTGATGTGGCTATAAAAGCACAACATATTTTGAAACATATTGATTTAGAAGCTCACACATGCATGCACTTTTACACACATAACTTAAAGAGGAATGTTACATTACCGCAAACATCAGGGACATAAATACAAATATCCACTGTATCGATCCAAGATGTTTTCTACATGGATCTGAAGTTGGAGATCGATGAGTGTGGAGGTTGAAAGTGACAGTTGCATGTGCTAGGTTTGGAAAAAAAAAGCAATGGGATAATGGAATCCCCTGTCATAAACTATAGCTTTAAGTGTCCATAGCATACGTGTAAAGAAATGTTGATCCTGTTTATGCATTATTTAAGGAAGATTTTGTCACGTTTCCTTCACATGTGAGCATATGAGCTTTAAATTTGAACTTTAGTTCTTCCCTCCATGGATGACTGTGTCCCAGGTGTGCACTATGCACTGTACCTATACAGATAAACAGGTTTTAAACATGGTTGTGAGCACATTTGATTGGTAGTTTCTCTGTTCTGCCTCCCTTTCATCCTGTGATTCTGTAATTAGTTGATTGACCCCTGCTGTCAGGACCTAATTATCCATAGTAATTAAGGATTAGATGGGTCAGGAGGAAGGTGCGTTTGTGTGTGCGTGTCAGAGAGGGAGTTGGAGTTGAGATCAGGGGTTAGTGTGTGCGTGTATAGTGGATATACAAGGGATGTGAATGTCATCATGTCATTTTTTGGTTTGGAGGGAAGATGATTGCCTGTTCATGTCGCTACTTTGTAACACCAGTGCAGAATAGATACCTCCTGAGTCTAAACAATGTTAACAAAAAACCTGCACTATTAGCATTACTGAGTTGCTTAATGCATTAAATTGCTGCCATGTATATTTAAAGAGGTACCACCTAATGTTTGGGAACTGCTCCTCTGGCAAAAAAGGAATATAGGCCGTGGGCCAGAATCTGTAGGACGCTTCCTTAAGAAGTTTCGTATGAACTGTCAGGGGGCAACTTTCTTCCACCAGGATAAGTTGCTACACATAGCAGTGATCTCAAAACACCAATGTTCCCACGTTTTCGCTTGCACATTAATAAGTTATAGCCGATAAAAAATCTAAACTGTGGCGCTCCGGTCCAAGAGGTCACGTGATTCGATTTTTGCTGCTCAGCCAATCAGATCGCTGTATTGTCAGCTGTGCGCGTTCATCAGTTCATCATGGCTGCGCTCGTAAGATGTTTGTATGCATTTGTTTCCAGATGAAGAAAGCCCAATAATAGCATTTTCTGGCGCCAGCTGGCAGAGATCTTGATGGCAAGAAAAAAATAAATAGCCCAGACCATCTGTCCATCCATCCATCCATCCATCCATTTTCTAACAGGCTTATCCCCGCTGGGTTTGCGAGGTGCTGGTGCCGAGCTCCAGCTGTCAATGGGTGAGACGCGTTGTATAAACTCGTTGTGCCAAACGAGTTATCCCCTTCGGAATTTGTAGAATTTTGTATTGTATTTTTGAAATCAATAAAAGTTTTAACCTCCAGCTTTGTGAAGTCTAAATATTTTAAACATCACATTCTAGTAAAATGAAATTTATTTTTTTTAAACTCCTAATACGTTGTTCTATTTTTAAAAGAGACATATCTCGTTTTCTTAATACGGTTAATATCTCGATAAGGTTCTTGGTTGAATTAAAATCTTATTAAATCTGATAATTTTGGCTGTGCCTTTATTCAGTGTTCATTTGATCACACGTGAAATCCGCTTTATATAATCTATTCATGCGGGTTTAGCTACCAAAAAAGAAAAAAAGAGAACCAGCAGACAGCTGTGATGGACTTAGGAAGGTGGATTTTGGTTTCAGCAGACAGACATTCGACAATCTAATAACATAAAGCTAATATTTTCGTGACACATCTGGAAATGACCGTTTTCTTTCTCATAACGTATTATACTGGATGGATGGATGAACGATAATGTAACGACACCATTGCTATATTTCGTTAAGAAAAGTAAAACATCCTCATTTCCACGCCTAATAGGTTGGAAATGAGGCGGAGTTGACTAGATTCATTCTTCCAGCTGAATGCGCTCTTGGCGCAGGGAATACAAATTCTGGCGGGGATAAGTCGTTTGGCACAACGACACCTGTGCTATCCTAGCGCAGCAGGTCTTGGTGATATCACAGTAAATTGGGCAAAAGTCTGGACTATTTCTGCCCTGCGATGGACTGGTGACCTGTCCAGTTTATACAACGCCTCTCGCCCATTGACAGCTGGAGATAGGGACCGGCACCTCGCGAACGCAGGGATAAGCGTGTTAGAAAATGAATGGATGGATGGATGAATGGATGGATGGATGGATGGATGGATGAATGGATGGATGGTCTGGGCTATTTATTTTTTTCTTGCCATCAAGATCTCTGCCAGGTGGCGCCACAAAATGCTATTATTGGGCTTTCTTCGTCTGGAAACAGACACAACAGAAACAACCATCTTACGGGCGCAGCCATGATGACGTGGTAAACTCGCTCAGCTGACAATACAGCGATCGGATTGGCTGAGCAGCAAAAATCGAATCACGTGACCTCTTGGACCGGAGCGCCACAGTTTAGATTTTTTATCGGCTATAACTTCTTAATGTGCAAGTGAAAACGTGGGAACATTGGTGTTTTGAGATCACTGCTATGTGTAGCAACTTATCCCGGTGCAAGAAAGTTGCCCCCTGACAGTTCATACGAAAAGTCACCGTACAGATTCTGGCCCACGGCCTAATAATGACCCTCTGTAATAATATCACAAATCCTCTTATATCCTTCACCACCAAATTCTAAGCAACAACAGAAGCAGTGCCTGTGTACGTGAATACTAAAATCCCTATTAAAACTTGAAAGAAGTGCTGGTTCATATTTGTGTGCTATTTAAATGCAATTAATTAAACAAAGAAATAAAGCTTTAAGTCACACAGTCAGCAGAATTGTATGTAGTACAATAGAGAAGAAGGTAAATCAATTAATACCAATAAAAAAACTACAAAGGAATTTTAAAAGAAATGACGTGTTCTATTCACATTAATTGATGGTAACTGAGGATTCAATAACAATAGCAAGGCCCAAACAGAGCACTCGATAATTGTACAGGATATTACAGGATAAAACAAATCTATACGGATGCATTATGTTACGTATTTTTCTTTCCTTTCCATTTAATGGCCATACCACTAAAGGCATCAACAGAGAAACAAAAGAGGCTAAATTGGCAATTGATGTGATTCTGTAATTGAATGAGAAAATGAAAAACTGAATCATAGCATTTCTGCATACATAAAATATGTGAAATGAAAGAAATAGTTCTTTGTCAAAGATAGAATGGAAACACTGCTGAGATCAATGTAAAGTCAGATCAATGTTTATTGTTTTGTAATGACATTTGGTATTCTAATACACATGTATGTGGTTTCATATATCCAATATTTATTATCTCGATAATTTTTTTTAAGTTGCTATTCTCTTTAGGATGAAATGTCCCTATGACTGATTTTTCAGCATCTGGTGCAAACAGCTAAGTATTTGGTACCTTTGATTTACCTAACTAGATAATTGATATCCAAGACTTCCTGTATTTTGTGTACAAATATACTCATTTCATCCTGTTCTGGTTCCTGGGAAAGCTGGAACTTATCCCAGGAGTTAATGGGGCGAGAGGACGGGTGCATGTAATGACTATGATGGATGACTATAGCATACTTGTTTTGAGAAACCATCTTTATTGAGGAGGGGTGCACCCTGGACATGTTACAAGTCCAACACGGAAACCAATGAGACATGCAATTTAAACCCAAGGCATTCTTACTATTAGGCAATAGTGCTAACCACCATACCAATTAGGCATGGGTTGGATAGTGGCATTAACATTTCCAAAGATTGTACGATGTTGTTGTTCATCACAACAAAAACTTTCCTCTATCCTTTTTTGATAATTTAATTTCCTTTAATATTAAACGCCAGAAAAGGTGCCTGATTGACAGAATTGTCTTCAGCTATATGATGCAATACCTGTTGGTGAACACTGGCAGCAAGTTGGCTAAAAGAAAGCAACAAGACTTTACCTTTGCTGACAAGCAAGGCAAATTCAGCTGTTAGGAATGATTTTGAAAAGAAGCCCTGCCCATCACATCTATTATTGCCATGGTTAGCTGTAGCATTCTGACCCAAATGCAGAATCATACATAGGACACAGAAATGGATGCAACAGTCTTTCTTTATCTGAAGTGGTTACTGGCACCCTTGGGTATCGGGGCTGGGTGGAGGGGGGATACAGCTGTTAGGAGCAGCTGGGTTGGAGACTGCATAAATGGGGAAGGGGGGTAATTTGGAGCTTATTTGGAGGGATGATGACCGATTGTCAGAGGGGGGTTAAGTCGGAGTCCAGTTTGCCCGATAGAGACCGGTAGAATGGAGTGGAATGATCCGGGTGAACGTCACAGAGTGGGCAGGCAGGAGGGAGGTGGTGGAGCAGGGCTGCAGTCAGCATTTGTCGACTTGAAGAAACTTGGTGTCAAGTATGTGTTTCTGTGTGTTGTTCTTACCTTCTTCCAGCAGGGTGCGACAGGTGGATGCCATCCACAGGTGTTTTCCATCTATGCCAATCAGGAGGAGTATTTAATGCAACTGTGGATGAATGATAAACGTCAGAGCATTAGGTTACCTCAGTAGTACATGACCAGATTTTAGCTCTAAGTTTTACTCCTTCTTTCCAAGTGTTCCCTCGACTAATCCATTGATCCTCTCCTCTGTAGAGCTAACCTTGTTCCTGTCCAGTCCTGTCAAGAATCTCTTTGGTCATCTACATCCAGTTCTTTGGCAGTTCCAAATCCTTCAAGCCTTCAGGGCACCACCTGGCCTGTCCATCCTCCACCATGGATCTCAACTACTGACCACAACCGCACCTCTGCTCACCACCAGCAACCGTAGCCAGACTCGCTCCCTCTGCTCCACCATCACCACTCATCTCATAAGTTAGCCTCTGGTGTACCATTTAGCCAGCCTGTCTGTTATTGGTGGACACATTGTCTTTCTCACTTACCACACTCAATGACAAGAGCCTTCCCAGCCGGCCAGACCCACATCCGTTTCCACTACCCTTTTCCCCATTCCCCAATAAACAATTTCAACTGCCTCACTGTCTCTGTGGTTGTTGCTTCCAGGTCTTTCATGGAAAACATGAATGTAACACCGGGAGAGAACTGTTACTTAAGAGTCAGCCGAAGCGAACGAGGCTGACAGTGGGAACCTGGGAACACAGACAAGTACAATTTAGTACTGGGAGCCAAACAATTCAAATACGGAAGTCTTTCCGAGCAGCGCAGAGACTCAGTCAGTTGGATGACCAACAGTTGAAGACCATCTGGCAATGAAGGATCGCTCTGCAGCTCCTTAAGAACACCAACACCCGATGAGACACGCTACACCAGTTAACCATGTCCTCCAGCAGAGTTCCCCTGTGACAAAAGTTCACTTCTGCACAGAACACTCAGACCCTTTCAATTATGGGGATGTTGCTTTAAAACTACTATCATAAGCTATATTTTTTATAGATTTATCCAGGTTAAAATAAAAATAGATAATTGTCAACCTTATAATACAATTCAAATGTAATTCGGAAATCTTTATTAACCCCAAAGGGAAATTGAATGTTATTATAACTTATGTTCAGTTTATTATAAATCATGTTCAGTTTATTTGCACTTCTGGTAGTTTATCTGGTTGAATATTATAATGCATATGTACATGTACATCCTATTTTTGTGAATATTTTTTGTTAGTTGTTGAATACATAAAATGCAGATACTTACGATGACGTTAGCTTATATTGTCATCAGCAATTAGCCTGATCAACAGGCACAGGAATCAGTAAACCCTACTGAGTTCTCATCTTGCAACTCAAACATGGGTAGATTGAGCTTGATGTTATTCTAAGATACAAACTTTTAGCTCCAAAAATAAGTAGCTCACAGCACCATTATCAACAGATATTTCTTAGTGCTTGGTTCATTTTCCCGCAGATTCCTGAAATACTGTCCTAGGCCCTTTAACGTTGGGTAGTCTATTTGAAGATCAATGTTCTGGAATTACTCCTTCAAATAGTTGTTACCAACATCACATCTGATTACAACCAGAGACAGTCCAAGTTAACCACTGAGAGCCAAATTTGAGAACCAAATGTAATGGTCCTGCCAGTTTGTTTCTCAGTGTCCATGACTATTCACGCTCACAGACAAACAAGCTTATTCAGTCCTCATGTGCTTCCAAAACACGCTCATGCCACTGATCTCTTTCTCCTGCCACTTAAGATACTTCAAGCCACAGACTCCAGATTATTAAAAGCCAGAATTTGAGTACATTTTTAGCATTTGTTCCCTCCCTGATTTTGGTTGGCCAGATTCTCCTCTCTTCTTGCACCGACCAAATTTTACACTTGCCTTTGATATCTGGTGTTTGGCATTGTACATTGGGTTCTTCAGCTGCATTTCTCCATGTTTGTACCCCTCATCTGCTTCCTGACCCCTTTGTCATTATTCGGAGTAAGTTTCTTTTCATGGAGATTCTCCCTGTATCAGACCCAGAAATGAAAGTAATTACCTAATTAGGATCACCTCTGCCTGAAGTGACAACACTCAGCAAAAGGGCTGTCCTCGGAGCTGTCCACACATCGTTCTCATTTAGGGAGGATATCCACCCACTCAGGAACAGAGCAACAGAGGTGCCTTTATGGAGGTTAGTGATATTATTTTAATCATTTGCAATTGATCCATCACGGATTGGCCAAATCACTCCTTTCTTTACAGCCACTCCTGGGTGTGCCTGTCACCAGTCCAGATCCACTGCCAACTGCCATTCATTAATAAAATCCCCAAATTGCTTTCTGTGATCGGGTATAATTTTTGCATCCTCTGAGCCCATCATTACAGAGTGGAGGAGGTAGACCATATTTTAGAACTGAGGTATTTCTATTCAAGGTAAAACTCTTATCTGACTATGTGTAAATGAAATCAGTCAATATTCTAAGCCAATGTCTTCTAAAAGGGTAGTGCTTGAAAGCTTATATGATGTTTAATTTAAAAAAAAAATGCTGACATAAAATAAAGATTATAAATGTCCTACACTCATTTCGGGTTGTCAAGGCTTATGAAAAAAAACTAAAAAAGAAAAAAAGAAGCAAAAAAGTGATGTATCTCATAAAAGATAAAATAACTGGATTTGTTTACCAAAGCATGACATGGACATGAGTCTACATGTCACAAAAAGCACTGTGATCTTTTATTATAGAAGTCCAGAAGTGTTGCTTGCATTAAGCTTCAAAACAAATATGATTAAAAACATGAAAGAGACCTGTCGCGAAAGCTACAAGGAGCCAAACTGATCAAACTAACCAAAAAAGGTTAGTAATTTTTGGACAACTTTACTGTTATCTTAAACACAAGGTTTTGTAGTCATGATAAATTCTGAGTACATAATGTGTTGTTCAACTGAACAACACTTTGTCATTATTGATTTTATCAGACAAAAACAGCACTTTGTGAAAAAAACGCAGTTTTTATAAAATAAGGATATAGAGCCTTCAACAGCGATAATTTCAAATAATATTTGTCTGTAAAACCTAATCATTCTCAGTTGCTCTGCATACCAAAGGAATTTTTGCATCTTTTTTCTTTAATTCACTTCATTTTAATAAGGTTTGTGTGAAATGTTTGTGCTATTTTGAGGTACCTTTGAAGAATGTTAATCAGGAGCAGGTCTGAAACACCTGGAACACTTTTGAATTTTTCTCTTTCGGTAATTTTAATATCACGTTGTATGATTGTCGAGCGATTAAAGTAAAATTAACTGAAAGTTTGGGAATATTTTACCCTTAAACATTTAAAAAAATGTAATTTGTGACTTCACAAAGAAGATCACCAGTCTGCTAAGGGATTTGAACTATTTCCACAGTAAGATTACACATTTTGTTTGTTTAATGAGTACAATGTTAATTTTTGGTGTTTGCCTGTATTTAAATCACTTTCACTCCAGAGAGGAATAAAAAGACTAGAGTTTGCTATAAGAACATTTGATAATAAAGAATTAAATCTTATATTTTAAGTCCTATTGTTTTCACATGACTGTGTCACTTTCATTTTGCAATTGAGTACTTTTGTTTCTATAGTGTGCTGGTGCTCTAAGTATCAAAATAAGGTTTCAGCATGATAAGCAATTTCAGCCTTAATGACTAGTCTGCCAGTTTTCCCAAAACAAATATAGCTGAAGTGATAGCATTTTTATATTATCATATAGTTGCTCTTACAGAACTGTGTATGCTCTTAAAGAACTGTGTAGTGATGCATTTATTTTACACATTATTATACATATTTTTTTTATTAACATGAAGTTTTGTTGGTTGATTTAATACCTCCAAATTTTCTGCTTCCAAGTCAGCAAATTCAATAGATATTCGCTTGTGAAAATGCGTAGTGGGAACCTTGCTTGTGACAATAAGGCATGCAGGGCATAGACAGTTTTGCAGCTTATAGAGTGAGAGAGAGGAGTGATACTGTTGGCACCAGATAGGGTGCATTGACAGGCACCCCCACAGCCTGCCTCAGAGGGGGAGCCTATCGCTCACTGCTGCCCTATGGGGGGTTGATGTGCTTTCTTCTCTTCTCCAGCACCCTTTATTTCTTTCTCTGTGGGCTTTGCTATGTTGTTTTCAAAGAAGTGTGCTTTGGTGTCATTTGACACATGGCGGGAGGCATCAAAGATAAAGGGTTATAAGAAACATAGAGGGAAAAAAAAGAACAGGAGACCGGAAAAGAGTTTCTGTCCAGCAAACTAATCAATATGTTTTAGCTATAAGAAGTCAGGTAAGTAAAAGACCAACAAGAGAGTAAAGTTACAAAAAGTATGATAGACAAAAGGTGAAAACTTGCCTGAAGTAGTTAAAGGGTTTTGCACCATTAAGGTAAACAGGGAAAGGAAATCACTAAATAATATGATGGTATGCATGTGTACTCTGCTCAGTTCTTACTGCCAGAGTATCTCATGATTCACCATGATGTTCTTTCTCGATGAAGGAAGCACGAAGACACACAAGAGATCTGAAAGTAAACAATCACAATAGCAAAACCAGACTCTACTTAAGAAGGACTGTAGGGATGCAAACATGGAGATAACTGCTGATATGATTTTAATTTATAAGAATGAAATGAGCATACAATGACCCAGTTAGAAGGCACAAATAAAACAGAGGGAGATGGGGAATCAACTATAAAAGAAAGCTAAGTAAAGAATATGAAGCAGTCTTTACATATTATTTTGTTCAACTGTTATGATGGTGTAGATTAATTTAGATATCCTATTTATTTGTTAAACATGCAAAAACATGCTTATTTCATAATCACAAATTGTCAAAAAGTACCAAACAAGCAATGTGATAAGGGTCTACATGTTATGTATTTATTTATGTATTAATAATATGTATTTCATTTGGAACTGCACACAGTGCCCATCCTGAACCCTGTCCACATGAGAATAAACTTGACCAGCAGTAGAAGAAGGTGCCTTTAGGGTCCTCTGGACTGGATAAGGCACTGTAGAAGTACAGGCCATTTACCATTCACTAAGGTCTAAAGAATCATGTTTTCTTTGACATTACATGGATGCCTATGTACATATGACTCTCTCTTATCTTTTTTGCTCTCTGCCTCTCCGCCCGCTCTGATGCTTTTTCCTCTGCTCCCTTCTTGCTTGGATTTTCTTGCCTTTAACTTTTTATCACCTTTTTATCTCTTAGCCAAAACTATAGAAAGGTGGATTTATTTATGTGGGCTATATTAGTTTTCAGCTAATCCACACAAGATGCCTCCTTACACCCCAGAAGAGTTAGAAAGATTTCTCAGGAAAAGTGCTGTAATAAAAAGAACTCAACATGAAGTGGATATGGAGAACAACCACCCGATTCCAGCTAATCAGCACAAGATGCCTCCCTTCACCACAGAGGACTTTGACAAGCTTCTACAGAAAATAGCTGTTATGGAGCTGAAAATCCGCAGACTTGAAGTAAATTTTGATGTAAACGCCACTTATGGAAATGAAGTAGGGGAGTGGTGGCCTAGTGGTTAGAGTGCAGAGCTTCGGTCCCAGAGGTTCTGAGTTCAACTCCCACAAGCTGCCATTCTGGGTCTCTGAGCAAGACCCTTAACCCTCAATTGCTCCCCAGGCGCCGCACAGTGGCAGCCCACTGCTCCCCAAGGGGATGGTTTAAGATGCAGAAGTGAATTTCTCCATTGTGAGATCAATAAAGTTCAATTATTATTATTTATTATTATGAAACAACCCTGCCTGTGATTCAGAACTGTGACCACCAGCCTGGCAGCAACTCGGCGAACAAGCAGTTCCCTGATGGAAATGAGAATAAACCCACCTGCAACCCCCCTGGAAAGCTTTGGGCGCAAAGCCAAAAGATAAAGACAATAATCTTGATGTTATGTTTTAACAGCAACGTGGTTACATAAATTTAATGAAGCACATATTCTGATAGAGCTGACTCCTCCAAACTACAATTTTCTTTGTGAGAGCAGACAGCAAAGGGAAGATGGAGGAGTGGCAACATTATTTTATGATTCACTAGGGTGTAAAAAGGTATTTCTGGGAAAATTAGACTTGTATGAATATATGGCTCTCCAGGTAAAGGGCCAGGTATGAACTGTGTTTCTGAATGTTTACAGGCCTCCTAAGTCCAAATCAAACTTTTTAAATGATCTTAATGAGTTCGTTCCTATCTGTGATATGTGTTAATCATGACTGTCTAATTATTGTGGGAGACTTCAACTTTCACGTTGACAAGCCCTCAAAACAGAAGTGTAAAAGAACTGTGTGACCCACTTATAAACTTTGGTTTAACTCAACATGTTAAACAGCCAACACACAAACAGAGACATATTTTAGACTTGATCATCACTAAGGGTCTAAACATTTCCAAAGTCAATGTAACTGATGTTGCCCTATCTAATCACTTTTCTGTTATCTTTGAAAGCATCATTTCCAATGACTGATTTAACCAAAGGGAGATCATAAGAAAATGCACCTTTAAGCACAATGCCACAAAAACCTTTATCTAAGCTTAGTCTGCTATTTCAACCTTATGCTGTAACTCGGTAGATGAACTAGTCGATAACTTTCGGTCTAAAATCTCAGACGTCATTGACTGCATTGCTCTATTGAAAGTGAAGGTTGTTTCTGGGGAGAAAATAAAAAGTGCTCCAGGAGTTAGATGTGAAAAAGGGAGTGTTGAAAAGCTAAACACAGGTGGCCTGCAGTGAATTTGCTAACTTCTTTACTGAGAAAATCCAAAAGCTTAGAAGATCAGTTTGTACATTCATATCTGAACCAAAGCTGTCTCCAACTAGAACTGATCTTGACAAAGTGTCCCAGTTCAGCCAAATAAACTATAAAAGTTTAGAAGAAATCGTTCATCAGCTAAGTTCACCTAAAGAACATTTCCAAGATTAAAGGACTAATGTCTCAGCCGGATGTGGAAAAAACAATTCCTATGTTTAGTTTTAGTCAAATCAATTACTGCAACAGTATTTTCACAGGTCTACCAAGACAATCACAACAACAAAAAATAACGATTAGACAGCTGCAGCTGATCCAGAACGCTGCTGCCCGTGTCCTCACTAAGAATAACAACGTAGAGCACATCATCTCAGTTCTGAAGTCCTTACACTGGCTCCCTGTATCTCAGAGAATATACTTTAAAATGTTCCTGTTAGTCCCTAGATCCCTGAATGGCATAGCTCCTAAACACACATTATAAATTAAATTCATAGACTTGTTATCAGAGAATCAACCCCCTGACCAATAAGGACTTTTGGCTCAAGCCTACTGTGCATAATTAGAACCAGAACCAAACATGGAGAAGCAGCATCTAGTTCATATGCTCCACTTATCTGCAACAAACTTCCAAAAAATGTAAACGTACTCAGAGCCTGAGTTCTTTTAAATAAAGATAAAAACACATTTGTTTAAGATTGCCTTTGACTGTTCAAGTTAAACTATTAACTGAAACATCATCAATTTAAGTTTGTAGGCCAGTTGTTTTTAAAATTAATATTTGCTTTTAGTTTCCATTTCCCCATGTTTTATTTTTGTTTTAGTTTTTCTAGAATTTATTCCAACTTGCTTTTATTCTGTTTTTATTTTTCTATGTTTTAATCATGTAAGGCACTTTGAGTTGTCCCTGTACTGAAATGTACTATATAAATCTGCCTTGACTTGATGAACACATGGCATCAGGAAGCACTATGAGAATAACACAAGCTGGCAGAGGCAGTTTGATGCTTGTGGGCAATGTGGATGTTTCACATAATACCTACCTAAGCATTGTCACAGAACATATACACTTCATGGAAATGGTAGTCCTTAAAGGCTTTGGCTTCTTTCTACAGGGTGAGTTTTGCTTGCGGCAAGAAGGTCCTGGATTTGAATCCAGCCTGGGGTCTTTCTGCAAGGAGTTTGCATGTTCTCTACTTGTATGCATTGTAATGACCAGAAACATAGGACCCAGAATTCAGCCAGACAAGATCAGCAAAAAACAGTTTGAGACATAAACTGCTGCAGGACGAGAATGAATCACCAGCGTCGGGGACAGGAACCACCGGAAGTGGAGACGACAGGTTAGTGACCAGAACGAGGCTGTGAGGAATGTAACAGTCACTGAAGCTTCGGTCACTGTCCTTCTCACAATCCGGAAGCAAGCGAGGATGGTGAGTGCATGCTCCTGTTGCTGGTGAAGCCCAATTGCGATCCAGAGTCCGATCAGGGAAATTTTAATGATTTTACTCCTTGGACTGGCAGAAGCTCAGTGGTCAACAAACAGGCACAAGGTCAGAACTGTGATAACAGAGTCAGGCAGGATAATCATGGGTGATAATCAGAGTCCGAGGTCGAGAGCAGATCCGGGTCCGAGCCGGGTGATCAGAGATCCAGGGAAAATCCAAAACATAATCCGGGGGCAGAGTCAGGGCACAGAAACAGGTCAGAAATCCAGGTAACACAACAATCAGGTCAGACAGGGGTTAAACAGGCTCAAAGAAACATCAGGCAGAGGCAGGCAGTCAGGCAGGCTACAGAACGCTGGATTAAACTCACCGGTGGGTCATAATAATCTGGCAGTAGTGACTGGTCTGGGAGCTAGTTAAATAGTCAGAGGTGCTGGTGGATCAGGCAAAGGATAATAAGAATGGGGTGGAGATGCATAGGTGTGTCAAATGGTGAATCAGACCAGCACTAGTGCCAAGATCATGACATGCACTGATTTTTTCTCGGTACTCCAGCTTCTTCCCACAGTCCAAAAAACAAGATTGTTATGTTATTTTGTTACTCTAAATTGTACCTTTGGAGTGACTGCATGTACAATGTTGTTCCTGTGTCTCTGTGTAGCCCTGTGATGAACTGGTGACCTGTCCAAGGTCTTTCCTGCGTCTTGCCCAATGGCAGCTGGAGACAGAAATAATTGATGGATGGAATGTGTGCTGCAACAAATCATAAATGGTTCAGGAATTGTTAAAGGAGCACAGTGAGTTTGATATGTTACTTGTCCTTCAAAAGAAAAAAGGTACAGCTCAAAATACCAAAAGCTTTTTCTTTCACTTCTTTTGAAAAACAAATCTTCACAGCAACAGCAACCAAAAATTGAGCTTCCCTCACTCATCAGCTCCTCAGATGTAACAGGTTATCTACAGCAAGACAGTATTTATATGCTGCATTTTGAAAAAAAAAAAAAACATGTAAAAAATATTAATCGTGTTTGAACTGAGCATTTCATAACAACCTTGTGTCATTAAAAAGTCAAAGCCTGGCATAAAACTTCTTTTTAAATAAAAAGAACATTATAAACAGTTAATTTGGTCTCATAAAAACCAAATACTGCAGAGAACAGAGAAAAAAACTTCCATTGTGAAGATGCAAAAATAAAAAGTAAAAGTGTCCACAGTGTGGAAGCAGGAAAGAACAGAAAAATAAAAAAATACACAGAAATAAAATACACAGAATATGAGCGCATAAAGTACTGTGGCGGTTATCAGAGGTGCCAGGTTGACATCTCATCATTTGTTGTCAGTTGTCTAATCAGTTACCTACAAAACTAATTTGTAGAGTTATTCTTTTTTTATATTACTTGCTGGAGGAAGTAGAGCTAATCCAAAATAGATGTGTATTACATGTGTATTTATTACAGAAAGGGTGTTTTTGTTTTTAAAGCTTTTTAAAGTTGTGTGGATTTTTTTTCTAACTGCAGATGTGAAATATATGATGGCATTCTTTAGGTTCCCCGTCACATCTTAGGTCAAGGGGCAAGAAAAGAGAGAAAAAGAAAAGACAAAACAAAAAGGTATAAATTTAGGGTCTCTTCTTGTTCATGATGTAACAGTAATGAAAAACTCATAATGCCAAAATGTTATCAAGACAGAATGCAATATTCCACACACACAATGAACCTAAACCTAGTTCACTGAGTTTGTTTTAAACAAGAATTAAACATTTAATTTTTTTAAATTGTACTTGTCAATAAATCAGTTTTAGCTTCAATGAGTATTATGTAAAAAGCAATGCTGTGCTTACAGCTGCGAACTAAGGCCTTCACATTTTTAGCTATATTTTTAACACAGTGCACATTGTTCTTGTGTTCTATCTTAGGAGATAAGAGCTGAGGCTCATTTGTTTGAGTTTTTCCAGAGCATGCCAATTTGGAAAGTGTTAGCTCAGCAGGGGTAGAAGAACAACTAGTATTTAATTCACACACAGCTAAGGATGTACAAGTATGCATTTACATCCAAGCAGTACCAGGCGGCTTATGGTGGGTGGTTGAATTTTAATAAAACAAAGCTTTGTAATGTTCTAAATTTGGTACCAAGCCTCCTGACACATTTAAGTGATCGCATTGCACCCTATTTTGCCTTAATTCCCCACTGTGCATAGAGGAGTAGAGCTCTCTAATGCTAGATATCGTCCCCTTAAGGCAGGTTCCATTTAGGATGCAAGTAAAAAAAATTTACACGATCCATGATTTTTGCAAAGCTTGAGTAGCTCATTCAACTTCATTCATGAATATACTGACTTTCACTTTGTTGCATGATTAAAGTTGGTCTCTCTGACTGCAGATGATTCGGACAAGCAGAGTTTTCTGGAAGTTTGTTCCAGATTTGTGGAACATAGAAGCTGAATGCAGCTTCTCCAAGTTTGGGTCGGGTTCTGGGTATGCAGAGTAGACCAGAAATTTGATAAAGCAACAACAGCTCTTTAATGTATTTTGGTGCTAAGCCATTCAGTGATTTATCAACTAACAGGAGTATTTTAAAGTCTATTCTCTGAGCTACAGGGAGCCAATGTAAGGACTTTAGAACTGGGGGGGATGTGCTCTATCTTCCTGGTTTTAGTGAAAGGGCAAGTAGCAGCATTCTGGATCAGCTGCAGTTGTCAGATTGATTTTTTTTTGGGTGGACTTGTGAAGACACAGTTGCAGTAATCAATGCAGCTAAAGATAAATCCACAGATGAGTTTATCTAGATCTCATTGGGTCATCAGGCTTTTAATCCATCCATCCATCCATCCATCCATCCATCCATTATCCAACACACCTATCCCTATTGGGGTTGCGAGGGGTGCTGGTGCCTATCTCCAGCTGTCAATGGGTGAGAGGAGGCGTACACCCTGGACAGGTCGCCAGTCCATCGCAGGGAGTATTTTAAACCTGGAAATGTTATTCATATGATAGAAGGGCGACTTTGTAACTGCCTTAATGTGTCTGTTACGGATCATGAGACTGGGCTGTGAAAGGCAGTTACCATGGAAATAACAGATAAACAACAGACAATGGAGACACAGAGCCTGACATGTTTAGATTTGACAGAATCACTGATTAGGGGAAAATGTGTCAGCTTGGACATGTCTATATTATAGTATGATCTTCTCCACCAATGTGATGAAACAAACACTGATAGCATACTGTGCATGCCTTTGAATGGGTGTACACAATTATGTCTGGTTAATGTCTACTTAATGTCTGGGTGAGGAATGAACGGGACTCTCTGCCTTCCGAAAATCTACCCATCTCACATTGTTTCTGTATGAGAGTCCAGTACTGAAGCTGTAAACATCCCTCTGCCTTTTAGATTAAATATGTTAAATATAAATGTAGTTTCTGTTTGAAGATTATTTTTATTACTATAGAAGTCTAAGATAGAAACACCACATTATTCAGGCAAAGAACCTGGGGTGACCGCAATGAGGTCAATTATTTAACATGTCCTTGAAGGTTCAAGTTTAAATACATCACTACACCCAGATTTCGAGTCTGATCTCTATTCTGTAGTGGTAATAGCTGAAGCTGCGTGCTGACCCTAGTTTGTTCCTCTTTAGGTCCAAAGATAACAACTTCAGTTTTGTTTCTGTTCAGCTGGAGAAAGTTTTGGCACATCCATGCACTGATTTGTTCTAAGCATCCGTTTAGCGCATGGATAGGTTCAGGGTCATCTGGTGACGTCGTAATGTGGAGCTGTGTATCATCTGTGTAGTTATGGTAACTACTCTTGGATATTGTTCTAACTTCAGCTAGTGGGAGCATACAGATATTAAATATAAGGGGTCCCAGGATTGAACCTTGGGGTAATTGAAATTTGGTTTTTGTCCGTTCTGAGAAGTTACCTATTGACACAAAGAATTCCCTGTTTTTTAGGTAGAATTTGAACCAACTGAGTGCTATACCAGAGTCCAACCAAGCTCTCCAGTCACTTTAATGATATATCATGGTCAACAATGTGAAATGCTGCACGATGTGGTCCAATGGAACTAGCACTGTGGTTCTTCCAAAGTCTGTCTTAATGTGGATGTCATTGAACAGTTTGACGAGGGCATTCTCAGTACTGTGGTGAGCACAGAAACCAGACTAAAAGCCTTCAAAGCGGTTGGTCATTGTAAGGAAGCTATTTAACTGTCAAAACACAGCTTTTTCAATAATTTTACTGATAAATGGCAGGTTGAAAATTGGCCTGTAATTCTGCAGATGTGATTTGTCCAGATTGCTCTTTTTTACCAGTGGTTTAATAACTGCTGTTTTTAAAGCCTGGGGGAGAACACCTGATGAGAGTTGTGAATTTAGTATTTGAATCAGGTCAGATGCAATGGCATGCTAAACTTTTTTAAGGAAAGTTGTAGGTAGGATATTAAGACAGCAGGAGGAGCTTAACTGATAAGTCTGTTTAAGCATGGGAATGTTTGGGACGGTTAAGCAGTTTGTGATCCTGGCTGTGAATGTTAAGCTCACTGAGGACAAACCTTTTTTTTTGTTTGTTTCTGATGCTTTTGGTGTTATGAACTAGAATCAGGCAAACCCAGTATTCAAGCCAAACAAGTGAGGTTAAGGCAAAAAACAGGATTTTAATAATGAAAACAGGGACAGGCGGGCTCAATAGTCAAAAGGGCAGTCCAAAATCCGGTACACAAAAAGCAGTCCAAAATAGGCAGAGGTACAGACAGGGCAAAGCAAGCTCGGATAACCATGGGACAGAAACTAGTCGGTAAACCGGTAAATCAGTCAGACAGGGCAGGAAAAACAGATCAGGGAACAGGCTGGCTCAGAATCAAAAAAGGCTCTCGGGTTATCATCAACAGGTCAATCAGAATATAGAATGCTGGAACTAAACTCACCGTGGCTCGTTAATGATCTGGCAGAGAACTGAAGACCGAGGCAGAACTATATAGTGGAGTGAGCAGGTGAACGGGAGTGAAGACTAATTACAAGTGACAGGTGGAAACTGAACTGAACTGATTGGCTAGTGACTGGAGGTTGACAGGTGAGCAGATCTGATAGGCTGGTAACTGGTGATTGGGGAGTGACAGATAAACAGATTGAGTGAGCTGGCAGATTGCTGGGAAGAGACAGAACTGAACTGGAAACATAAATAAAATCAAACTACAATAAAATCTAACCTATTCCATAAACCAAAACTAATACAGAACCTAAACCTAAGACTAAACACAACACACACAAGCTATAATAGAAACCAAACAAGAAAGAGCCCAAAACCAAAACTGATTTTAAAGACCGGAGAGATAACTAATACATCAAAATTAACAAACAGCTGAAACAAAACCCAAATCCTGACATTTGGTCACAACCCAAGTTGAGTTGTAGGAGCTCTTTCAATTGCATTACTTTAGTTCAATTTCAAACAGTGTTAAAGATTGAGTTTCTACAAGCAGTCAATGGATGTGTTGGTTTCAGGGCAAAAAAACCCACTTTGACTTGGTCTCTCTTTAAAGTTTAAAAAAGAGATTTAAGGTCAAATCTTCTGAGCTCTAACAATAGTTATTTTGAGAGATGTTTGGGTTTGGGTGACAGAGAGATTCAAAGTTTTCTATTTCTGGGACGAGAAAATCACCATGCGGTGTTCAAAGACCAACCGTTATTAGTTAAATACACTGATCTAATGTCATAATTTGGGTTTTGGTTTATGGAATAGTTTGAGTTTTATTGTGGTTTGATTTTGTACTTTGTTTTATGTTATCAGTTCTTCTGGCCTGCTCCGATCACTTCTGTCACCAGCTTTTATTCAGTTCACCTGCCAGCATTCTTTCAACCTCTTAGTCACCACCCTGTCACTCCCCTTCTTCAGTCACCATCCAATCAGCTTCAGTTTACTTCCAGTCACTTCCCTTCCCCTGATTAGCTCCACCGATTCCGGTAATTAGTTTCACTCCATTCACCTGCTCACTCCCCTACTGATACCTTCCTCTGCCCCCTGCAATCTGCCCGATCAATTCAAGCCTATTGGTGAGTCTTATCCAGCGTATTCTGTTCTGCTTGCTCTGTTGATCCCGACCCAATTTGCCTTTTGACTTCTGAGCCAGCCTGACCCCTGATCCTATTTTTCCGGCCTGATCCTACTTGTTAACCTGTGTACCAGAGCTGGCTAGTTTATAGGATTTTCTGAGCTTGCCTGATCCCTGCCTGTTTTACCTGCCCGCCTGTGTACCGACCTGGATTTGTTATCTGACCACCAAGCCTGCCTGACCTCATTTAGCCAGTCTGTCCGTTTGTGTACCGACCTTGGACTGTTTATCTACCACAAGCTTTGTCTTTCCTTGCCTTTCATTTCTGCCTGCTTGTTTATTCCGGTTCCTGGTCCCGACCTTTTGTTTAAATAAACCTTCTTTTATTTTACCCTCTTGTCTGGCTGAATACTGGGTCCACAGTCACTGGTTTAACTTTAAGAGCCTCATATCAGACAATTTACTCATGTCAATCAACTCTGCGTTCAGATCTGAGCAATCGGCAGGTTTAGCATCTGCTTCATTCATACTGTATCCCCAGCGACATTCCAGTGTTTACCCTCAGATACTTTTTTTTTTTTTGTTTGTATTTACCTGACATTGGACCATTCTTCATTGTTTTCCTGGGAGATGCTAATAGCTGTGTTTTATTCCCTGCTGCACATGTGCATTGTTGTATTTCCTCTGTAATTAAAAATAAACACAAAAGGTTTTATTTACTAAGGAACTGCGCAAAAACAAAGCATAAAACAGCAAAATAATAACTAATACGCCAGCAGGACATGATAATCTTTCACGTCCTGCTTTTGTATGCAACCAGATTGAGCTACTGACATATAAATAAATAAAAAAACATCAAATTACGTGGCTAAGCACCTTTAACGGTTGAGTTTACATTAATCTCCTCAGACTGAAGAAGTCTCTTGGAGAAGATACAAAATGTTTCAACAAAGAAGAATGAGGACATACTAATTTTTTTTCTTCTACCTGGATAATTGAGATTCATCAGGACTATTTTTCTTATTCATTCAACACAGTTTTTTTTTTTTTGTTTTGTTTTAGGTCATTAATCTGAATCTGACCATAATGACAGTCCAACAGGGTTCTTCTTAGGCCACACAGCAGACCTGTCTGCTTAATTCACAATGGTGAGTCTGAGTCTAGCTTGTCTGATGATCTCCAAAATGAGTTAGTACATGCACAGAGCAGGGCACTTTAAATTCCTTTCTGACAGCATGAGGCTGATGTAAAATCCAGCCAAAGTGTTAACAATCTTTATTGGTACTAAAGGACTTCTTTTTGAATTACATCATGCCATGTCAAGGCGGTTTAATAGATGATTTAAAAAAAAATCTAAAACAAGAAAATCATTTATTTTAGTCCATAGCTTGTCTTAATTTAGTTCAAGGTGTTTTCTTTACTTTGCTTATCCAACTTTTTCCATGCCATAAAACTTATTCCAAAGCGACAGCTAATTCATTTCATTGACACAGATTAATGATAAGACTGTTGTGTTTCTGACATTGCCCTACAGAAGATATGAAAGAGAAATGTATAGCATTACTATCATTTCTAAGATATGGCAGGTTCATTTTCTTGACTGACATGATCTTGTATTAGATATTTCTGTACACTTCAGCTGCTTTTACCATATATGAAATGTTCTTATGGAAGACCATTAGAAATACAGTTATGGACAAACTGTAACTTTGAGTTTTTTTGACAGCAACAAGCAAATGAACTATAAGCTCCAACTGTTTAACAAAACATTACTGAAATTTCAACTGATTTAAATGTCTTCATGCTAATTACTTCATTCCAGATTGCTTCAGTGTCTGTCATAACTCATCAGTGTTCCAAAAATCATCAGTGTTGTTTTCACACACTGAAAATACTTGTTTATCTGTTAAATTGAATGTGTTGCATTCAATGTGTTCTTGATTCATCTAAAACAGCTGTAATACTGTTTTTACAAGGGTTCAAATTATTTTTGACACAATCTTTGAGTTTGCTTTCTATTCTAAACATGCAGATAGCAGAAAAATTCACTCAAATGCCCCATGGATTTGTTTAGGTTTTTTGTTATTTTTCATTATATAACAGCTTGTAACCTTAAGAGCATATTTGAAGGTTATCTTGTACATGGGAATGAGAATGTAGGAGGTAATTTTACACATGAGTTGTAACCAATTGACTTGACAGACAAATGTTTAGTGTGGCTCATCAGGGCTGATGTAACAGGTCTCAATACACTTTTAGTGTGGGGGACTTAAGTGTATACCATCTAGCCTATTTTGATGCATGAAAAAGTAGTTTAAGACATTCACATAAACTAGGGTTGACAGAACAAATTTGCTTGTTACAAGGTTGCTTTGGTTGCCTTGCAGGAAATATAGACAATATGTTTGCTTACAGATGAAAATTGATGGATGAATTCTCTTTTTTATATGCCCTTTCATTTATTGAAAAGATTTCCTGAAGAAGTTTAATAAGATTTGTTAACGTTTCAGTTGTGACATCCCTTTGTCTTAGTGATCAGGTAAGTTGTCCATGGTTGTTATCTTAATGCCCATCATCATCTTAGTTTAATATTTATACAAACACAGAGCAAAGACTTTAGAGTATTTTGAGCTAACATACAAAATCTGTTAAAGAATTTTGCTTTTTAAAGAACTTTGATCGACTGGAACATGAACAAAGAACATATAGAGGTATATGGAGTATTCTTCATTGTGATAGCTAGGGATCTTTTTGGCTCTATGGATTGTGAGATAGAGTCTGGATGTAGTTTTTTTTTTTTTTTTTTTTTTTTTTTTTAGCCCTGATTCCATTTGACCGTGTCCTTATTCATGGGTGATAGGCTGCTTGTTTTCCTGACAAACTGTTGTAAACATTTGCTAATAGCAAGAACTAGTTCTCGTCACAAGGTAAAAGTTTATTCAGTAGTTTACCACCTCAGCATTCTGAACTAAATTTTTATTGTTATTATGAACTAGCTCACATTGCCTACCTGACAACCTCGGGGCATGTTCCCTACAAAATGACAGATTGTGTCCTGGGGTATCTCCTCCCAGATCCTGAGCAGGGTATCACTGAGCTCCTGGATCTCGTAAGTTGCAACCTGTTGGCATCGAATTGACCTAAACAGGATGTCCCAAAGATGTTCTATTGGATTTATGTCACGTGACCATGCAGGCAGGCCAATGATATTGATTCCTTCATACTTCAGGAACTGCCTAGATACTCCTGCTACACAAGGCTGGGCGTAGGGTCTTGTTGCAACAGGTCTAAGGATTTCATCCTGATACCTGAATGAATAAATAATTTACTTCAGACAGTCCAGCAAAATTATACATTTTACACATACGAACATTAGCTATATATAAATAATTATGTATATAATTATGTTAACAATATATATAATTTAGTGATAATTTCTGAAAGGGGATATGAAGAAATTAAACTTATTTAATCATACCCCTTCTCCTTCCTATAGTCCTTAACACCAACAATCTTCCTGATTTTTACTGTATGAGTCCATATTACTCAACCTTAAGTAATCAAATAAATCAATATACTGTACATTACAAACATACATATTGGGCATTGCCTTTATGCTGAGTTCAATGCCGAGTTTGGTGCATACTTATAACCCCACTAATTGAAATTCACATTCTTTTCATGTTTGTTCAAACACAAGATTTTGAAATTTAGGTTATCCCTGTAATTATACTCGCCATCTATCTCAAGAAAAGGTTTTTGTATGCAGCCTGGTAGCTGTTTATTTATGGCTTTATGCATTAACTGTGAGGCTTGAAATTCTACTATATCTGAGAATTTTACCAAACAAATAAGAATGAATAAATAATGGATCAGTGTGGCCATGATAGCCAGACCATTGTAATGGCTCTTTTCTAATTTCAATCAATGTGCCTTTGTTTACCTTGTGCATAATCTTCACCACAGCTTCTCCAAATCATTTCACATCTGTCACATGAGCTCGTTGAACCAGCTCTCACCTGTGAAAAGAACAGGGCGCTAGTGCTGAACCTGCCAGGTTTTCTCTGGCAGATGCCAACCAAGCTCCATGGTTTCGGGCAGTAAGCACAGGGTTGACGAGAGGACGTTGGACCCTCATCCCACCCTTGGGAAATCTGTTTCTATTTGTTTAGTGGGAGACACCAGTAGTCTGCTGGAGTAACTGCTGGAAGTATTTATATGCCGCCCAGGTGGAGTTGGACTGCCTCTGTAGAGCCCAGGTATCTCCTGATTCTCCCAATAGTGACACAGACACTGGCCAAATACAAAACTATTGAAAAGCAGTCAAACAATGAGGGGAAAATGTCTGTGGCTTCCAACTGCAAAACCATTCCTGTTTTTCGGGTGCGTCTCATTGTTGCTAACGTTGCCTGTAAGATGAATTCTCACGGTGTTTGTGCATTCAAAAACGCACTTGTGACTCCCCTCATGAAATAAGTTATTAAATACGTTCTGTTTTTGATATGACACTCAAATGTAACCATTCAAATGCTGTCCTGAACAACTGTCCATGTGGATCATATAAAAAAAATTGGCTCTGGGTTATGCCCTCTTGTAACATTTGCAACCTGACCTTTGTCAGCGTATTTGCACCTGTTTAATGATCTCCAGTTGTCTTTGCTTTTATAAGCTATTTGAATTCATAAGCTATGTGAATTATTCATGCACAACATTGCCAGCAGTGCACTGAAGGGGCATTGTCGCACCATAGCAGTGGGCATAATCCTTTGGCTGATAGATAGTTAGTGCAATGACTTGTTGGTTAATTTTTCCTTCGAAATGCACAAACCCCACAGTATGTTCAGTGTTCAGAAGCCATATTAAGTACCCACTTCTTTAATATTTTACATACCATAAAGGAACAAATAATCTGGTCATTAACTCACCAAAGGACCTGGCCAGGACTGTTTGCTGTGAGGAATTCTAATGCAATAGCGTTTCCTTCCTGACTACTAGGCCTCTTATTCATAGCAGCCACTCCCCAAGGATAACAGGCAAACGGAGCATGAAGGGAAGGTTAGGTCTGGACCAGGGGAAGATACCATGACGGTCTGACAGGATGTGCTTAGTTACACACTCTTTGTTCCTACCAGCACAGATAACCCACCAAGGCCACACAAGGGAGACGAGGGGATGTAAGAAAATGGAGGCGGCGTTAGCTTGCATATGTGTGTCTGATGCAGGAGGAGATATATCGTCACCCTCTTTTGCCTGGAGAGACTCTGGGATGCATCCAAGATGCCAGCAGCACTGACAGCATCATCAACAAAATGTAGCTGTAGCACATATACCCAAACACACACACACACACACACACACACACACACACACACACACGCACACACACACAAACATACACGCGCTCAGAGATTGCTGCTGAGCCACTTGAGAAAAACACTCCAAATGTGTTTAGGAAACTGCTCTGCCCCAGGAGAGAAAATAACTTTTCCTCTTTTTTCACAGACAAACAAACAGCGACACACTTCCTATCCTCAATCCACGATGTTGAAATCTCCCTCTTGGTAGAGCAGAAGGTTCAGCAGTATAAATATGCTTTTGGCAGAAATGTTTTCATGTTTACCATTAGCCTAATTTGTGCCAAATGAACCTAAGTGAGCCAAGTTTAACAGAGTCCCAGAATGCTCCTGAAGGTCAGACAGTGCTTGCAATAAATGCCCTCGATATATAAATCATCCAGGTCTGATGGGCTGCTTATTGGAATTCTACTTCAGCACAACTGTTTATCTGATTAAGCCATTTTCTTATAAAGTCAGGCTTTAAATTGCTGGCTATTTGCCCAGTTTACCTTTATGGGCTAGCTCATGCTCTCATCTCTCTTTCTCTATCATCTCCTTTTCATTTCCCAAGTGGGTGATTCAGAACCTCAAAGCAGCAGACATTGTTCACCCGTGGAGGCACCTGAAAATAACGCGGTAAGTGAATGAGGACTTGAAGGGAAGACAAGGGAGCTGAAAAAGTACAAAGATGTTGGCAGAAAAGAGTGACAGGAGATTATCAAAATCAGTTGAAAAGTAAGTTACTAAAAGCGCCGAACTCTAATTGCTTTTGCTTTTTGATAACACACTTGAGCAGAAAAATACACAGTGTTTCTTGCACAAAGTAATTAGTAGCTGCTATTAAAATAAACAGAGGCGCATGTACAGTTTGCCAGTGAGGGGGTGGTATCACCGAACAGGCCAAATGCTTAATTGTGCCAATAGATCTCAGGGGAATAATTTTACTCTTGTAAACAAACAGTTGGTCATGGTAAGAAGCAAAGTGTCACTTCAGGTGAGGAATTTATTTCTCCCTGTTCTGAATGAATGAGTGAATGTTTTGAATGGCTGAGAAGAGTCTGAATGAGTACAGAGGGAACCTTTGCCACAGTGAGAGGAAGTAACAGTAGAAGGAGCTGACGAAGAGGGAAAAAAAAGATGGTAAAGCAGAGATGAGAGTAGCATATGCTGATGACGAGGACCCCCAGAGAAGAGTTTAAATTTTTCATGTGCCCTAGATTCCATCCCACCAAATGGTCCCCACCACCCTTTTGCACACTCATACACACACACAATGGGATGAAAACAGACTGAGGAGTCAGGGACAGAAGGAAATAGGGGACATACACATTATTTTTAGAACAAGAGCATAACCAGACTTTGCATTAATTAAACTGTTCCTCTTAGAGGTTTCTTTTTCCCCAATTAGGCTACTTATTTTGTAAAACATATGAGAATGTACAGAATATTTACAATATGCATAAACACCATAAAAAGACACAAAACCTTGCTTTTCTTTCATTGTTAAATTAGACTGTACTTCTGATGTTTTAGATTAATTTGGATGGAAACGAGAGAGAGAGAGAGAGAGAGAGAGAGAGAGAGAGAGAGAGAGAGAGAGAGAGAGAGAGAGACCCAAGTTTTTTTTTTTTTATATCGAGATGTTTAAGGGTACTATACCCTTAAACAGTGAAACCTAGATGATTCTTCTTACAGGTTGATTCACAACATTTGAGTCAACTAGAGGAACACATGTAGATGTATTTTAAAGGAAAAAACTCAAATACACTGCCTTTTGTGGCATGATGAAAAATTCCAAGAAATCAGGAAGATATTATTGTGGACATCAAATTCACCCTTAGATATGAACCCACAGCGAATGTCCAGCCATCATACAGTTCAGAAAGGAGATGGATTGTGTTCCCCAAGTCTTGCGGTCTGGTGAAATCAAACTTCAAACCCATAAAGTCTCATTTGGAGTACAAAGGGGAAAACTTACAAGGTTGGGAACTGCATCAATTCTTTGAAGAGTGGGACAGAAAGCAAACGTCCCTGCAACAGGGACTGGTGTCAATCACAAAACAATTGGGCTCATTAGGAAAGAACGTCATATGGAAATACTGAAGAAACATCTCAAGACATCAGCTGGGAAGTTGAAGCTTTGGAAATGACTGCAACCTTAAGTATATAGCCAAACTATTGACACATTTGCTTAAAGACAGCAAAGTAACCATTTTAGGATGAGAATCACAAAGCCCTATTGTCTGTTCCATAGAACTGAAAATGTGTGTTCAAGCAAGGTAACCTACAAACCGGATTCAGTTACCCCAGTTCTGTCAGGAGGAATGAGGTAGAACTCCAAAAAAACTGCTGTGAAAAGCTTGTGGGATGAGACTCAGAATGTAAGACCCAAGTCATTCAATTTAAACACAATTCAACCAAATAAAATGGAAATCTGGTTAAACTTGACAATTCGAAGAAAGCTAAAAAAAAAAATCTCTCATTATTCTGGAATTTCACAGGAATAAATACATTTTGTTAATCCTAATTTACCCAAAACAGAAAAGATTAAGTTTAATGTTAGACAGTTGTAAAATATATTGTTTTGTAATACAGCGTATTGAAGTATCTAGTTTTAACTGTATGTGCTGAATAGCACTGAGCTGTAATTTAGGCAGCTTCTAAAGACAGAATAACTTCAGGTTGTCATGCAACATTTTATCTTAAAGTAGGGATGGCTGCAGGTGGCCGGGACTCATTTGCATCCTTATGAACTGTATATGTACTGGATTTTTCTACACTATTGTGATTCACAGAAGCATTTCTTTGTCCTACATTTTACTGTATTCTCAAGAAGACTGGGACTACTTTTAAGAAAACATAAAACAAACAATGCATGTTGAATCAACATAAAAACATTTAGGCACAAACAAAGAAACATATAAAGTATGAAAGTGACATGAGAGTTTAAAAAGAAATCCAGTTAATATAATAAGATCTTTGCAACCATAGAAAATTACCTATATTTTCATTAAAGCTCTTTGGTCTACAGTTAACCCCAAAGTCATTAACCCTAGAAGATTTAGGTTTAAATATGTTTTTTAATATTATTTTGCCAACATGTTTATTATTACTGTATGTATTGTCATATTTGGATTGGTCCAGCCAGAGTCCCGAGTTGAATCTGAAATCTGTGGAGGTAGATAAAGATTAGGGGGACAGTAAGGAGACCTTTCATTCATCACAAGAAATTAACTGTCAACAATACTTTTGGCAGCAGGCTAAAAGCTTACCAGTGATTTGTTTGAGCAAGTGTTTGATTCCCAGTAAAGGCTTTTCCATTGATAATAGTGAAGGGTATAAAGGTTTGACATGTATTTTTTGTTCAAATGTAAATAAAAACTCTAAATTATCTAAAAAGTATACTTATAACCCTTATTGCATGGGTGTTTGAAGTGTGGTCGAGGGCCATTGGTAGCTGCTAGACTGATTTTGTTCAACCCCCGGCTTCAATTTAAGAATGATACAAATTTGGCCCAGCAGTGTAGATGGTTGATGCAGATGGAAGGTTTTTAGTTTTAATCAGGGCAAAATCATTACTGACAAATTAAAATCTTCTTACATTAGAAAATGTCTTTTAATAACCAGGCTTTTTACATTTTCTTTAATTTCATAGTTAATGGGAGGACATTTATCCAGTAAATTATACTCAAAAGCAGATTTTGATGCAACCAAATCTGTTTTTAATTAATTTAGAAATAGAGTGAAACAAACAATGTTCTTATAGCTGAGAGTAGGCTTTTCTTTCAAGCGACAAAAAATAATTTGAAAACTGAATGCCTTTATTTTCACAAGATAGATATGCAAAACCCTTTTTAACCTGATGATTTACATCAAAGCAAAACCCCTGACTAGTTTATTTGCTTAATTAAAATATTGCATTCTTATTTTATAGTTGAGCAGATAAACAAAACATTTGATAATGTATTTTTTTTAGTTTAGTTATTCAAAAAAAATATTTTTTTGGGTTGACAATTTTGACCAAGGGACAAAATATCTGCATACCAATGCCATTGTAGATTTTTGTCTCATTTATTATCGACAAACATGGAGATGTCAGTATAGTGCAGTGCATCTCAATTATTTTTTGTCACCACCCCCCACCCCTCCAGGAACAAAACATTCCCCCCCCCCCCAAAAAAAAATTAATAAATAATAATAATAATAATAATAAAGACCTTCCCCTCACTGTCCGCTGAGACTGTGAAAAGTATGATTTGTCCATTAAATTCTTATAAAACATAGTTAGGTATAAGTAGGCTACACCTCTGCATAACATTGTATCCTCATTATCATTAAAGAAAACAAACAAATAAAGAAATATAGATATTCTTACAACAAAGAATAACTTTATTATCGTGTTTTTCAGTATCTAAAAAAAAATGTAAACATTATCAAAGTGCTTGCAATTTGCAAAATATCAACATTTTTCTGCAACTTCATACTTGTAAATATGTTCATACTGACATATTTACAAAAAAGTAGATCCTCACACAGGGAGTTTGTCATATCACAACGTACATAAGCAATAAAGTTTTTGTTGTTGTCGTTTGCTTCATCTAATTGTAAGACAAAACTTTGCCTTTGAGTTTCTCAGCCAACTGTTCTTGCTGATTGTTATCAATGCCAATTACACGTTGGGTGACATATCATTGGACAGAGGGATAGTTTCTATTTTTGCGCCACTTGGGTCATACAGCAGAACATAAACCACGTCTAGTGGTGCAGACACTATGAACTACTACTTTGCTAGTGTGTTTTGTTTTTTTTTTGCACAGAGTAATTTAGTACGCCACCCTATACTCGCTGGTTCACTGAAGTAGCATTCACAAAGTGGGATGAATGTTGGCTATGTTCGGCACATATTCGCTGAAAACTCAACGCGGCTTAATGTCTTTAAGTGATGTTGTAATTTATTCAGCTTCCAGTTGTCTGCTACCAACACTTTTAGACACAGTAAATACACCGGCCTTTACTCGTTTCCCACCATAGTCACAGTGAAGTTGAGCACTACATAATAAATATTTTTCCATGGTGTCTTTTGAGCGTTCGTTCACTGCACTTCATATCTATTGCTCTGTGCCATGTGTGATTGCAAAAAAAAAAAAAAAAAAAACTACACTAACACCAAAGAGCGTATATTCCCTGCGTGCACTCTGACAATGAGAGCACTACACTGTTATCTACGGCATTGGAAGTGCAATTACACATTATTCTACTACGGCAAAAAATACATAAATAAATAAATGTTCGCTGGGGTCAGACGCGCCCCTAAGCAACCAAAGGAAAAAAATTGTAGTACTTACTTATGCATTTACAAAAAAAGTGTGTTGCTGAACTGTTTTCTCTGTTATCAAGACAATGACACAGATAGCATAACGAATGTAAATGAGCCCGCCAAGGGCAGCAGGCAGCTCTATCAGCTACAAATATCGCTTGTACAACAGACTGGCATAGAAGTAAGGAATGATTGAGATATTGGGTGTGAAGAACAAACAGAATGGGAAGTACTGTCTTGCTTATAATTTGTTTTTCACTGAAATTCCTTGTTTCTGCAGAACACCTAAACAGAGCTACGACTATTCTGTCTCGGTCACTCAATCAGGCAGCTAATTACCATTACACTGAATGCTTCTCTCACTCCCGCAGCTCATTTCTGCATCTGTCAGCCTGTCTATTCACACAGATCTCCACCCGAGTTGCTATTGCAATTCCCCCATCTCTATTAAAAGTGCTATACATGCATGTGCTATTATTTTGTTTTGACTTTTTTTATTATATTTTGAGGCTAATTTATGTGGTGCTATTTCAACTGTTTTTTCCCAGTATATCTGGCAGGGGGTATTGTGACTCAAGCGCCTGCCCCTTCAAATCACCTCAAGCCGAAATGAAAATCTAAACGGCTTCTAAATAAATCCTGTTACATGTGTGAGATGCAGTGTTGAACTGTGTTGGAGTTTGATGAAAAAGGTAAAATAAGTATGATTGCCTCTGCCATGTTATTAGAAATTAGTTTTAATTTTAGTAGTGTAAGTGTGTCTTAGTTAAGAGGCTTTAGCTTTTGGCACATAAGGTAGAAACAAATAAAGCTGATAAGAGGCCTCTGAAACCTTTTAGATGCTTTATCTTTCAAAGTCCTTTTAATCAGGAGCGAGATTTGTCTATTCAGAGATAACTTCACTCAG